>NC_055997.1:68196996-68518885 GCF_018446385.1 Zingiber officinale | reverse complement strand
AGAGCTAAAACAAACCGATACATAAACAAATAAAACATACGTGAAACCGATATGTCTTCCGATGTGACGTGGGGACCAGCAGACAGGATGCTCCAAGCGACACCATAAATAACCTGGTACCGAAAAATATAGAGTCCACGGGGTGAGTTTAACAACTCGTGAATACCAATAGACATGTCTAGTAAGATATATCTAACAGAATAAACATGGAATACTGCTTCCTAATCATATATCTAGGAAAGATGCAAAACGAAAGGTAACTAAGGAAGCTGACTCACCAGGAACTCCTATCCGGACAAAAGGGTCGTCAAACCGAAAGTGCCTAAATCATATATGCATGTCAAACATATCATTCACAAATGCAGCAAATAAATGCAGGAAACACAATCACAAGAAATAAATGCATCAATGCGTATGATGTCAATGATGCGTCTCGGTCACCCCAGCCGGTCGATCATCTCACACACAAATGGCGAGGCCGAGTGGGTGGGTAGGGTTGTGACAACCGTGCACTCTGTCGTCCACTTGCTCTCGATGGTGACCGAGTGGACGGGATCTTGTCGGAGTACTCCTCATGACCCCAAATCATAAATGGGGAGCTCAATGCTCTCAACTCCCGATGACGGGAGGAATCCCTGCCGGCTAACACGTTGTGTCACACTACCCATGAGCGGACCAACGTAGCCAAACAAAGTCCTGCCACACACCTGCTCGAATACCACTAACCCATGAGTGGTGGTGTGCAGATCCATGTAACTGGCGATGTGCTCAACAACAATGGAGTCGACTATCGCACAGCATGTAATCATGATGCATGTCACTATGCATAACAAAAACTGATCAACATAACCATATCCATATATACAAAATGGGTTCTACAGTATCAGTAGGTCAATCCACGGATCTAGGGCATACAGGTCCTCTATGGTATAGCAACCTAGATCCTAAACATATCTCCTTCCATAACATATGTACCAACAATATGCACATATCAAGAATCAAGGTCTAGGTACACGAACCATATATGATATACAAATAGAGGTACACAAGTCAGGTATGGTATAAAAACCTAGGTATCAGATAATCTAGATACACATGCCAGAAAATAAAATCCAGAACCTAGTCCGAACCTCAGTAGGTATGGTATGCCACTTACTCTAGGAACCAAGGTACTCATGGCAATAATCCTGAAACGTAAACATGGATACATAACAAACGGCCAACAGATCATGCTATGGGTATCAAACCGTGACATACCAAGGCAAACATGATCATTGCTTGCAGCTATAAAATACTATGCATATCCAATAGACAATATCATAAAGATAAGTCAAGAGGTACCCGCCTCCGATATAGATCGAACCGAACCAATCCGATGTCGAGACGCCCGTCTCGAATCACAGTCCTGTAACAACACGATATACAGATTTAGCTAATTACATATTTCTTAATTAGATAAATCAAATTCCCGAGAAGCTAACCTAAATCCAAATCAAATTTTAAACCTTAATTGGATCATCAACTCCTCAATCATTTCATAACTAGTTCATACAAATTAGAACTTGCAACAATTATAATCCCTCACAACAACGTAATCACATAATCTAGATTACATCATGATCTATAACAAAAATCAAAACTCTATTCCTTACCTCAACACCAAAGTCTCTTCTGTTGGTCCACAACAGGTGGTTCCTGTCGGAATAAGGGCAGCCGCTGAAACAAAATACACCACCAAACATAACACCATTATCAATTAACAAACCAACTCCAATGTACAATCGAAATCACTTCTAAAACTTACCTAATTTGTCATCCTCTGTTGAATCACAACTGGAGAAGTTACTGCCAGAATAATGCTCGGAGCTAGGTGGAACCGCTAACCTCCAAATCCAACACTACAATTCCCAAATCCTGCTGTATAGGTCAAATAGGTCAAATATCCATCATATAGTTTACAATTCCAGTACAAATCATGAAGTCAAATCCTATAAATCCAATACCTTGCAAGCTTCACCCCCAATCCAGATTCACATCTGCCGAAGGAGACCCCAAGTGCAGCCGAAGCAACCGAACACCCTTGGAAACCACAGACCAGAAGCTAGGGCTCGGCTGGAGTGCTGCCAAATCGCAACAGAGGGGCTAGGGCATGACTTCCGCGATAGAGGGACTCTGCACCTCCGGCAACAGCAGACGGCGTTGTTGATCGGAGAAGAATCGGAGATCAGCAGATGGGAGAAGTGCGGGATCGGGCGGTGTCGGTGCTGTGAACCCAAACTAGCGCACAGGGAATCGGCCGGAGACGAGAGCTCGGGTGGCAAGCGATCGGCCGCGACGGCTGTGGCGTCGGGAGTGGGTCGTCGACGCTAGGGCAGAGGCAACGGTGCTGGCTTCCCTGTGGCCGGTGATTGGCGCACGACTCGGCATGGATGAGGAGAGGAAGAAGATGAAGAGGAGAAGGTGGAACCGTCGCGTGAGAGGAGAAGAAGGAAGGCGTCGGCGCGAGGTGGTTAGGGCTCGGCGTCGCAGGGGGAAATCGGGAGGAAAGGCACAGTTCGGTGAGGATAGGGAAAAGAAACGAGAAAAAGCAATAAAAGAAAAAGTAAAGAAATAAATAAGGAAAATAAAACATTTCCTCAATTAAATGGGTAGCCTAAACTGGCTTTTTCCGGGCCCTATTTTATCCCCGTAAATCCCCGTAAACTCGTCCATATGAGCTCCGAAAAATTCCCGAAAAATTTCTAAAAATTTCGGAAAAATCCCTTATCACTATTCGCTAATTTTCAGTATTTTACATGGGTACTCGAGTTCGCACCCTGTGGCAAGTAATTGGGAGGAAGATTGGGTGTTCTCCCCACCACCTTCTGTTGTGAAAGGGTTAAGCCATTCTTCCTCATTATCAGAATACGTATTCCAAATTTGTTGGTCAGCAGAGATTGTTGGAGTTGTAATTAAAGCCATATATTGAAGCTGGCTAACAAAGTCATCGGCATCTTTGGGTTTTTCAAGGGCAGGGTCTATGGACCGGAGTACAGAGGCCTCTAGGCTTGTATCTCCTGCATAGTCTAACCCAAGATCCTCTTGTAGATGCTAGTTGTGTTTTTCTTCCTCAGCAAAGGCAGAGAGGATATGCTTCTCTTTTGGGAGTAATTTTGAGAATATTGTCGATGATGCTGTAGAGGTAGAGCCAAATCCACCATCTCCTCGAATTGTTGTACTTAAACTTTGGGAAACTTCATAAACATCTAGTGTTAAGATTTTTTTCAAAAATTATTTGAGCAACACAATCACCTAGTTGGATTCGTATTGGTTCATCAGAATGATTGAAGGAGAGGATAATAATTTCTCTTCGATAGTCGATGTCAATAACTCCATCCCTAACATCAAGGCCCAAGTTCCAGGCGGTGCTTGATCTGGTGGCAATTCGGCCATAGCTGCCATATGGGATTTCCAGAGAAATGCCATTGGAAATTTTCCTCTACCTCTAGCCTTGATAATGCATGGCTCATTTGCGACTAAGTCAAAACTTGCAGCATTAGTAGATTTTTGTTGAGGAATTACTGCATAAAGAGAAATTTTGAGTACCAGAACAGAAGGTTGAGTTTCAGTGTCTTGAATAGGTTCATAATAATCATCCCCCTCTCCATAAGTAGGATCATCAAGAGTTTGTCCTACCAAGACGGCTAATGTATGGAATGTTTCCTCATCACTTTGAATTTCTTCATCTTTGCTATTATAGCTAGCTATTTGTGCTGATGAAGAGGCAAGATAATTATTGAAGCTTATGGATATGCGCCCATTCATGAGATTTCTGGTGTTAACTTCGGATGGCTACTTAGGTATAAAAACCTAGGTGGGTTTAATCACCCAGTTTAATCCTTGTAGACTTGAAGTTGAATATCGTTTGCCTGGCAAAGCTCGGATACCGTGGCTTGTTAGGTATTCCACTACTCCCTGTATTTCGTAGGCAAAGCCTACATTGGGAGTATTGGAGAGTCGCCGTACCATGCCCCTTGTGATGAGAAGGTTGGCTTTGTCGTGTTGCCATTGGTCATATCCCCTTGTTTGAATGGATATCTGTATATCACCAATTGTTAGCATCATATTAGGGATAATATATACGAGCTGGCTTCGATGGGTAAGATCTACTTCCATGGTTGCAATAATCGCTTGGCCACCTCTCCAGCGATTGTCACAAAATATTATAAGAGTCATAGTTCCTTCTTCTTGCCTGTGGAGAGTTTGTATTCATATCTGAAGAACTCCAATGTGAATATATTGCATATGACTTCGTTGAAGTTGGCTGAAGCTATCTTCCTGGATGAAGGATCGATCAAGTTGGTTTCTGTATTCGTTGAATTGGACTTGTGGATCAATTTGCTGTTCAGTGTGGGTAGAGGTCGATCGGTGCCTAGTACCCACGTCGGATTGAGAACCATTGTTTGATGTCAATCTTCAGGTAGACCTCCATTCTCTTCTTCCAATATGGAAAGTCTGTTGGATCGAGTAATTCGCTAGAGGGGGGTGAATAGCGATTTAAAAATTTGAAAAGAAGATCGAGTATGCAGCGAAAAAATTGAAAATTGAACAATGCTAACACAAGTAATTTTTTACTTGGTTCGGAGCCTTCGTTGACTCCTACTCCAAGGCCCGCACTCGTTGAGTGCTTTCGTGGGACAATCCACTAGCAATTCTTAAAAGTAATTTACAGAATGAAAGTACAAGAATGCTAAAAGAAATGAAGCACCGACAATAATTAAGAAAAGAAAAAGACAGTGCGTTTGTTGGAGAAGCTTAAACGTCGCAAGAGCACAGCACGGCAGAGCAAACGTTGGAAGGCGTTGTTGTTAGTTGATTCTTTGCTCCAGGATGCATCCTCCTTATATAGGAGGCTCCGGGCGCCCGATCCCTTCCGAGCGCCTGGACTGTGACGTAGCTCGGCCAATCATGAAGCTCTACGTGGCGACGCGGTGAGGGGATAAAGTTTGCATTCCAAGCGCCCAGACCCCCGGGCGCCCGGATCCCTTCCGAGCGTCCGGACCTCTATTTTCCAGCAACCTGCAAGAAAACGTTAGTCCGAGGCAAAATGCAAAATTACCCTGCAAAACAAAGTGTTAGCATAGTACAGTTATAATAATAAAAAATAGTAATTAGATTCCATCTCACCGAAACCGGAATCTAGTCAAGATCTCAACTTAGAGTTCCGAAATGGTTCTATGTTGGATCAGCGCCTAAGTTCCCTTCCCGGGAACGCGTCCTCACAATCACTTCCTTCCAGTGACTTACCTTAACTTACCTGCTAGACATCCGGTCAGCCCGACGACCCGTCTAAACTTCGTGCAAGACATCCGATCAACCCGTCGACCTATCTGGACTTCGTGCCAACTATCCAGTCGGCCCGTCGACCTAGCTGGGCTTCATGCCAGACATCCAGTCAGTCCGTCGACCTTTCTGGATTTCGTGCCAGCTATCCGATCGGCCCATGGACCTAGCTAGGCTTCTTCTGCATACTTGGTCACAGGAGTAGATTACAATGAAACTAACTTAACATACTTTGTCATTCATCAAAACTTGAGTAAGACTGTTAGTGTTAACCGCACCAACAAAGGCATTCTGATGAAGAGAGGAGGATGAGCGGTATTGTACACTTTGATTTGTACTATTTGAATTATCTTGTAAAAAAGAGAGAAAAAAATATTCTAAGACTAGGTCTTAGATTAGCGACGTTTGAAGTAAAAATGAAATATCGATGACTTGAGTGGTATTGAAACAACTTCAAGTAAAAATTGAACAAGAAAGTATTATTTGAAGAGGTAAAATTTACTAATTCAAATAAAATATGAAAAACTGAAATTCGAAAAAAAAATAAAACAATGCCCCCAACTTGATTGGTGGTTGTACCAATTTAGAGCAGAAGATTGCTTTGATATCACTTGTTGGATCGAGACGTACGTGAGAGGAGGGTGAATCACGTAGTTTTAAAAACTTTTCTTTTTCTTCTTTGTTTGAAAAAAAGTACATGTAGCAGAAAAAATAAAAACAAGAAAGCACAAGAACGCAAGCGATTTTACTTGGTTCGGAGTCTTCGGTGACTTCTACTCCAAGATCCAAGTTCTACGGGCCTATTGATGGGTAATCTACTATAATCTTCTTCTAGAACAGCTGGAAGAGGAAACAAGTACCATCGAAAAGTCAAGACAAGTGTAACACACTACACTTTCCTTTATGCAAAAATTAAGTACAAAAATAAACTTCCGTTACCCAACACTTTCGATGATGATTGGTTCAGGCTCAATGTTAGACGGCTCCTCAGCAGTAGTTGGGCACAGCAGCATCGTAGCAGAGCAGTAGCATGAAGTCGAAGCAGTTGGAATGTCGAACGAACACGTAGAAGCTTGTAGAAGAGTTGTACTTGAGTTGTTTTGAAGCCTTAGGCGAGACATGTTAGTATTAGCCCTACTACCAATTATGAGATGGTTGATAGGGAACTTTCTGTATCATATTTCATTAATTCATAAATGACAAAGTTGGTTATTATATTTATTTCAGTTCAGTGTCGAATGAATAAGTATAATAATGTCCTAGGGTAGTAGGTCATAGTCTACAGCATATCAATTGGTTGAATTGATAGTAGGAGCCTATAGATATATATAGATACTACTCTTAACTATTCATAGTCAAGCATTAATATGTAAGAACAATATTAATGCATTGAGACTAACATGTAGGTCAACTGATGACTTAATCCTATAAGTCATGGATATGAGATATTACGTTGACACAAGAGTATATAGTCGAGAATATATACTGAATTGACGCATCATGAGAATATTTCATGGATCATTATATGAGTATCATAAACATTCTCATGTGACTACTGGTATGAATAGTCCTTAGACCTAAAGTCACTATGGTTCCCTACATAAGGAGTTATGTACTTTGGTATCGGCAAGCGCCACCTATGATAAGGCGGACTATAAAGTTAATCACTGGATATACAATAAATTATACGGAGGGATGTGAATGATGTAGATGAGATCTATTCCTTCTATATGATGGAAGCGATATCTATGGTTTCCTTGATTAGTACGACACAAGAATGCATGGTCATGCTTAAATGAGTCAATATGAGATATTGAGCTTATTTGTATGAGTGTGTCTACTTAGAGATCAAGAAATACAAAAATGATAAGAGAATGACATGATGTATGGCTCATTGATCAATCTAGATATTAAAGATAGAAGGATTGAGTCATATAAGATAATAGACATTGAAAGGTTAAGTTGAATCTCGACATTCTTGCTACTTGGGAAGCAATGGTACCTTGCTAGATGTCATTCATTATTTATGTACCTAAAATGGTTTTAGATACATTGTCAATGTTATGAGAACCTATTGGGTCACATATAAAGAACAAGTTGATTTGGAGATAGATTCATATGATGGATCATTGAATTAAGTCTCATCCGAATTAGAGTCATTGAGTTAAACTCAATTGGATCTAATTATTAGAGCGAGTCCAATTCAAACTAGACTCATTTAGTCAATTCGAATTAATGAGATGGTGGCTGATTGAATTTGAATTGCATGAAGGAAGAGGAAAAATTGACCATTCACTTAAGAAGAAAGGTGTTGATTAACTTGACTAATCATGAATTTAAGGAGGAAGACCAACGGGTAAAAGCCCTTGGTATTCATTGGATGAATATAAAAGGATTTTTTCATTTTATTTTTTGGTAAGAGACCTTTAGTCTTCTTCTTCTTCCCTCCTCTTCCTTTGGCCGAATCATCCTTATGGTTGCTAGCACAACGTTAGTTGGTTTTCTTCTCCACTTCTTGAGTTCGTGCGATGGACGAAAGTCTTGTTCATGTGGATACCGAAAGAGGCACGAACACGTGATCGTATTGAGATTCTAGCAGTTGGGAGTTCGTGTTCATGTAACAAAGGTATAACTCCTTTTAACAAATTTAGTATATGATTTTCCTTCGCATGGATCTTCTGGAAAGTATCTAATTAGTTTTTCCACTGTACTTTTACGTATTTAGCACTCTAGATCCTTACAAGACACCCTTTTATTGAGTGTTGAAGGCACTTTCCATAGCACTGAAGGCGTCTTCCATAGGCAAAGTTTTACCCCTCAAAACCCATGCCTTATCGTCACTGAGGTCTTCTAAGTTATCTGACCAAAGGCACCTTTCAAGCTCCTGAAGGGACCTTCCATAAACAGTACTTAAGGCACCTTTCATTAGCTTGAAGGCACCTCAGGTACTGTTCACCCGAGACATTTTGTGCTCCTTTTGCCCTACAAAATATGTTAGTCTAACATAAAATATCTAGCCTGCAAAATAGAATTAGCACAATAAAAATAATCAGTTTAGTATTAATTAGATCTTGTCATCCAGACTCAGATCTAGTCATGGTTTTAGTTTTAAGTTTTCCAAAATAGACCTAAACTGGACAGACGCCTACTGTCTCCTCAACCGGGACACGTATTCACTAAGTCATTCTTCTCCAGTGACTAATCTCCAGTTACCAAATATCAAGTTACCTCCTTAACATCCAATCTGCGCCACCAGGTCTTCTTGCCGGAATCACACATCTGGACTTCACTAATAGGGAATCGAACATCTCAATCTCCTGCAGAAATCACACATCCGGACTTCAACCCATCAGAAATTGAACATCCTGACCTCCTGCCAGAATCCCACATTTGAACTTTCTACCTAGTGTCTGGTTCTCTTGACCCGTCAAGTTAGTCAACCCTGCGCACTCGGTAACAATGTTAAATCAACAATACATCTAACTTTAATTCACTTATTATTCATCAAAACTCAGATATAAGTATTGGTGTCAACTGCACCAACAGTAACAACTAGTCATCCTTCATCGAATGTCCATAATTTTTCTCCTCGTCAAAACTAGCATTCATCACAACAACAGTCTACCTTATCCAATTTAGTCTCTTCTGGTAACTCTTAAAAGCGTCTGCCACGCCCGTTTCTTGGAAAGTGTTAGGGGTGTTGTACTTAGGGTCACACAGTTTCTTAATGTCCACTTTTTCAAATTGTATATGTTGCCTCTGTATCATAAATTGTTGTTTCTTATCATTTGATTCCAACTGGGTAGCCTTGGCCGCCACAATGATAGTGGCAACCAAAGGCCAATGAGGCCACTGCTTTAGCCTCCACCTCTCCGACTTGGCTTCTTGACAGTAGTGCATTTCATCATGTTAGCTCTGCACTCAATAACCTATTGTTGCATTCTCCATATGATGGTCTTGATGACATTGTGATTGATGATGGTACTGCATTACATATCACTCACAATGGTTCTACTATCTTAGATACTGTCTCTCATAATTTTAATTTAAAAATATTTTGTGTGTCCCCACTGTAAAGAGAAATATTAGATTTCTCTTTCTAGATTTTCCACATCCAATAAAACTTCTATTGTATTTTGTCCCTTCTATTTGTGTAAAAGATCTATAGACAGGTACCATTACTACACAAGCGAACTAGAGATGGTGCTTATAAGTGGTCTGCCTCACCAACTTCCTCTTCTTCCCTCATTACATTTTCTATTGTCATAGATTCTCCTTCTGAGTGACATCATCATTTAGGACATCCGTTTGAATCTTTTTTTTAAGACACTTAGTTATTAACTTCAATTTATATTTATTGTCCATCTTATCACATTCATTTCATTGTAACAATTGTCATTACAATAAAAACCACAAATTACTATTTTCTCAATCTTCTGTTGTCTCTATTACTCCTCTGCATATTAATTTTTTCTGATTTTTGAACCTTCCCTATCTATTCTATTGACAAAAATAGTATTTTTATTAATCACTTCACCCACTATATCTGGCTCTATCTCCTTCAACACAAATATTATGTTTCTTTCGTTTCTCCACACTTCAAAGCTCTTGTTGAAAATTATTTTAAATAGAAAATTGTGACATTCTATTCTTACAATGGGAGAATACATAGGTTTATCCCCCTTCAAAACTCTAGATGAAAATTATTTTAAATAGAAAATTGTGACATTTTATTCTAACAATGGGGGAATATATAGGTTTATCTTTTTTTTCTAGATCAACATGACATTTAACATCTCACATCACCACCTCACACTTTAGAACACAATGATTTCTCTGAGCTTCATCATCATCATATTATTAAAATTGATATATATATATATATATATATATATTATAAAAGGATAATTCATATATAAAAAGAGAATCATATGATTATGAGGGACCTCAAACCTAACCTCATATTATAATTTACAAGGGCTCTAAAGATTTACATGGATATTCAAACCAAAATAACTCATCTCCATACTTACATACCAAGATCACAAAGCAAAAAGACTTTACTTACAAACTCTTTAACAAAATAAATCCATCATGCCAAAACGAATTCAGGCCACTCCCTTAAATACTTGTGTCTCCTCATAAGCAAAGAGCTCTCAATATGCATCCAAACTCTACATTCAAAGCACTGCCAAAACCCAGCCACCAGAAAATCCATCAGCCTCATAAAACATCATCAGGGAAAATCCTCGTGAACAAATTGGAAACCCACAAGAAAAACCCTTAATACACTTTAAACAATCACGAGCCTCAGACTCTCCAGAATATGCATCCAGACTCTACATCCAAAGCACATCATAATCTCCAAACATCGAGCAACCAATCGGCATAAAACACCACATATCTGCATTTCTTAACACATCACATGTCAAGAAAATAAAATCTATCTTCATGACCAGCACCTCTACCTTGAGATTTCCTAGAAATTCCGGAATCCCCTACACGTCATAGATTTATCATCTTGGTACACTAATGCAAACAATGGATCTTAGTGAGTATAAAGATACAAATTCCACAAAAGCTCCATAATGAAAGAAAATATCGAAAAACAATATAACTCCAACATAAACTCCAAACAAACCACAACATACACATCCCCGGAAACATATAGAGCCACCACTATAATCCAACAAAAACCCTCCCCAAGCGCATACACTGTTCCATCAAATAAAAGTCCAGCTTATTTTGAATAAGACTTTGAATTCTTCATCGAGCAAGAAGAAATAAACTCCAAAAAAAGAAACAATTCTGAAGAGCCTCCAAAAACACCACTGATTTCTGGAAGAAAACCAAATCGGCTTCTTCAAAATAAAGCCACAAATCCAAACATAAATCCATGGATCATATAGCAAATGTTGTTAGGACTCCATAGTGTAACACCCATCAATCATAAAGAGTAAATAGTTATCAAGAAATAAACTCCAATTATCCCAACCTACCAAAATTCCACAGAAAACCATATAACAAACCTCCATCGGAACCCTCACATTCATCACCAAATAATGATAGGATCAAACAGAAGTAAAATCATGCAAAATCTCCTTAGCCGAAGGCTCAAACCCCTTAGAACATCCATATTTAACAATATACTACAGAAAATAACCATAACTAAAATATTTTGCGCAAAAGTCTCAAATATTGCAGACCAATTCTATCCAACTTATAGATTCCAAAAAGATGTTTGTCAATAGAATGTTTTGATATTTCTTATAAAACCTAAGCCGCATGAATTCTAAAACATAAAGAACTCACATATAGGAAATACAATAACAAGAAGATCTACTTTTATCAATTAAATATGACATAAGAAAATAAATACATAAACATAATAGACATCGAAGAAGATGCAACGGAAAGAAAGGTCTTCCAAGAGACTTAGGGGTGGCGGTGCCGAAAAACTTTAGGTCAATGAGGAACCAAAAGCTCAGTCAAAAATTTCTCCTTAAACCCTTGGGGACCAATCCTATATATAGTGGACATCTATTATAAGCTCATGATAATAATAGATGCGAGACTTTAAGTCCATATATATACTGAATATCTATTATCAACATATAGATAATAATAGATGCGTGACTATAGATTCTACATATATAAGGTGTACATCCAATAACCGAAACCCAATAAGCCTAAGTTAGATCACGTTAATGCGTTTGATTTGTACTCATATGTATAACTAACAATTAAGCCCACCAATTAGAGATAATAACCAACAATCTCCCACTTGGGCTATTTGTGAGTTGTATATAAAATACAAGTAAAACTTTGGTTGATATCAAACTTTAAGGGTATAGAATACTCCTGTAAATAATTTGGTCCATTAACTTCATTGGTATATGACAAAAAAGGTCATAACTACTGTATATGATCGAAACAAGCCCCAACAGTAATCACAATACCAATGTCATTAATGACATAGATCAAAATGTAAATGTGTAGATTGAAAATTACATAAAATGTGATCAGTACATGTCAATTTTCAACTGGTCCTAAGTGACTTCAAAAGAGGTCAGATCATATTTGCAAAATATTTTATGCTAAACTGCAATAGCAAATCATGATCAACTTTATGATTCCAAAAGAAATCTGTATCATATTTACAAATACCAAATGTTAAACAGCAGTAGTAAATGATGATATCACAGTCATAGTGTAAAATAAACATATAAATTCTCATTAATATTTTAAACTTTAAGTACGTACAATAATCGAAATAAAATATTTATCTTTATGATCAAATATAGAGCAATAAAATATAAATACAGACTTACACTAGATGAGTTCTTCTTCCATAAGAAGGACTCTCATATCCACAACATGCGCATAAAAGACCTTAGGCACTAAGCCTTTGGTGAGTGGATCGTCCAATATGGAATCTATGCTGATGTGCTCTACCATGATCTAACAACTCTGAACTCTTTGTTTAACTGCTAGAAACTTGATGTCGATTTTGTAGGATCGAAAAGAATTTAGATATCTCCATAATTGCATGATATTGCCCACTGTGGGCCTAAGCCGTCATGGTTTTTGCTCTTGGGCTCTACCCAAAAGGCTTCATGCCAATGGAAATATCTTTTCTCTTATAAACCCATGATTTTTTTCCATGTGTTTTCAATGTGGGACTATGTTTGCAACCCCAACAATGCCCCCCCCCCCCCCCCCCCCCCCCAAAACAAAGGATCACACGCTTCCCATGTCTGATCCTTGACCCACCAAGTATTCCTGTCCCTCGGTGCACCCGATCTACTAGGACTTTCTTACCTAGTCGCAACTAGGACTTCCTACCCGGTGTCTGATCCTCTTGATCCAAACATAGGAGCCCCCACTTTCTTTGTTCGAGGTCACTATTGTACTCACATGACTCAATCAGACCATAGCTCTTGTGCACAATCCGCGGTTAAACCTTCTGCCAGTCCAAGCTCTGATACCAATTGTAGGGCGATCGGAAAGAATTTAGATATCCCCACAATTACATGATATTGTCCACTTTGGGCCTAAGCCCTCATGGCTTTTGCTCTTGGACTCTACCCAAAAGGCCTCATGCCAATGGAGATATCTTTTCTCTTATAAACCCAAGATCTTTCCCATGTGTTTTCAATATGGGACTATGTTTGCAACCTTGCAACCCCAACAGATGTGTTTAGACTTCGATGAACTACGGTTGTTCTTGGCATAAAGTTCAACGACTTTATTATCACAATAAATCCTCAATGGCCTGTCAATGTCATCAACGATCTGCAATGCTGTGATGAAGTTCCGCAGCCAAATCCCGTGATTAGATGCTTCATAGCATGCTACCAACTCTACCGCCATAGTAGAAGTGGCTATTAGCATTTGCTTGACGCTCTTCCAAGATATAGCCCCTCTAGCAAGCATGAAGATATAGCCCGAAGTTAACCTCCTACTATCCAAGCATCCAGCAAAATCAGAGTCTGAATATCCAATCACCTCCAGGTGATCTGATCTTCAATACGTGAGCATATGTCTTTTAGTTCTTTGCAAATACCACATCACTGTCTTTATATCTTTCTAGTGTGATGGTCCAGGGTTATTTATATATTTTCCTAACATCGTCACTATAAATGCTATATCTAGTCGAGTATAAACTTGTGCATACATGAGACTTCTCGCTGCTGATGCATATGGGAATTGTTCCATCTCTTTTATTTCAAGTTTAAGCCGTGGACACTGCTGCAAGTTGAACTTGTCACATCTTAACACAAGTGTGTTATCAGGTGTACAGTTCTACATACCATACTTTATAAGCACCTTTTCAATATAGGCCTGTTGTGAAAGTCAAAGAATGTCTCTTGAACGATCACGATATATCTGTATGCCTAAAACAAAGGATACTTCACCAAGATATTTCATTTCAAAACTACTAGATAGAAATGACTTGGTTTGATGCATCATACTCTTATTATTGCTCGCAAGTAATATATCTTCCACATACAAAACAAGTATAACAAACTTGTTCCCACTGAACTTGACATATATACATTGATCAAAGGGGTTCTCTTTAAATCCAAATGAGATAACCACATGATCAAATTTCTGGTACCATTAACGGGATGCCTGTTTTAAACTATAAATAAACTTCTTTAATCTACATACTAGGTGCTTTGAGTCTTTAGACTCAAAGTTCTCTAGTTGCACCATATATATAGACTCATCTATGTCTCAGGAATGTAGTCTTTACGTTCATTTGATGTAGCTCCAAATCATAATGAGTCACAAGTGTCATGATTACCCTAAGGGAGTCTTTTGTCGACACAGATGAGAAAGTCTCCTTGTAATCAATGTCTTCTTTCTGAGTGAATCCCTTGGTAACAAGACGAGTCTTATACTTTTCAACATTACCCCTTGCATCCAGCTTGGTTTTAAATATTCATTTACAACCAACAGGATTCTTTCCTTCAAGCTATTCAATAAGTTCTTAAACGTCATTGTTTTCCATAGATTTCAACTCTTCTTGCATAGCGTTAATCCACCTTTCAAGGTTAGAGCATTGTTTGACTTCTTGGAAAGATGTAGGATCACTTTCCAACCCTATGTCAAAGTCATACTCTTGGAGATAAACATAATCACGAGAATTCATGGTTCTCCGTTCCTTGTGGATCGCCTTATGTTCAAGGTGATTGAGGTACTTGCTCATTAATATGAGGCAATACTTCAATTTTAGTGGTAGGTTTCTCCAATTGCATTGAAGTTGTCATGGGAATATCTTGGTTCACAATGCTCACTGGATGTGCGATACTCATAATGTGTGGTATGGTAACTACACCGCTACTGATCGTACTATTAGTGACCACAAGAGGATTACTAACACATTCCTCAAAAGATACTTCTTTGACCTTATCGCTCCCACTATTCTTAATAAACTTGGCATTTCCCGTTTCAAAGAAGGATCTATTAGAAAGATCATAAAATTTATACTCTCTTGGCTTCTCAGAGTATCCTACAAAATTACAGCTAACTATTCTTGAGTCCAGTTTCCTTTCATTAGGCTTATAAGGCCTAACTTCAGCTAGACAACTCCAGACGTGTAAGTGTCTAATGCTAGGCTTCTTACCTGTCTACATCTCGAATGATGTTTTAGTTACTGTCTTACTAGTACTCTATTGAGTAGGTAAACTGCAGTCTTGAGTATTTCACCCCACAAGGACTCTGGTAGAGAAGTTAAAGTCATCATACTTCTTACCATATCTTTTAGGCTTCGATTATGATGCTCAGCTACACCATTCTGCCTGGGTGTACCAGGAATGGTATATTGATACACAATCTCACACTCAGCAAGGTAGTTTACAAAAGGTCCTGGACGTCGTTCACCTGATCCATCATATCAACCGTAATATTTACCTCCACGGTCGGATCGGACGGCTTTAATTTCTTACCTAAATGAAGTTCAATTTCGGCTTTGAAAATTTTGAACATGTCTAAATATTATGATTTCTCATGAATAAGGTACAGATAGCCAAATCTGTTATAGTCGTCTATAAAGCTAATAAAATGTGTATGTCCATTCCAAGATGTCTTAGGGAATGATCCACAAATGTTCGTATGTATTAGCTCTAAAACGTTACTACAACGGCTAGCCCCTTGTTCCTTTTGTTAGTGCTCTTCCCCTTAAGACACTCTATGCAGATATCAAAGTCTGACATGTTAAGGGAATCGAGAATTCCATGTGACATTAACCTTTCTAGGCGTTGTTTGGATATATGTCTTAAACATCTATGCCACAACATGGAAGAATTCTCGTCGATCAATTTGTGTTTCATACCTATGCTATGCAATTATTATGTTGTCAACTGTAGGAGTAAAGGTGTTCAATTTATAAAGCTTATCAACTAAGGAATCATTGTCAACCAATACTGAATTAAAGAAAATATTAAAAATTATATAACTAAATGAACAAAAATAACCTAATTTGTCCTAACAAGAAACTGAAAATTAATTCCGTCGAAAAGACAGTACGATAAATGTATTTTCTAAATTCAGAAAAATATTGTTTCCTAAACAAAGCCTAAAAATACCAATCGACTTGACTTTAGCTTTCTTTTCATTTCCTGTACAGATGTATCTTTCACCATCAAGCGGAAGTCAGCTCCTGAGACAACCCTGCATAGTGACACTTATGTGAGTAGTAGCATCGGTATCTATCCACCAAGTGACAATGGGTACAATAGCTAGATTGACTTCCGAACTAACAAAGTTGAGAAGTTTACATTTTCTTTCCATTTTACCTCATGATTACTAATTTCGTGAGAAGTATGGTTGTCTCGACTTTTTCATTTGCGATGAATTGTTCTGCCAATTGGTCCAAGAAACTCCTAGCATCTCCTCTCTCTGTTATTGAGCTATTTATTGGTGTCGATATGGAAAGCTTCATGATACTCAGATAAATGCGATTTGATTTTCCCACAGCTGAAATTCAACCCTCTACTATATAATGCTAGCACTGGTCAGAGGTGTGGGACGATCATTCCTTAATGCATGTCTAAGTCCATGCAGCCTAAAACTATGGTCATGTATTCTTTCTATTCAGCAAAATTCAAACCAGTTAGTGTTGGGATGTTATTAATGCTAGCAGTTATAGATTGTACTGAAATTAAGAGAGAAATTTATTTAAGCTCATGATTCAATTAAAGCCAAGGACATATAAATAGTATAAAATTATGCAAATAAAATTTTAAATGCATATAAATGGGCTCTTTATGAGATACCAAGTATAATATAATTTGTCTTTCTTTAGACCGACACATTATTTGTTAGCGATACTCTCTAATATAACTTAAACTTTAGATGACCTCATAATGTACCTTCCTTTGGGCCAACCCATTGTGCGCATAATATGATACTTTATATGAGTTATATTTTTGGTTCGTAGCTCACAACCACCTTAATCGGCCACATAATATGCTTTCCTTTGGGCTGACATATCTTGTGCATGATCAGAACAAAATAATATTTTATTTTATAGTTGTAAACTATCTTATGCATATATCTGACATAAAAGTAACCTTCCTTTGGGTCGATTACTTTTAGTATAGATATACACTTACTAACATAAACTGTTCTAAACCTACTTAAGATGTCTTCCTTTGGACTGACACATCAGTTCAACTTAGTAGCACGTTGTATAGATAGACTAAAAAAAATCTTAGGAACTTTATTCGAATGGAAATTACTTAATCAGCCTTAACAACATAAATTAAACTTATTAATTGATTGATATCTTATTGTAATCGATTGTTATAATCCAATTGATTATCTCAATCTATCCAAAATCTTACTGCATGTAGCTATGTTATTATATACATAGAACCAACCTTTAAGAAATTAAAACTTATTTTAAGATCTATAATTAAATAATATTATTTAATCCCTTAATCATTAAATAAAATTTATTTAATGCTTTTTTTAATTATTGAAATTTACTGAAACAGTTCTTTCTTTCCTGTGCATGGTCAGGTAGAACAATGTATTTTTTTACATATTGGTTCGCATCGAAACAGTATGTATATATTTAATAAAACACTGTTGATATTAACAGTGTATAATCAATCATCCATTAAAAAAAACGTTAATCGATTAATTACTGTTCATAATATTAATCATTAAAAATTAACATACGTTCAAGGCCATTAATTTTTTTTCAAAATTTTAGACTCAGTAATTAATTGTTCGATCAAAATAATCGATTGAACCGTCATAATATTACCTAAAATTAAGTTAAATAGTGACGATTTTCGTATTATTAACAAAAACATGAAAAAGTTGAAAAACAAGTCTATCCTAATTTTCTCTTATATGATTTTCGATGATAACAAATGTGTATTAACTAGAAAAACTTGATCTAGCATACAAACAATAAATCAACGAAAAATTTAAACTTTATTGCTAATGAAAACGATGAAATAAAACCTAGGTTCTGATACCAATTGATAGTTTTTGTAAAACCTAAGCGGCATGAATTCTAAAACATAAAGAACTCACATATAGGAAATACAATAACAAGAAGATCTAGTTTCATCAATTAAACATGACATAAGAAAATAATTACATAAACCTAATAAACACGGAAACAATATCCTTATCTTTAGTATCGTTGGTTTGATCTATGTGGAGGAAAATGTAGCGGAAAGAAAGGAAGGTCATCCAAGGGACTTAGGGGTGGCGACGCCAAAAAACTTGAGGTCAATGGGGAATCAAAAGCTCTATCAAAAATTTCTCCCTAAACCCTTGGGGAACCCTATATATAATAGACATCTATTATCAGCCCATAGATAATAATAGATACGGGACTATAAGTCTATATATATAATGAACATTTATTATTAACATATAGATAATAATAGATATAGGACTGTAGGTTCTACACATATAAGATCTATATCGAACAACTGAAATTCAATAAACCTAAGTTAGATCACTTTAATGGATTTAGTTTGTACTCATATGTACAACTTATAATTAAGTCCACCAATTAAAGATAATAATCAACATATTTATCTAGAATTTTATCAACATCAAAATCAAATGCTCTGTTTGCAAGATAATCCACTGTCATGTTGGCTTCTCTATAGGTAGGTGTGCATTTAACATGAAATGTCCCTAAGTCATCATCTCATAATATAGTTGGTTTAAAATTAGGGGTGTCAAAAATGAACCCCACTCGTCAACCAGACATGAGTTGATCGAAAAATATTGGATTTGGATTAGGAGTTTTCGAGTACAGAGATTTTCTGGTCGGATTTGGATTGACTCGAATTTAGGATTTAGTGGGGGTTTTTTTTAGGTTAAGTTAAATTTTATTTTAAAAATTAAAATGTCTTTATAAATATTAATATCAATATCAGTATGATAAAGATGAAGTATTGAGATAAAAGTAAAGAATTATAGGGAAAACAGTCAAAAAAGAGTTGTTTTTAATTGAGTTATTTAGATTGGTCGGGTTGGTTGGGTTAGGGTTTAGGGGTTTCACATTATATTTGGCTTCGGGTTGGGATTTTTTTATTATTTTTTTCAACCCGACCTGAACTCAACCCAACCCACCCGAATTGACACCTCTATTGAACATGGATTTATTGCATAAACATTTAACTGATGGTTCTATTGACAGGTACAAAACTTGGTTAGTAGCCAAAGGTTTTCATCAATGACTTGGTGTTCACTATCATGATATGTCCCTATTACCAAATCAACTATAGTTCATGTTCTCTCTCTTGTTGTCTGCCATGGCTAGTCCATCCATCAACTTGATGTTAATAACGTCTTTCTTCAAGGCACCCTGACAAAGGACGTTTATATGATACAACCACTAAGTTTTATTAATACAGATTATCCTAAGCTTGTTTGCAAATTGAGGAAGGCTATCTATTTTCTAAATAAGCATGTCCTGCTTGGTACAATGAATTATGCAAGTTTCTCATCACTTCTGGATTCTATAATTCCACTGCAGATATTTCTCTCCTTATCCTCAATTGTACAGGTTTCACACTATATCTTCTTGAATATGTTGAATATCTTATCATCATTGAAAATGATACAATAGTTGTTCGACACTTTATTGATCTGCTAGCCAAGTGGCTCTCTCTCATAAGGAGCTTGGCCACTTAACTTATTTTTTGGCGTTGAACTAATACCTCATCCACTGGGTTTGCTACTTTCTCAGCACCGTTACATTGCTAACCTTCTTGCTTGGACCAAAATGACAGATGTTCATCCAGTTTCCACACCACTACCTACCATGACTACCTTACACTTCACGACGACACAACCCTCTATGATCTGCCTGAGTATTGTACTATAGTAGGTAGCCTTCAGTACATATCTTACTTGTCCTACATTGCTTATGTGGTTAACAAGATATCTCAGTTCATGCATTCACTACAAAAAAACTGTCACTTAGGGACAAAATTTGCAACAAATTTTTGAAAAAAATTCGTTGGAAATTGGATTTGGGACGAAAAATGCAACAAAAAAAATTCGTTGGAAATCTGCCGTCCCAAAACTTTGCGACGAAAAAATAAAATTTCGTTGGAAATTTTGCAACGAAAATCATATTCGTTGCAAAATTCGTTAGAAACTTTGCGACAAAATTAAAATTCGTTGCAAAATTCGTTGGAAAACTGCAACGAAAATAAATATTAGTTGGAAATGTCAGCAGAAAAAATCTCCAACGAACCCTAAATTTGTTGCAAATTAGCAACTAAAAAACGTATTCGTTGCAAACAGATTTGCCACGAATAATTATTTGTTGGAAAAGTTTCAAAATGTAATATTACCAACGAAAATGTACATTCGTTGGCAATTGCCAACGATAATACAATTTCGTTGGAAATTTCCAACGAATCCATATTTTCGTTGGAAGTTTCCAACGAATCCATATTTTCGTTCGAAATATCCAACGAAATTTATATTCGTTGGAAATTTCCAACGAATCCATATTTTCGTTGGAAATTTCCAACGAAATTCATATTCGTTGGAAATCACCAACGAAATTCATATTCGTTGGAAATCACCAACAAAATATAAATTCATTGGAAATTTCCAACGAATCCATATTGTCGTTGGAAGTTTCCAACGAATTATAAATTCGTTGGAAACTTCCAACGAATCCATATTTTCGTTGGAAATTTACAACAAAAATCATAGTCGTTGAAAATTTCCAACGAATTTTGAATTCGTTGGAAACTTCCAACGAATTTTGAATTCGTTGGAAACTTCCAACGAATTTATATTTCGTTGGAAATTTCCAACGAAAATATGGATTCGTTGGAAATTTCCAACGAATTTATATTTTTCGTTGCAGTATTATGATAAAATACGATATTTCCAACGAATCTAAATTCCTTGCAAAATTTGTCCCAAAAATAAAAAAAATATCCAGGCCTATTTAATTTCAATATTTTTTCCTATTACAATTTTTTTCAAACAGATTCAACATATATAACACACTAAACAGATTCAAACAGATTCAACATATCCAGCACTATAAACACATTAACAGATTCAACATATTCACCACTAAACACAATAACACAAATATAAATCATAAATCAACAAACATATTAGTGTACAACAAAATAAATTCAAACATCAATAATATAAACCCAAACACATGCACCATTAAAACATGTTGTTCCATATACAACCTAAACTAAGAGCATAAAACTAACAATACAACACATCATCATCCAACAATACAAACTACAACAATATACAACTACAACTAACACCCTAAACCAAACACTACAATAAAGTTATAACAAACATGTCATAGTATCCAAATTCCAATATCATACAAGAACATGAAAAAGATAGAGTTGAAAATAATCTTATGGAGATCCTTCTCAGTCCAAATCCTTCTTCTACCTACATCAAAAGATAAACAAAGAAAAAGAAAATCTTATAAACCAACACAAAAGTAAATAGGTAAAGACTTACATATGTTTACATCAATACCACCATCATCTTCACCTACCAACCCTGTTTGAAACAAAAATAAGAATACTAATCAAAATACAAAAATTAAGAATTTATAAAAGCGATAAAATAAAAGAAGTCAAAAATTCTAATTACAAACACTCATGCATCATCATCAACATCATCGGCGGCATCATCATCGACATCATCATCGTCATTAACATCATCACCAATACCAGGAGGAATATAGCTTGAACCCGATCTAAATTGTTGAAATTGTTGTAAAAGAAAGGCTTGCTGTTTACGCATTTCAACCATATCTAGATCTCTTTGTGAATTTTGTTTTTGAATTTCTAAAATTTGCTGATCCCTTTGAGATATTATGTCTTTCAAATTGTCAACCTCTTCAGTTAAGCTATGAATCTGTGCTGTTACTGCGGGTCGGGTAGAAGAACATAAAGATCTTCGAGGAACATTATGGATTCTACTCATAGAACCCATACCTATTATCCTTTCCCCTTTGACTCCCCCACTGGCCTCTAACCATAAATCTAAATTATTAGTAACAGACGGCTCAGATCCCTCAATATTATCACCATCACCTGAACTTCTTTGAGATAATGACAGCTCATCATATCTCTCCTATGAAAAATTAAACCCTTAATTAGAGCAAATAGATAAGTAATAAAATCTAAGTTAAAATTATGATTAAAGATTAAATCAAACCTTAATTATTTTAGCTCTATCTCCACTCCAAGTCTTGTCTTTTTTTTTGAAAAGTGCGGACGAAAGTGTCTATAAAATCGGGCTCTTTTCCCAAATCCCTAGACTAAAAATAATACGATTAGAAATAATATAATAACAACAAATATATTAAAAATCTAATTGTAGAGTTGAAAATTTACCAATCTACGTGAATGCTCCTCGATATTTATAGATCCTCCTGCATATATTGCACGTGAGTCTCCAGAATTATAAGCTTGATTTATTTTATTCCGCAAAATTGCAGATCCTAACCCAATTGTCCGTCGTGATAAAGGGAGGCTTTTTTCCAGTACTTTTGGCATGGTTTAATACATGCCGAATGTGATCACCACATTTCTTTTTGAAAATTCTTTTAACTTCCATCTCAAAATAAGGGTCCCAACTAAATAATCGCTGAAATGAAAAAAACAATAGATTATACATGAACGTAATTGTTTTATATATAAAATAAATTAACTATACCTTAAACTCGCACCACCAGAGTTCTTTTGTGGGTGCTGGAGTGCTTGAGTATGACATTGAGTCTCCTTTCCAAAAGTTATTCACAATTTGATTAATCTCACGAACAACAGTTACTGAATTTTCAAATCTATCATAAAATTACAATAAACAATGTTAAATAATTAAGATAGTTAAAATATAATAATTTTAATACTTACGAGTCTCCAAGAGGGACTATATGCAGTCGAGCGTCGGCAATATCAACGGTTGAGTGTCTGGCAGGTATCGGCGACTCAAGTGGGGAAGGTGAATGGCCATGTGAAGGTCCTGCCGGTGACTGGCCACATGAAGGTCCTGCCGGTGACTGCCCATGTGAAGGTCCTGCCGGTGACTGGCCACATGAAGGTCCTGCCGGTGACTGCCCATGTGAAGGTCCTGCCGGTGACTGGCCACATGAAGGTCCTGCCGGTGACTGGCCACATGAAGGTCCTGCCGGGGATGGTCCACGTGAGGGTCCTGCCGGCGACTGGCCATGAGAAGGTTCTGCTGGCGACTGCCCACGAGAAGGTCCTGCCTGAGGGGAGGGCGTAGGTACCATCCTATCAGATGGTGAATCAATCTGGCCAATGCTTGAATGGTGTCGTCTATGGCGTGCCCGTCGAAACTGTCAACCAAAAATCAAAATTAGAATAAAAGAAATAAAAAAACTTAATGCTTGCTGAAGAAATATGAAAAACTTACAATATCCATAATATAAAAGTCAGAGAGCGAGAATCTGCAGTGATAATGTCTCACCTCTAATGACCTATAGAACAAAAAACAGCACAAATATAACATATATAAATTTAACAATGAGATATTATGTAGACAATTAATTAAACTATGAATTTTATAAATTTACAAATTAAAATTAAATATAAAAAAACTTATCGTACATGTTAAAAATCAAAGTTGTCATCGTCCTCCTCGTCCTCGTCCTCTTCCTCCTCCTCCTCCTCCTCCTCCTCCTCATCATCATCATCATCTTCATCATTATCATCAACCTCATGAAATTCACTGGCATCCACATTTATCACTACTCCGTTAGGATCTCGTAATGTTGGAATAATATATTCCTCAGTCTGAAATGTATTTACAACCTCCTCTTGTTGATATGCAATGTCTTCCCAATGTTCCTCTATTTTTTTCCGTGCTTTAGTTTTACAAACAGCCCACCAATCCATTTTATCACGTTTCAAGCTAGGGTATGAAGCATAAAACACTTGAATCGCTTGTTGTGCCAAAACAAAAGGTTCATATCTCTTATATAATCTTTTATGATTTATTTCAACCAAATTATAACATGGATGCACCTTCATCCCTCTGATAGGATCAAACCGGCGACACATAAATAAGATAACTCGCATTTCTGGACCAGGGTATTCTATCTCTATAATTTCATCCAGTAGACCATAAAAATCAGTGCTTACACCTCCATCATTGGATGACTGAACACATACCCCACTATTCATTGTAGTCTTCCCTTTTCCATATTCTTGAGTATGAAAATTATATCCATTTATAAAATATGCTGGCCAAGTGCGTACCATTGCTTTTGGACCCCAAGATAGATGAAATAACATTTGATGTTCGAGATGAGCTTGATTATCATAAACCTAAACTCAAATGAATATGTTATTCAGTTAAAATATACTATACCAATACGGTAAATTAGAATACAAGGTAAAAATTACTTACATATGATTTGAACCAAGGTGCAAATTCTTGATCGCAGAAACGATCAAACTCTAGTGTTGGCATATCAGAATACATTGTTACTTCCTCCACAATGTATGCATTAACAATAGAGGCTTCAACATGTGCCTTATTTTTTACTTTTTTCTTCAAATGATATAAAAATCTGATTGAAATATAACAATTTGTATTAGAGGAATATATATAAAAAAGTTATAAATTTACAATGCATTAATAACGAAGTATATAAGATAAAACAAAATATACCTTTCAAATGGATACATCCATCGAAAATGGACTGGTCCTCCAACTTTGGCCTCGTATGGCAAGTGAACCAAAAGATGTTCCATTGAATCAAAAAATGAAGGTGGAAAGATTCTTTCTAAATTACACAAAATAATTGGAATGTCTCTTTCTAACTTCTCCATCTGTGAATATCTCAAAACTGTTGAGGAAATATCATGAAGGAAAATGCTTAACTCCGTAATTGTACCCCATACAAAATTTGGTAAGAGTTCCTTAAAAGCAATTGGAATAAGTCTTTCCATAAATATATGACAATCGTGACTTTTCAAACCAATCAATTTGAATTCCTTCATATCGACGCATCTCCCAAGATTAGAGACATACCCATCAGGAAATCTCAATGATTTCAACCATTCACAAACAACACGTCTCTGTTCTTTATTCAATGTATAAATTGCCTTTGGCTTTGGTCCCCTACTACTTTCATCCACATCAAGAGTGGGTCGTTTACAAATTAGTCGCATATCTTTTCTTGCATTCAAATTATCTTTTGTTTTTCCGGTAATATCCATCACTGTATTTATGAGATTATCAAAAACATTTTTCTCAATATGCATTACATCCAGATTATGATGAATTAAATTACTATACCAATAAGGTAAATCCCAAAATATACTCCGCTTAGTCCATTTATGAGTGCTTCCATATTCATATGTTGTACCATGTGGTTCTTCAATAACAGATGGAAAGTGACACACTCTATACCAAATATCTTGACCTGTCAATCTTAATGGCGGAGGTGTTCTTTCAATTCTATTCCTAGTGAACTCATCTTTATTCCTTCTGAAATTATGATTTAATGGTAAAAATTGCCTATGACAATCAAAATAACTCGGCTTTCTTCCATATTTCAATCTGATCGACTTTGATCTCTCCATACATATTGGGCAACCTAAGATTCCCGCAGTACTCCAACCAGATAGCATTCCATAAGCTGGAAAGTCATTAATGGTCCAAAGAAGAGCAGCCTTCATAACAAACATCTGATTAGTATGGACGTCATATGTAGGAAACCCTTCATCCCATAGTTGTTTTAGCTCTGCAATCAGTGGTTGCATATAAACATCTATTAACTTCTTTGGATTTTGCGGGCCAGGCACAACTAATGTTAAAAACATATACGGTGTTTTCATGCACATCCCAGGTGGAAGATTATATGGAGTTAATATAACTGGCCAACAAGAATACTGTCTTCCTGATTTACTAAATGGAGCAAAACCATCAGCACAAAGACCTAACCGAATGTTTCGAGTCTCCTTCGCAAATTCAGGATATGTTCTATCAAAATTTTTCCATGCCTCTGCATCTGATGGATGACACATTAATCCCTCCTCTGTTCGATGATTTGCATGCCAAGTCATGTGTTGAGCAGTGGTCTTTGATGCATAAAGTCTTTGTAACCTAGGAGTTAATGGCAAATAAAATAACTGACTGTATGATTTACGTCGTTGTTGACTCCTTCTAGAGATCTTGTACCTATCTTGATTACAGAATCTACAAACATTTGCATCTGCATCATCTCCCCAATATAGCATACAACCGTCTCTGCAAACGTCAATTCTTTCCACCGGAAGACCTAATTCTTTCGTAAGTTTTTTCATACTGTAAAAATCATTAGGCAGTATATTATCTTGGGGCAATGCCTCTTCAATAGCTTGAACAACCTTATTGAAATTATCTTCCGACAAATTAGACTCTGCCTTGATATTCAACAGTCTTGCAGTGAATGATAATTTAGTATGCTTGTCACAACCAGTCCATAAAGGTTCATCTGCAGCACTTAACACTTCCTGAAATTTAAGATATGTTTCATTATTCACAATTTCATCAACACCTGGCACTTGTACCTCTTCTAATGGTGATGCATATGTTGTAAACATTTGCTCAACTGTTGGAGGGCAGCTAGAACTGGCACCATGTGGTTCAGGAATTAAATTCGGAGCCGCTGCATCAAATATCATTCTTTGATATGGATTTAATTGATTATAATAACTTTGATCCCTAGAGACTTGTATGTTGTGTCCATAACAATCCTCATCAGATATGAATGGTTCACCATGACATGTCCAATTATAGTAATTCGGAGTAAAACCAAATCTACAAAGATGCTCTGAAACTTTATTAGATGGTAAAAATTTTCCATTATGACACTTTCTGCATGGACATCGTATCTGATTACCATCCATAAACTCAACATTACTAGATGCAAAATTTAAAAACTGTCTCAACCCAGTAATAAACTCATCAGTTAAACCCCCACGGTCAGGTAAATTTTTATTATACATCCAACTTCTTTCATTCTGCATGTTGCCTGTTTCAAATAAAATATAGTAATAAAACACCCGAGAACACAAATACTAATGGTCAATATTACTTAGCTCACATACAACTACAAATAAAATATAATATAGGAAAATAAAAGCATGCAATCATTATTAAAATATCAGGTGTAAAAAAATATACCTAACAAAGGTAAATAACCGAAAGTCTCTCCCAGCCACGTCAAATCCAAACCTGCAAAAACAATAATATTAAATTTACAATAAAATAAAAAAGTCTAGAAATTATCAAATATATTCTTGGCCCCAACGGCAAGGCATTGACCCCCGGACAGCTGTGCCACTGTAATGCACAGATAGCACACGACCAATCAAGATTGAGAACAACTAGTTGACATCAAACAATGATCTGTCGGTTTACAAACAGAGGTCACCCAATGCTATCAGCAGCTGGCGGACAGCATCAGTCGCCAGTGGCCAGCCTACGCCGCCAGCGGGATCACCAACGCCAAACAACAGCTAAGTGAGGCCACCATCAGCCATCCTATGCCGACAGTGGACAGGGATGCTGCTAGTGGCCAACCTCAGCGCCGTTGAGAGCCGCGGTCCGCGACGAGTACTTTGGCCACGGCCCCGGCGTCCGCGGCCATTCCCTCGTTGAACAAGCGGTTTATTTCTGCGTTTTCGGCGGCGAGCCCGAATATCGACGCGCCGTGAAACTTCTCGAACGACGTGGGCGCGGCGGCGGCGGTCGCGTCGGTGAGCCACTGGCTGAGATTGTGCATGGGAGACGATAGAATCGGGTGGAGCTCTAAGAGCACCAGATTGTTTAAGCACTCCGGTTTCTCCTTCACGAGCAGAGCGGTGGAGATGGGAGTGAGGGCGTACGCTTCCTCTCCCTCGCCGGATGCGGTGGTTCGGGTGAAAAAGGAGACACCGGGAGAACGGGAAAAAAAGAAGGGCTAGAACGAGAGTGGCTTACCAGTCCAGAGAAGGTGAAAAAATTGCCGCAGTCGCCGTAAGGAAAATTAGGTCAAGAGAAGATGTGAGGAGAAGAAATCGGGCCGGGTAAGGATATGTAATTAGGGATCTTCCAACAAATTTCCATCAAAAATATTATTTGTTGGATATTCGCAACGAATCCACAATTCGTTGGAAACCCTTCCTATTCTTAAAATCATGGTTGACCGACCTAGAGACCTCCGAATTTCAGATTCGTTGGAAACCCTTCCTATTCTTAAAATCATGGTTGACCGACCTAGAGACCTCCGAATTGGATGAAACCGGTTCCTGTGTGCTCCTCTATTTATCCTGACTTCATATGTGCCCTCAAATATTTTTTTTACTTTATATATTTTTTCTTTTATTTTTTCAACCCCCAATGTGTTGGAAAAATTAAATTTAAGTTTAAAAATTCACAAATCAAAATAAATTAGCTCCGTAATTATTTTTAATTCATGGATATAATCACGAGAACCTTACGCTCCCCAACAAACTGATTTCCTCTCGTTCTGAGCACTCGAACATCATTTTTTAAATCCACCAAGTTCAACTAAACTCCATTTTGATTTAAAACACTAACACATTCATGATCAAATTCGAATTCATCCAATTGACCTTGATATAAAAAATTTATCTTAATTCAAAAAAAATATTTGAGGTCATCTATAGAATCAGGAGACCAAGAGGAGCACATAGGAACTTGTTTCATCCGATTCCGAGTTCTCTAGGTCGGTCAAATGGGTTTTTAAATCATAGCATACTTTCCAACGAATATGCGATTCGTTGGAAATTTCCAACGAATAGGCAGATTCGTTGGAAATGCTTCCAACGAATCTGCCATTTTGTTGGAAATCTCCAACGAATTTCAGATTCGTTGGAAACCCTTCCTATTCTTAAAATCACGGTTGACCGACCTAAAGACCTCCGAATTGGATGAAACCGGTTCCTGTGTGCTCCTCTATTTATCCTGACTTCATATGTGCCCTCAAATATTTTTTTTTACTTTATATATTTTTTCTTTTATTTTTTCAACCCCCAATGTGTTTGAAAAATTAAATTTAAGTTTAAAAATTCACAAATCAAAATAAATTAGCTCCGTAATTATTTTTAATTCATGGATATAATCACGAGAACCTTACGCTCCCTAACAAACTGATTTCCTCTCGTTCTGAGTACTCGAACATCATTTTTTAAATCCACCAAGTTCAACTAAACTCCATTTTGATTTAAAACACTAACACATTCATGATCAAATTCGAATTCATCCAATTGACCTTGAATTAAAAATTTATCTTAATTCAAAAAAAATATTTGAGGTCATCTATAGAATCAGGAGACCAAGAGGAGCACATAGAAACTTGTTTCATCCGATTCCGAGGTCTCTAGGTCGGTCAAATGGGTTTTTAAATCATAGCATACTTTCCAACGAATCTGCGATTCGTTGGAAATATCCAACGAATTGGCAGATTCGTTGGAAACAGTTCCAACGAATCTGCCATTTTGTTGGAAATCTCCAACGAATTTCAGATTCATTGGAAACCCTTCCTATTCTTAAAATCACGGTTGACCGACCTAGAGACCTCCGAATTGGATGAAACCAGTTCCTGTGTGCTCCTCTATTTATCCTGACTTCATATGTGCCCTCAAATATTTTTTTTACTTTATATATTTTTTCTTTTATTTTTTCAACCCCCAATGTGTTGGAAAAATTAAATTTAAGTTTAAAAATTCACAAATCAAAATAAATTAGCTCCATAATTATTTTTAATTCATGGATATAATCACAAGAACCTTACGCTCCCCAACAAACTGATTTCCTCTCGTTCTGAGCACTCGAACATCATTTTTTAAATCCACCAAGTTCAACTAAACTCCATTTTGATTTAAAACACTAACACATTCATGATCAAATTCGAATTCATCCAATTGACCTTGATATAAAAAATTTATCTTAATTCAAAAAAAATATTTGAGGTCATCTATAGAATCAGGAGACCAAGAGGAGCACATAGGAACTTGTTTCATCCGATTCCGAGTTCTCTAGGTCGGTCAAATGGGTTTGTAAATCATAGCATACTTTCCAACGAATATGCGATTCGTTGGAAATTTCCAACGAATTGGCAGATTCGTTGGCAATGCCATTTTGTTGGAAATCTCCAACGAATTTCAGATTCGTTGGAAACCCTTCCTATTCTTAAAATCACGGTTGACCGACCTAGAGACCTCCGAATTGGATGAAACCGGTTCCTGTGTGCTCCTCTATTTATCCTGACTTCATATGTGCCCTCAAATATTTTTTTTACTTTATATATTTTTCCTTTTATTTTTTCAACCCCCAATGTGTTGGAAAAATTAAATTTAAGTTTAAAAATTCACAAATCAAAATAAATTAGCTCTGTAATTATTTTTAATTCATGGATATAATCACGAGAACCTTACGCTCCCCAACAAACTGATTTCCTCTCGTTCTGAGCACTCGAACATCATTTTTTAAATCCACCAAGTTCAACTAAACTCCATTTTGATTTAAAACACTAACACATTCATGATCAAATTCGAATTCATCCAATTGACCTTGATATAAAAAATTTATCTTAATTCAAAAAAAATATTTGAAGTCATCTATAGAATCAGGAGACCAAGAGGAGCACATAGGAACTTGTTTCATCCGATTCCGAGTTCTCTAGGTCGGTCAAATGGGTTTTTAAATCATAGCATACTTTCCAACGAATATGCGATTCGTTGGAAATTTCCAACGAATTGGCAGATTCGTAGGAAATGTTTCCAACGAATCTGCCATTTTGTTGGAAATCTCCAACGAATTTCAGATTCGTTGGAAACCCTTCCTATTCTTAAAATCACGGTTGACCGACCTAGAGACCTCCGAATTGGATAAAACCGGTTCCTGTGTGCTCCTATATTTATCCTGACTTTATATGTGCCCTCAAATATTTTTTTTACTTTATATATTTTTCCTTTTATTTTTTCAACCCCCAATGTGTTGGAAAAATTAAATTTAAGTTTAAAAATTCACAAATCAAAATAAATTAGCTCCGTAATTATTTTTAATTCATGGATATAATCACGAGAACCTTACGCTCCCCAACAAACTGATTTCCTCTCGTTCTGAGCACTCGAACATCATTTTTTAAATCCACCAAGTTCAACTAAACTCCATTTTGATTTAAAACACTAACACATTCATGATCAAATTCGAATTCATCCAATTGACCTTGATATAAAAAATTTATCTTAATTCAAAAAAAATATTTGAGGTTATCTATTGAATCAGGAGACCAAGAGGAGCACATAGGAACTTGTTTCACCCGATTCCGAGTTCTCTAGGTCGGTCAAATGGGTTTTTAAATCATAGCATACTTTCCAACGAATATGCGATTCATTGGAAATTTCCAACGAATTGGCAGATTCGTTGGAAATGTTTCCAACGAATTTGCCATTTTGTTGGAAATCTCCAACGAATTTCAGATTCGTTGGAAACCCTTCCTATTCTTAAAATCACGGTTGACCGACCTAGAGACCTCCGAATTGGATGAAACCAGTTCCTGTGTGCTTCTCTATTTATCCTGACTTGATATGTGCCCTCAAATATTTTTTTTACTTTATATATTTTTTATTTTATTTTTTCAACCCCCAATGTGTTGGAAAAATTAAATTTAAGTTTAAAAATTCACAAATCAAAATAAATTAGCTCCGTAATTATTTTTAATTCATGGATATAATCACGAGAACCTTACGCTCCCCAACAAACTGATTTCCTCTCGTTCTGAGCACTCGAACATCATTTTTTAAATCCACCAAGTTCAACTAAACTCCATTTTGATTTAAAACACTAACACATTCATGATCAAATTCGAATTCATCCAATTGACCTTGATATAAAAAATTTATCTTAATTCAAAAAAAATATTTGAGGTCATCTATAGAATCAGGAGACCAAGAGGAGCACATAGGAACTTGTTTCATCCGATTCCGAGTTCTCTAGGTCGGTCAAATGGGTTTTTAAATCATAGCATACTTTCCAACGAATATGCGATTCGTTGGAAATTTCCAACGAATTGGCAGATTCGTTGGAAATGTTTCCAACGAATCTGCCATTTTGTTGGAAATCTCCAACGAATTTCAGATTCGTTGGAAACCCTTCCTATTCTTAAAATCACGGTTGACCGACCTAGAGACCTCCGAATTGGATGAAACTGGTTCCTGTGTGCTCCTCTATTTATCCTGACTTCATATGTGCCCTCAAATATTTTTTTTACTTTATATATTTTTTCTTTTATTTTTTCAACCCCCAATGTATTTGAAAAATTAAATTTAAGTTTAAAAATACACAAATCAAAATAAATTAGCTCCGTAATTATTTTTAATTCATGGATATAATCACGAGAACCTTACGCTCCCCAACAAACTGATTTCCTCTCGTTCTGAGCACTCGAACATCATTTTTTAAATCCACCAAGTTCAACTAAACTCCATTTTGATTTAAAACACTAACACATTCATGATCAAATTCGAATTCATCCAATTGACCTTGATATAAAAAATTTATCTTAATTCAAAAAAAATATTTGAGGTCATCTATAGAATCAGGAGACCAAGAGGAGCACATAGAAACTTGTTTCATCCGATTCCGAGTTCTCTAGGTCGGTCAAATGGTTTTTTAAATCATAACATACTTTCCAACAAATATGCGATTCGTTGGAAATTTCCAATGAATTGGCAGATTCGTGGGAAATGTTTCCAACGAATCTGCCATTTTGTTGGAAATCTCCAACGAATTTCAGATTCGTTGGAAACCCTTTCTATTCTTAAAATCACGGTTGACCGACCTAGAGACCTCCGAATTGGATGAAACCGGTTCCTGTGTGCTCCTCTATTTATCCTGACTTCATATGTGCCCTCAAATATTTTTTTTACTTTATATATTTTTTCTTTTATTTTTTCAACCCCCAATGTGTTTGAAAAATTATATTTATGTTTAAAAATTCACAAATCAAAATAAATTAGCTCCGTAATTATTTTTAATTCATGGATATAATCACGAGAACCTTACGCTCCCTAACAAACTGATTTCCTCTCGTTCTGAGCACTCGAACATCATTTTTTAAATCCACCAAGTTCAACTAAACTCCATTTTGATTTAAAACACTAACACATTCATGATCAAATTCGAATTCATCCAATTGACCTTGATATAAAAAATTTATCTTAATTCAAAAAAAATATTTGAGGTCATCTATAGAATCAGGAGACCAAGAGGAGCACATAGGAACTTGTTTCATCCGATTCCGAGTTCTCTAGGTCGGTCAAATGGGTTTGTAAATCATAGCATACTTTCCAACGAATATGCGATTCGTTGGAAATTTCCAACGAATTGGCAGATTCGTTGGAAACAGTTCCAACGAATCTGCCATTTTGTTGGAAATCTCCAACGAATTTCAGATTCGTTGGAAACCCTTCCTATTCTTAAAATCACGGTTGACCGACCTAGAGACCTCCGAATTGGATGAAACCGGTTCCTGTGTGCTCCTCTATTTATCCTGACTTCATATGTGCCCTCAAATATTTTTTTTTACTTTATTTATTTTTTCAACCCCCAATGTCTTTGAAAAATAAAATTTAAGTTTAAAAATTCACAAATCAAAATAAATTAGCTCCGTAATTATTTTTAATTCATGGATATAATCACGAGAACCTTACGCTCCCTAACAAACTGATTTCCTCTCGTTCTGAGCACTCGAACATCATTTTTTAAATCCACCAAGTTCAACTAAACTCCATTTTGATTTAAAACACTAACACATTCATGATCAAATTCGAATTCATCCAATTGACCTTGATGTAAAAATTTATCTTAATTCAAAAAAAATATTTGAGGTCATCTATAGAATCAGGAGACCAAGAGTAGCACATAGAAACTTGTTTCATCCGATTCCGAGGTCTCTAGGTCGGTCAAATGGGTTTTTAAATCATAGCATACTTTCCAACGAATCTGCGATTCGTTGGAAATATCCAACGAATTGGCAGATTCGTTGGAAACAGTTCCAACGAATCTGCCATTTTGTTGGAAATCTCCAACGAATTTCAGATTCGTTGGAAACCCTTCCTATTCTTAAAATCACGGTTGACCGACCTAGAGACCTCCGAATTGGATGAAACCAGTTCCTGTGTGCTCCTCTATTTATCCTGACTTCATATGTGCCCTCAAATATTTTTTTTGCTTTATATATTTTTTCTTTTATTTTTTCAACCCCCAATGTGTTGGAAAAATTAAATTTAAGTTTAAAAATTCACAAATCAAAATAAATTGGCTCCGTAATTATTTTTAATTCTTGGATATAATCACGAGAACCTTACGCTCCCCAACAAACTGATTTCCTCTCGTTCTGAGCACTCGAACATCATTTTTTAAATCCACCAAGTTCAATTAAACTCCATTTTGATTTAAAACACTAACACATTCATGATCAAATTCGAATTCATCCAATTGACCTTGATATAAAAAATTTATCTTAATTCAAAAAAAATATTTGAGGTCATTTATAGAATCAGGAGACCAAGAGGAGCACATAGGAACTTGTTTCATCCGATTCCGAGTTCTCTAGGTCGGTCAAATGGGTTTTTAAATCATAGCATACTTTCCAACGAATATGCGATTCGTTGGAAATTTCCAACGAATAGGCAGATTCGTTGGAAATGCTTCCAACGAATCTGCCATTTTGTTGGAAATCTCCAACGAATTTCAGATTCGTTGGAAACCCTTCCTATTCTTAAAATCACGGTTGACCGACCTAAAGACCTCCGAATTGGATGAAACCGGTTCCTGTGTGCTCCTCTATTTATCCTGACTTCATATGTGCCCTCAAATATTTTTTTTTACTTTATATATTTTTTCTTTTATTTTTTCAACCCCAATGTGTTTGAAAAATTAAATTTAAGTTTAAAAATTCACAAATCAAAATAAATTAGCTCCGTAATTATTTTTAATTCATGGATATAATCACGAGAACCTTACGCTCCCTAACAAACTGATTTCCTCTCGTTCTGAGCACTCGAACATCATTTTTTAAATCCACCAAGTTCAACTAAACTCCATTTTGATTTAAAACACTAACACATTCATGATCAAATTCGAATTCATCCAATTGACCTTGATGTAAAAATTTATCTTAATTCAAAAAAAATATTTGAGGTCATCTATAGAATCAGGAGACCAAGAGGAGCACATAGAAACTTGTTTCATCCGATTCCGAGGTCTCTAGGTCGGTCAAATGGGTTTTTAAATCATAGCATACTTTCCAACGAATCTGCGATTCGTTGGAAATATCCAACGAATTGGCAGATTCGTTGGAAACAGTTCCAACGAATCTGCCATTTTGTTGGAAATCTCCAACGAATTTCAGATTCGTTGGAAACCCTTCCTATTCTTAAAATCACGGTTGACCGACCTAGAGACCTCCGAATTGGATGAAACCAGTTCCTGTGTGCTCCTCTATTTATCCTGACTTCATATGTGCCCTCAAATATTTTTTTTACTTTATATATTTTTTCTTTTATTTTTTCAACCCCCAATGTGTTGGAAAAATTAAATTTAAGTTTAAAAATTCACAAATCAAAATAAATTAGCTCCATAATTATTTTTAATTCATGGATATAATCACAAGAACCTTACGCTCCCCAACAAACTGATTTCCTCTCATTCTGAGCACTCGAACATCATTTTTTAAATCCACCAAGTTCAACTAAACTCCATTTTGATTTAAAACACTAACACATTCATGATCAAATTCGAATTCATCCAATTGACCTTGATATAAAAAATTTATCTTAATTCAAAAAAAATATTTGAGGTCATCTATAGAATCAGGAGACCAAGAGGAGCACATAGGAACTTGTTTCATCCGATTCCGAGTTCTCTAGGTCAGTCAAATGGGTTTTTAAATCATAGCATACTTTCCAACGAATATGCGATTCGTTGGAAATTTCCAACGAATTGGCAGATTCGTTGGAAACAGTTCCAACGAATCTGCCATTTTGTTGGAAATCTCCAACGAATTTCAGATTCGTTGGAAACCCTTCCTATTCTTAAAATCACGGTTGACCGACCTAGAGACCTCCGAATTGGATGAAACCGGTTCCTATGTGCTCCTCTATTTATCCTGACTTCATATGTGCCCTCAAATATTTTTTTTACTTTATATATTTTTCCTTTTATTTTTTCAACCCCCAATGTGTTGGAAAAATTAAATTTAAGTTTAAAAATTCACAAATCAAAATAAATTAGCTCCGTAATTATTTTTAATTCATGGATATAATCACGAGAACCTTACGCTCCCAAACAAACTGATTTCCTCTCGTTCTGAGCACTCGAACATCATTTTTTAAATCCACCAAGTTCAACTAAACTCCATTTTGATTTAAAACACTAACACATTCATGATCAAATTCGAATTCATCCAATTGACCTTGATATAAAAAATTTATCTTAATTCAAAAAAATTATTTGAAGTCATCTATAGAATCAGGAGACCAAGAGGAGCACATAGGAACTTGTTTCATCCGATTCCGAGTACTCTAGGTCGGTCAAATGGTTTTTTAAATCATAGCATACTTTCCAACGAATATGCGATTCGTTGGAAATTTCCAACGAATTGGCAGATTCGTAGGAAATGTTTCCAACGAATCTGCCATTTTGTTGGAAATCTCCAACGAATTTCAGATTCGTTGGAAACCCTTCCTATTCTTAAAATCACGGTTGACCGACCTAGAGACCTCCGAATTGGATGAAACCGGTTCCTGTGTGATCCTATATTTATCCTGACTTTCTATGTGCCCTCAAATATTTTTTTTACTTTATATATTTTTCCTTTTATTTTTTCAACCCCCAATGTGTTGGAAAAATTAAATTTAAGTTTAAAAATTCACAAATCAAAATAAATTAGCTCCGTAATTATTTTTTAATTCATGGATATAATCACGAGAACCTTACGCTCCCCAACAAACTGATTTCCTCTCGTTCTGAGCACTCGAACATCATTTTTTAAATCCACCAAGTTCAACTAAACTCCATTTTGATTTAAAACACTAACACATTCATGATCAAATTCGAATTCATCCAATTGACCTTGATATAAAAAATTTATCTTAATTCAAAAAAAATATTTGAGGTTATCTATTGAATCAGGAGACCAAGAGGAGACATAGGAACTTGTTTCACCCGATTCCGAGTTCTCTAGGTCGGTCAAATGGGTTTTTAAATCATAGCATACTTTCCAACGAATATGCGATTCATTGGAAATTTCCAACGAATTGGCAGATTCGTTGGAAATGTTTCCAACGAATCTGCCATTTTGTTGGAAATCTCCAACGAATTTCAGATTCGTTGGAAACCCTTCCTATTCTTAAAATCACGGTTGACCGACCTAGAGACCTCCGAATTGGAGGAAACCAGTTCCTGTGTGCTTCTCTATTTATCCTGACTTCATATGTGCCCTCAAATATTTTTTTTACTTTATATATTTTTTATTTTATTTTTTCAACCCCCAATGTGTTGGAAAAATTAAATTTAAGTTTAAAAATTCACAAATCAAAATAAATTAGCTCCGTAATTATTTTTAATTCATGGATATAATCACGAGAACCTTCGCTCCCCAACAAACTGATTTCCTCTCGTTCTGAGCACTCGAACATCATTTTTTAAATCCACCAAGTTCAACTAAACTCCATTTTGATTTAAAACACTAACACATTCATGATCAAATTCGAATTCATCCAATTGACCTTGATATAAAAAATTTATCTTAATTCAAAAAAAATATTTGAGGTCATCTATAGAATCAGGAGACCAAGAGGAGCACATAGGAACTTGTTTCATCCGATTCCGAGTTCTCTAGGTCGGTCAAATGGGTTTTTAAATCATAGCATACTTTCCAACGAATATGCGATTCGTTGGAAATTTCCAACGAATTGGCAGATTCGTTGGAAATGTTTCCAACGAATCTGCCATTTTGTTGGAAATCTCCAAAATTTCAGATTCGTTGGAAACCCTTCCTATTCTTAAAATCACGGTTGACCGACCTAGAGACCTCCGAATTGGATGAAACCGGTTCTCTGTGCTCCTCTATTTATCCTGACTTCATATGTGCCCTCAAATATTTTTTTTACTTTATATATTTTTTCTTTTATTTTTTCAACCCCCAATGTGTTTGAAAAATTAAATTTAAGTTTAAAAATTCACAAATCAAAATAAATTAGCTCCGTAATTATTTTTAATTCATGGATATAATCACGAGAACCTTACGCTCCCCAACAAACTGATTTCCTCTCGTTCTGAGCACTCGAACATCATTTTTTAAATCCACCAAGTTCAACTAAACTCCATTTTGATTTAAAACACTAACACATTCATGATCAAATTCGAATTCATCCAATTGACCTTGATATAAAAAATTTATCTTAATTCAAAAAAAATATTTGAGGTCATCTTTAGAATCAGGAGACCAAGAGGAGCACATAGGAACTTGTTTCATCCGATTCCGAGTTCTCTAGGTCGGTCAAATGGGTTTTTAAATCATAGCATACTTTCCAACGATTATGCGATTCGTTGGAAATTTCCAACGAATTGGCAGATTCGTGGGAAATGTTTCCAACGAATCTGCCATTTTGTTGGAAATCTCCAACGAATTTCAGATTCGTTGGAAACCCTTCCTATTCTTAAAATCACGGTTGACCGACCTAGAGACCTCCGAATTGGATGAAACCGGTTCCTGTGTGCTCCTCTATTTATCCTGACTTCATATGTGCCCTCAAATATTTTTTTTACTTTATATATTTTTTCTTTTATTTTTTCAACCCCCAATGTGTTTGAAAAATTAAATTTAAGTTTAAAAATTCACAAATCAAAATAAATTAGCTCCGTAATTATTTTTAATTCATGGATATAATCACGAGAACCTTACGCTCCCTAACAAACTGATTTCCTCTCGTTCTGAGCACTCGAACATCATTTTTTAAATCCACCAAGTTCAACTAAACTCCATTTTGATTTAAAACACTAACACATTCATGATCGAATTCGAATTCATCCAATTGACCTTGATGTAAAAATTTATCTTAATTCAAAAAAAAATATTTGAGGTCATCTATAGAATCAGGAGACCAAGAGGAGCACATAGAAACTTGTTTCATCCGATTCCGAGGTCTCTAGGTCGGTCAAATGGGTTTTTAAATCATAGCATACTTTCCAACGAATCTGCGATTCGTTGGAAATATCCAACGAATTGGCAGATTCGTTGGAAACAGTTCCAACGAATCTGCCATTTTGTTGGAAATCTCCAACGAATTTCAGATTCGTTGGAAACCCTTCCTATTCTTAAAATCACGGTTGACCGACCTAGAGACCTCCGAATTGGATGAAACCGGTTCCTGTGTGCTCCTCTATTTATCCTGACTTCATATGTGCCCTCAAATATTTTTTTTACTTTATTTATTTTTTCAACCCCCAATGTGTTTGAAAAATAAAATTTAAGTTTAAAAATTCACAAATCAAAATAAATTAGCTCCGTAATTATTTTTAATTCATGGATATAATCACGAGAACCTTACGCTCCCTAACAAACTGATTTCCTCTCGTTCTGAGTACTCGAACATCATTTTTTAAATCCACCAAGTTCAACTAAACTCCATTTTGATTTAAAACACTAACACATTCATGATCAAATTCGAATTCATCCAATTGACCTTGATGTAAAAATTTATCTTAATTCAAAAAAAATATTTGAGGTCATCTATAGAATCAGGAGACCAAGAGGAGCACATAGAAACTTGTTTCATCCGATTCCGAGGTCTCTAGGTCGGTCAAATGGGTTTTTAAATCATAGCATACTTTCCAACGAATCTGCGATTCGTTGGAAATATCCAACGAATTGGCAGATTCGTTGGAAACAGTTCCAACGAATCTGCCATTTTGTTGGAAATCTCCAACGAATTTCAGATTCGTTGGAAACCCTTCCTATTCTTAAAATCACGGTTGACCGACCTAGAGACCTCCGAATTGGATGAAACCAGTTCATGTGTGCTCCTCTATTTATCCTGACTTCATATGTGCCCTCAAATATTTTTTTTACTTTATATATTTTTTCTTTTATTTTTTCGACTCCCAATGTGTTTGAAAAATTAAATTTAAGTTTAAAAATTCACAAATCAAAATAAATTAGCTCCATAATTATTTTTAATTCATAGATATAAACACGAGAACCTTACGCTCCCCAACAAATTGATTTCTCCTCGTTCTGAGCACTCGAAAATCATTTTTTAAATCCACCAAGTTCAACTAAACTCCATTTTGATTTAAAACACTAACACATTTATGATCAAATTCAAATTCATCCAATTGACCTTGATGTAAAAAATTTATCTTAATTCAAAAAAAATATTTGAGGACATCTATAGAATCAGGAGACCAAGAGGAGCATATAGGAACTTGTTTCATCCGATTCCGAGGTCTCTAGGTCGGTCAAACGTGTTTTTAAATCATTGCATACTTTCCAACGAATCTGTGATTCGTTGGAAATTTCCAACGAATTGGCAGATTCGTTGGAAATGTTTCCAACGAATCCTAAATTTGTTGGAAATCTCCAATGAATTAGCAGATTTGTTGGAAACATTTCCAACGAATTTAAGATTTGTTGGAAACTCTACCCTCAAATTTTTGCTATAAACTTGCGATGAATTATATATTTGTCGGGAATTTCCAACAAATAATACTTTCGTTGCTATATTTGCGACGGATATACTATTCGTTGCAAAAATTTGCAACGAATAAAATATTCGTTGCAAAAATTTGCAACGAACAAAATATTCGTTGCAAAATTTGCAACTAACTAAATATTCGTTGGAAAATTTGCAACAAATTTTATTTTTTGTTGTTAACTTGCAACAAAATTAGCGACAAATTATCTTTTGTTGCTAATTTGCAACGAATTTATTTTGTTGGTATATTTGTTGCTAATTCGGAACAATTTATTATTTTGTTGCAAATTTTGTTGGAAAGTTTGGAACAAGTTTTAAATTCGTTGCAAACCGTCGTCCCTAATAGACTGTTTTTTTGTAGTGATTGTCCTATTGATGAGCATTGGAATGTTGTCAAATGCATTTTAAGATATCTATGTGGCACCATTGATCAAGGTATTCTACTTCATTGTCAATCATCTTTTGCTCTACATGCCTTCTCATATGCAGACTGAGCTAGAAACAAAGATGACTTTACTTCCACTAGCACTTATATTGCCTATCTTGGATTAAACCATCTTTCCTAGAGCTCGAATAAACAACGTACTTTCCTTGATCCTCTATTGAAGTAGAATATCGCTCTATTGTGGCCACAGCTGTCGAACTAAGTTGGTTGTCTTCTCTTCTCGGTGAGCTTGGCTTCTCTCCATCCCAAAAGCCAATCATCTACTACGACAATCTGGGTGCCACCAATCTCTGCTGTAATTCAGTGTTCTACTCTTGTATGAAGCATGCGGCTCTCGACTATCACATCATTCATGAATAAGTTTAGAATGGTGATTTCCAAGTTCTCATGTGTCTTTTGAGGATCTACTAGTAGATGCTTTCACCAAGCCATTAATTTGCATACACTTCCAACCGTTAATGAGCAAGATTGGTATCTCTTCCCAAAGCTACATCTTGCGGGGGCATATTAGAGAATCTTATACAAAGATCTGATTATGATTTAAATTTGAAATTGTAAATATTATAATTATGGTAATTTATATTTTATTGTAATTTAGTTTGTAAATTTCCTATTTATGCTCTATGTATGTTTTTGTATTTCAATAAAATATATGATAGTTCTTATAAAACCTATGCCACATGAATTCTAGATAATAAAAATAAGAATTCAAATAGGAAAAATAAGAATATGTGAGCATGAATCTTCATTTCATCGAAAACATGACATAAGAAAAAAATATATACATAAACAAATATGACAAGGAACCTAATTGAAGAGTCATCCTTATCTTTAGCATCGTCTAAAAATAATCCCTGTGGAAGAAGATGCGACAGAAAGAAATGGAAGGTCTTCCAAGGGGATTAGGAGTGATAGCGTCAAAAAGCTTTAGGTCAATGGACAATCAAAAGTTCTGTAAAAATTTTTCCTCCAAATCCTTGGGGACAAATCCTATATATAGTGGACATCTGTTATCAACCCATAGATAATAATAGATGCGGGACTATAAGTCCATATACATACTGAACATCTATTATCAACATATAGATAATAATAGATGCGAGACTATAGGTTCTTCACATACAAGGTCTACATCCAACAACTGAAACCCAATAAGCCTAAGTTAGATCACTTTAATGGGTTCGGTTTGTACTCATATCCATAACTTACAATTAAATCCACCAATTAGATATTATAACCAACAATCTCCCACTTAGGCTATTTGTGAGTTGTATATAAAATGCAAGTAAAACTTTAGTTGATATCAAACTTTATGGGTATAGAATACCCTTATAAACAATCTGGTCCATTAACTTTATTGGTATAGGACTAAAGAGGTCATAACTACTGTATATGATCGTAACAAGCTCCAACAGTAATCACAATACCAATGTCATTAATGATATAGATCACGATGTAGATGTATCGAGTGAAAATTACATGAAATGTGATTAGTACATGTCAATCTTCTATTGGTCCTAAGATGACCTCAAAAGAGGTCAGATTATATTTGCGAAATTTTTTATGCAAAACTGCAATAACAAATCATGATCAATTTTATGATTCAAAAAGGAATTTATATCATATTTACAAACACCAAATGTTAAACAGCAGTAGTAAATGATGGTATCACAGTCAGAGTGTCAAACAAACATATAAATTCCCATTAATATTTTGAATTTTAAGTACGTATAATAATCAAAATAAAATGTTTGTCATTATTATCGAATATAGAGCAATAAGATAATTACAAACTCCCACTAGATGAGTTCTTCTTCCATAAGGACTCCCATATCCACAACATGCGCATGAAATACCTTAGGCACCAAGCCTTTAGCGAGTGGATCGGGCAACATGGAATCTGTGCCGATGTGTTCTACCATAATCTGACTACTCTGAACTTTTTTTTTAACCACTAGAAACTTGATGTCGATGTGTTTGGGCTTTGACAAACTGTCGTTGTGCATGGCATAAAGTTTTACAACTTTATTATCACAGTAGATCTTTAGTGGCCTGTCAATGTCATCAACGATTTGTAATGTTATGATGAAGTTTCGCAGTTAAATCCTGTAATTGGATGCTTCGTAGCATGCTACCAATTCTGCCTCCATAGTAGAAGTGGCTATTAGCGTCTGCTTGATGCTCTTCCAAGATATAGCCCCTCCAGCAAGAATGAAAATATAGCCGAAAGTAGATCTCTTGCTATCCAAGTATGCAGCAAAATCGGAATCTGAATATCCAATCACCTCAGATGATCTGATCTCCGATACGTGAGCATATGCCTTTTAGTTCTTTGCAAATATCGCAACACTCTCTTTACCACTTTCCAATATGATGGTCCTAGGTTACTTATATATCTGCCTAGCATCTCTACTATAAATGTTATATCTGATCGAGTACATACTTGTCCATACATGTGACTTCCCACTGTTGACGCATATGAGAATTGTTCCATCTCCTTTATTTCAAGTTCAAGCCGTGGACACTGCTGCAGGTTAAACTTGTCACCTCTTGACACAGGTGTGTCACTAGGTGTACAGTTATGCATATCATACCTTATAAGCACCTTTTAATATGGGTCTGTTGTGAAAGTTCAAGAATACCTGTTGAACGATCATGATAAATCTGTATGTCTAAAACAAATGATGCTTCACCAAGATCTTTTATTTCAAAATTATCAGATAGAAATAACTTGATTTAATGAAGCAGACCCTTATTATTGCTTGCAAGCAATATATCATTCATGTACAAGACAAGTATAATAAACTTGCTTCCACTGAACTTGATATATATGCACTGATCGACGAGATTCTCTTTAAATCTTAATAAGATAACTACTTGATCAAATTTCTAGTACCACTGACAAGATGCCTGCTTTAAACCATAAATGAACTTCTTTAATCTACATACTAAGTGCTTTGAGTCCTTAGACTCAAAGTTATCTGGTCGCAGCACATATATAGACTCCTCTATGTCTCCATTGAGGAATGTAGTCTTTACGTCTATTTGGTGTAGCTCTAAATTATAATGAGCTACAAGTGTCATGACTAACCTAAGAGATTCTTTCGTCGACACAAGTGAGAAAGTCTCCTTGTAATCAATGTCTTCTTTCTAAGTGAATCCCTTGGCAACAAGATGAGCCTTATACTTTTCGACATTGCCCCTTCAATCCTGCTTGGTTTTAAATATCCATTTACAACCAACGGGCTTCAATATGAGATAATACTTGAATTTCAATGGCAAGGTCCTCCAATTGCATTGGAGAAATCATGGAAATATCTTGGTTCACTATGCTCACTCGATGTATAATGCCTATAATGTGAGGTATGGTAACCACGCCGCTATTGATCGCACTAGTAGTGACCGCAGGAGGATTGTCAATGCATTCCTCAAAAGATATTTTCCTTACCTTATCATTCCCACTGTCCTCAGTGAACTTGGCATTCCCTATTTCGAAGAAGGATCTATTAGAGCTATAATAAAATTCATACTCTCTTGACTTCTCAGAATAACTAATAAAATTACAGCTAATTGTTCTTGAATCTAGTTTTCTTTCATTAGGACTGTAAGGCCTAGCTTCAGCTGGACAATCCCAAACATATAAATGCCTAATCCTAGGCATTTTACCTGTCCACATATCGAATGGGGTTTTAGTTACTGCCTTATTAGGTACTCTATTGAGTAGGTAAACTGCAATCTTGAGTGTTTCATCCCACAAAAACTCTGGTAGAGAAGTGAAAGTCATCATACTTCTTACCATGTCTTGTAGGGTTCAATTGCAATGCTTAGCTACACCATTCTGCCTGGGTGTACTAGGCATAGTATATTGAGACACAATCTCACACTCAGCCAGGTAGTTCACAAAAGGTCCTGGACGTTGTTCACCTGATCCATCATATCGACCGTAATATTTACCTCCACGGTCGGATCAAACGACTTTAATTTCTTACCTAGTTGAAGTTCAACTTCATCTTTGAAAATTTTGAACATGTCTAAATATTGTGATTTCTCATGAATAAGGTACAGATAGCCAAATCTGTTATAGTCGTCTATAAAGCTAATAAAATATATATGTGCATTTCAAGATGCCTTAGGGAATGATCCACAAATGCCCATATGTATTAGCTCTAAAATGCTACTACAACGGCTAGCCCCTTGTTCTTTTTGTTAGTGGTCTTCCCCTTAACACACTCTATGCAGATATCAAAGTCTGACATGTTAAGGGAATCGAGAATTCCATGTGGCATTATCCTTTCTAGGCGTTGTTTGGATATATGTCTTAAACATCTATGCCACAATAACATGGAAGAATTCTCGTCGATCAATTTGTGTATCATACCTATGCTATGCATTATTATGTTGTCAACTGTAGGAGTAAAGGTATTCAATTTATAAAGCTTATCAACTAAGGAATCATTGTCAATCAACACTGAATTAAAGAAAATATTAAAAATTTTATTTCTAAATGAACAAAAATAACCTAATTTGTCCTAATAAGAAATTGAAAATAAATTCCGTCGAAAAGACAGTACAATAAATGTATTTTCTAAATTAAAAAAAACATTGGTTACTAAACAAAGCCTAAAAATACCAATCGACTTGACTTTAGCCTTCATTTCATTTTCTGTATAGATGTATCTTTCACCATCAAGTGAAAGTCAGCTCCTGAGACAACCCTACATAGTGACACTTATGTGAGGAGTGACACTGATTTCTATCCACCAAGTGTCAATGGGTACAATAGCTAAATTGACTTCTGAACTAACAAAGTTGAGAAAACTCCCAAAATCTACTGTTTATTTTCCGTATCATTTGTTATTGATCATCTTTCGTTTCTTGCTTGCACTTTGAAAACCAGATACTAAGTGATCACTCTCAGATATCTCAATCTTTAGTCTCCCTTCCTCTTGCACGCATTGAGCTATAAGCTCATTTAATGTCCACTTTTCGTTTTGAGTATTATACGATATCTTAAAAGGAGTGAACCGTGTAGGCAGAGGCATCAAGACGAAATGCACTAACATAACCTCAGACATATTGAGTTTTAGCGTTTTCAGACTTGTCCCTATATTGGACATATCCATAATGTACTCCCTTATTTGCCTTTACCATTATACAGCAAGGTTACCAACTTTGTAAGTAGTGTGGTAGTCTTGACCTTTTCATTCGAGGTGAATCGGTCTGCTAATTGGTCCCGGAAACTCCTAGCATCTCCTCCCTCTGTTATTGCACCCTTTATTGATGCCAGTATGGAAAGTTTTAGATACTCAGCCACATGTGATTTGATTTCTCCCACAGCTGAAATTCAGTCCTCTGCTCTATAGTGTTAGCACTGGTCAGAGGTGCAGGACGATCATTCCTTAATGCATAGTCTAAGTCTATGTAGCCTAAGACTACGGTCACGTACTCTTTCAATTCAGCAAAATTCGAACCAATTAATGTTGGGATGTTATTAATGCAGGCAGTTACAAATTGTATTGAAATTTAAAAAGAGAAATTTATTTAAGTTCACAATTTAACTAAAGCCTAGAACATATAAGTAATATAAAATTATGTAAATAAAATAAAATTTTAAATGCATATAAATGAGCTCTTTATGAGATACCAAGTACAATATAATATGTCTTTCTTTGGGCTGACACATTATTTGTTAGCGATACTCTCTAATATAACTCACACTTTAAGCCTTCCTTTGGGCCGACTCATTGTGCACATAATATGATATTTTATATGAGTTATATTTTGGTTCATAGCTCACAATCATCTTAATCGGTAACATAATATGTCTTCCTTTGGTCTGACATATTTTGTGCATGATCTGAAAAAAATAATATTTTATTTTATAGTTGTAAGCTACCTTATGTATATATCTGGCATAAAAATAACATTCCTATGAGCCGATTATTTTTAGCATAAATATACATCTACCATCACAAAATGCACTAAACCTACCAAAGGTGTCTTCCTTTGGGCCGACACATTAGTTCAACTTAGTAACACGTTGTATGGATAAACTCAAGAAAATCCTAAGAACTTTATTCGAACAGAAATTACTTAATCGACCTTAACAATATAAAATTAGACTTATTAATTGATTGATATTTTATGGTTATCGATTGGTATAATTTAATTGATTATCTCAATTGATTTGAAAGTCTACTATATGCAATTATATATAAAATCTTTTATTAAGTAGCTAAATCTTCCTTTAAATTCTTTAATTAAAATAGTATTAATTAATACCATTTAACCTTTTAATTATTCCTCCCGGAACAATTTTAAATAAAAAAAAACTTTTAATACTCTTTCAACGTGAACATTAAAAAAAATTTATGTTTTTTTAAACAGTAATATCATTTTTTTTTTAAAAAACGTAAACACTGTTTAGTTTTTTTTAATGAAACACTGTTTCATTACAGTGAAACAGTTTTGTATTTATTTATTTTTTATGTAACAGTAATATTATTTTACGAAATCATCCCATCGATTAAAACTAAAACTTTATTAAAAATAACATTCAATCATTAATGAAAAATTATAATCGATTAAAAATAAACTTAATCAATTATCAATTGATTCCGTTGCGAGTTTAGACTGAAAATTAATTAAGAAAAAAATTCTTAATCGATTCTTATTAATTCTATTCTATATTTCAGGCTTGATAATTAATTGGTAATCAATTGACCGACCAAACCAACAAATACTATTTATACTAGTAAAACTTAATTCAGCATAAAAGCCAAAAGATCGATAAAAAATTAAACTTTAAACCATGAAATCAATGAAACAAAGTCGTGACTCTGATACCAATTGTTAGTTCTTGTAAAATATAGGTCGTATGAATTCTAGATAATCAAAATAAGAATTCGAATAGGAAAAATAAGAATATGTGAGCATGGATCTTCGTTTCATCGAAAATGACATAAAAAAAATATATATACATAAACAAATACGACAAGGAACTAGATTAAATAGTCATCCTTGTCTTTGGCGTCATCCAAAAATAATCCTGTGGAAGAAGATGCAGCAAAAAGAAAAGGTAGGTCTTCCAACAGGCTTAGGGGTGATTTGGGATATAAGTGAACCAAACGGTTCGCGAGCTATTCGGACTCGATTCGGTAAAAAGATCGTTCGAGTTCGTTCATTTATCTTATCGAGCCGAGCTTCGAGCTTGATTTCGAGCTCGACAGTTTTATCGAGTCGAGCTCAAGCTTAAGGATATTCAGCTCGTGAGCTCGCGAACATGTTCGTTTATAGGCTTGCGAGCCAAAAAAATGAGTCTTAAACCGAGCCAAAAAACGAGCTCTAAAACGAGCAAAAAAAAAAAATCTAAAACGAGCCTTAAAATGAGCTTTAAAATGAGCCAAAAAACGAAGTCTAAAACGAGCCAAAAACGAGCTCTAAACGAGCCCGAAAATGAGCTCGAGCTTGCTTAACGAGTTAGGCGCGTTAATTTTGATAATCGAGCTAATAACGAGCCGAGCTCGAACTGTTCCCAAGCTTGATAATTCTAAAACTAGCCGAGCTCGAGCCTTGTGATAGAAGCTCGATTCGAGCTCAAGCTTAATATTGTTCGGCTCGGTTCGGCTCGTTTACATCCCTAGGGGTGATGACGCCGAAAAGTTTTAGGTCAATGGAGAACCAAAAGTTCTGTCAAAAATTTTTCCCTAAATCCTCGGGGACCAATCCTATATATAGTGGACATCTATTATCAATCCATAAATAATAATTGATGCGAGACTATAAGTCCACATATATACTGAACATCTATTATCAACATATAGATAATAATAGATGCAAGACTATAAGTTTTACACATACAAGATCTACATCCAACAACCGAAACCCAATAAACCTAAATTAGATCACCTTAATGGGTTCAATTTGTACTCGTATGCACAACTTACAATTAAGTCCATTAATTAAAGATAATAATCAACAATATATACTAGAAAATTTTCTATCAACTTATTTTGTCCTTTATATCTATCCTAAAAATAATTTGCAAATGAATTCTAAATCCATTTGAGGGCTACTTTGGGGCAATTTTTTGTTCGCCTAAAATAGGAGGAACAATGTTTCCATCTCTCGGGAAAAAAAAACAAACTTGTTGAATGAATGTGAACTTTGATTGCAGATTGTGAATTTCGTGACAGTTAACAATTGCAAACTCTAGAACAATTACAACCCAACTGGCTCAAGGCCTGACTATGAATCTTGATAGTCAAGAGCTTTGGCTTGCAAATTGTGACCACATGACTGTGAGCTTTGCCAGATCAAGAGGTTGTAGATAGCCGACGATGCTCATGGCAGCCGTGAGCTGGCATCTTGGCTAGAAATCGTGCCCCCCATAGGTGTTGTTAAGTTGGTATTCGGATGACAGAATTATTTCATTGGACAAGGGTCAATTTTTATAAGGTTCATTTCGCTGGAGATTAAATTAAATGTCTTCCCATCTAAGAGGTCGTTTAATACCATGATTTTTCTTTGTTCATCTTATTATAGGACTCGTGATGAAGGACAACTGAGCTAAACGAAATTACCTTTTTGCTTCATTTACTAGAAATAATGGACGTGAGCTTATGATTTGGTTGACAATTGTGACAATCGGATCTTTCTTTCTCTTTTTTTCCACTAAATATTTTTTCACCATTAATTCTTTCCCTTCCATCAACACTTCGAAGTAAACTAAGTTTTACAATAATGAAGCGAATGAACCATACTTATAACTAGGACAGATGCAAGTATTCACATATGAGTTATCCTGGGCTATACCACCTTTATTCTTATTACCTATATAAATTTTGTTAAGTATAAATTAGATACGAAGTGAAGGTGCTGAATTAAAATTGGCTTGAGATCAAACAAAATCAATCAGGTAAGCACAGAGATAAGGAGTATGTTGGTTTGAATCGAGATTAATTTGGATTTGATTTAATCAAATTATAGCCAAACCAAATTTAGTTGGGTTAAACTAATTTAGTCAATTTAAAATGAGTTAGGGAATTCTTGAGAAAACCTATTCTCCAATTTGTTTTCTTTTTATTCTCTTCCAGGTATAGTTTCGCTCCCACGGTCTCACGCGTAAACCTCCACCCGTGGCTACGACCACTCCTTTTGTGGCCAGGCCCTTGCCTCTTGAGGCATATTGGTTGACATTCGCGCCATCATCTGTGGCTACCATGACAGGATTGACGTGTCCTCCACACTGACCAGTGGCGGAGCCACATTCATGTCTACACGGTTGTCGCCTGGGTAGCAAACGACGATGAAAAAGAAAATTACTGTGGAAGAAAGGGAAAAAAATGAGGAAAATGGGTGGCCAATCCGAGGCGATGATATTGGCGTAAGTCGCTAACCAGCGGGACGACGTTGACGTCTTCAGCTAGCCCGGAGCGACAACGTTGACGAGTTGGCGTCAACGCTTGTGGCCCACATCCTGAGATCAGCTCGGGTAGATTACCCAGGCTGGCTCTGCCATTGACGCCGACGTACCCATATGAGTTACGTTGACGATGAATGCAGATAGCTGTGGATTGAGGTCCTACACGAGACGCTCGAGCACAGCTTCGTGCCGCATTTATGGACCGATTGTCTGTACCTCGTTATTAGCAACACTCTCTCTAACACCGCATTAGCGGCCATACTTTCCGCCATGATCCTCAAATTTCCAAAGTCTACGAATTTGATATTATTACTGATAAATAATTTAACAATTTCATAAATAATAAAAATAGATTCATTCAATAAAAATATAAAATTCCGTGAAATATAAGAAATGGTCAGTTGATAATGTACTAGCACAAAGTGAAATTGGAACTCTTGTATGACGGGCTCAACCAACTTTAGATCACCTAGCCAGCCCCGGTCCTTCGACTGAAGAGGCCCTGGGCGAAATAATAAAATGAGATCCCAAATAAAGTTCTAATAATACATAATTTATCTACAATAATTTATTCTAGCATTTCTATTTGCAAAATCTTCTATAATATTATCAGTTTCAAGAATTTCCAAGATATCTTTCTCAATACATAAAATTGACAATCCATTTAATCTTTCTTGAGATATTGATGATCTCATATATGTTTTTAATAATTTTAATTTTGAAAAACTCCTTTCAGCCGATGCTACTGTAACAGGCATAGTCAATAAAATTCTATAAGCAATTGCAACATTTGGATAACAATCTACACTTTGAACAAATTCAAGAATATCAATTGCAGACATTATCATATTTGGTAAAGTCGTTTGTAATATTTTTAATTAAGTAAATAAATCATCTAACTCAACATCTGATGAGTTGTCATGAGTTAAAGTAGATTTTAAATTGACACAATATTTTCTTAATTCATCATCATTCAAAGTTCTTAATGTTTTTGAATCAAATAAAAAGCCAAATATATTTTCAAAAGTTTTCATTTGCTCGAATCTACATTTTAAAGAAGCAATTGTCATGTCCACAACAACAATAAAATAATCAATTCTAAAAGACTCTTCTAATGATAGTGAAACTTCATCATCTTCTCTTTCATTAAATTGTTTTTTCCTAAAAATGCGGCGCTTTGTTGTAAATATTGGCTCTATATCATATCTAATGCAAGACTCTTAGCAATAGTCAAACTTGCAGCATAACCATCATTCCTATACTTTTCAAAAAATGAGATTACACCTTCTAATTGTTTCATGGCAGAGTCCATGCACATAGATTTTGATTGTAATTTCTTACTCACCATGTTTATAGCAAATAAGATATCATACCAAATGACCATACCAAGTAAAAATTCAAATTTTTCGATTGAATTAGCTAAACTTTCAGCTTCACTTATTGACTTTGCATCATCACAAATATTATTTAATTCAAGTAAAGCTGCTCTCACTTCCACGATTTGAAATCTAATAGCTTGAACACTTTTAATACGACTTTCCCAACGAGTATTCGACAAAGATTTGACAGTTAATCCCTTCACGTTATTAAGTAAAATTTTCCATCTCTTAGGAGAACTTGAAAATAATGTATATATGCGTTGCACTACTCCAAAAAAAGAAACAGCTTTAACACAAGAATGTGCCATATCACTAAGAGTTAGATTAAGACTATGACAAACACATGTCATATACAACGCTCTTGGATTTATTTCAAGTAACCTCTTTTGAACTCCTTGGTGTTTTCCTTTCATATTGGAACCATTATCATAACCTTGACCTCTAATATTTTCAATACTAAGATCAAGTGATTTTAACACATTTTGTAATTCGTTAAAAAGTCCTAAACCAGATGTATCATCTACTTTTAAAAACTCTAAAAAGTACTCCTCTATTTTCACTTTATTACCTGACATATTAACACATCGTACTATAAAAGTCATTTGTTCTTGATGACTTATATCTGGGGTACAATCAAGAATTATTGAAAAATATTTTGCTTCTTTAATTTTATTAATGATAACACTTTTAACATTATTAGCTAAAATAGAAATCAACTCATTCTGAATTTTATGACCTAGGTAATGATAATGAATTTCATTACTTTGAATACGTCTAATATGATCTTGCATCACATAATCAAATTCAGCAATCATTTCAATCAACCCCAAAAAATTTCCATTATTATCTTGATAAAGTTTTTTATTAGATCCTCGAAAAGCCAAACAACGTTTAGAAAGACATTTTACAGTTGCTATTATTCTTGTTATAACTTGTCTCCAACGCTCTTTTTCTTTGGAAATTTCTCGTTGTAGGTCTTTATCAATTGTTAGATTTTTATCTAATCGCATTTTTAATTCATTCCAAGTGTTCATGTTAGTTATATGTTCAATAGTATTTTCATGTTCTTTAAGTCGTTCACTAAGATGTTTCCAATCTCTAAATCCATCCTTTGCTAGTGAACTTCTATTGTTTTCAGATTTAAACAACTTGCAACAAAAGCAATAAACTTTATCCACATATTTACTGTAAACCAACCACTTTCGGTCTCTTATTTCTCCATTACTTAAATGTCTAGAATAATGAGCACAAGAAAAATGCCTAGAAGTGTCATCCAAAGGATATACAATATTCAATTTTCTTATAGGCCCTTTTTCAACTAAAATATCACGTGCATTGTTATCAAGATTATCCCAATTTCTTGGGTCATATATATCAAGCGAAGAAATAAATTGTTCATCAATGTCAATATTCTCATTATCTACCCTATTTAAAACATTTTCATGCTCACTCAAATTTTCCCTTTCTTCGTTAACATCATGAATCTCATGACACTCATCTACATCATTCACAGTCATAGTTGAATTTTGTGGATTTTCATGAGAACTTTTAATAAAGAATTTATTAATAGCACCTCTTTGTGATTTAGTCAATTGTTCTAATTTTTTTCTTTTTTTCCTTTTCTCACATCCATAAAGATGTTTTTTAGGCAACATATTATAATGTATAAAACCACAACAATTACAAAAAAAACAGATAATTCAAATTATTTTACTAGTGAAGGAATAATAGCACCTGGAATATGATAGTTTTCAATATTAATGAAAATGTCCTAGGTTGTTAAGTTAAGCACCTCATCAGACAACACCTGTTAAAAGAAAATTAAATTATTATCAAATTAAAATTAATTAGTAAAATTATGATACTTAAAGAAACAACAATAATAATTTTTATGGAAGCCAGAAACCTAATAAAAAAAGTCCATTTCATCTTAAATTTCTATCACAAATCAACTCGTAGTTACTTTGTGCTACACTACTACTAAGGTCACAAGTTCTAAGGTCACCATGCGATCAAAATTACAAGGGATACAATAAGGAAATGGCACTAGAAAGATTCTTAGAAAGTCACCTTCAACAAATAGATCAATTATTGTCAAAAGAGATGGAGCTAATACAAAGGGAATCTCCTTTTAACTGAAGGCAAAACCCTTTTATATCGAAATAGCTAAAGGAGAAGAATAATATAAGATTCTATATACAGGTACACAAAAGCTCAAATCCACTATGATCAAATATGTCATTGTTTAAAGGTGATGAGTGATCCAGAAGCAATTGAAACTACTTGAGATGCAAAGAAGAAAGAATATGATCATGAAATGAAGGTATATATAAATAACTTTGATATTAGACTAATTTATTTATATTCACTCTGCAGTGAAAGATATAAAAAGAATAAATAAGTTCAAACACTAATAAATAGAGCTTATCAACAATTTTAAAATAATTTAATTTATATGAGCTTTAATTATTATTTTTTTCAAATGTATAAAATATCTAATCTGTTAAACATGGAAAAAAAAATATAAATTTTGTTTATTAAATTATTGTTTTGATGAAATCATAAGAATAATCATATCTCTACTTGTCTCAATAAGAAATTTGAGCTCAACTTCTTCCTGAATAGATTTTTAATGAATATAAACAAACTCAAACAAAAAACATAAATTTTAACATAATAAACTCACTCAGCTCCATTTCATTTAGTTATCTTTTATATGTGGATACAATATCATATAAGTAGATGTGTGCAAAATGTCCAAGGAAAAAAAACAATATAGAAATGTTAAATTCGTGGAACCTTATCCTCAATCTCCACTAGTAATGGAATTGTGATTTTTTCCTCATGAAAAACATGCTTTGTAAAAATAAAATATTATTGTTTTTTGAAAATTTTTTGGTAAGACCTTGTTAAAAAAAATCTAAGTTATCCTAAAAATTACAACGAGAAATTACCGAATCATGTATTTCAAGTTTCAAATTTAAAAAATCTGCATCATTTAAAGAAAGGTGGCACACTACGAGAGGTCTCTTCTACAAACAACAATAATCTTTTTTTATAAAAATAACTACATAAAAAATAGTAAACACATGTTATAGCAAACAATTAAATTTTTCATAGATCATAGATGACTATTTAAATTATTATCAAATTGAAACTAATTAGTAAAATTATTAAGAAATAGGAAAATAGCAATTCTTCAAGTGCTGTGACTTTCACAGTTTCACTATCTACAATATGAGAACGAACATTCCAATAAAAATCATTGAAACTAGGGCAAGTTAACATACCTAAACTATGCATTCAAACACCAGATGTTTCAGAAATCAGAGGGAAGCGAGCATTTGAAGAGACGAGGATGCAGAATTGCGGATGAGAGTTTTCCGGCAGCGAGGAAGGGAAGCACGGTGATGGCAGCCTGTGAGTAGAGATTAAAGAAAAACAGAGCTCAAATTCTACCAATGAAAATTCTAATTCCATAGGTGGTATTTATCATCTCTGTGGACTGTGGTTTGTGGATACAAAATAACGGTAAAAAAATCTTGAGAAATGACAGCGATGCGAAAGAAGAAGAAGAAATGCGAATAACCGTTGAAGAGCTGTGAGCGAAAGAAGAAGAGATGCGACAGCCGACAGGGATGAGGGACCTCTAATATTTTCAAATAGAAAGCAAGGAGAAGACATATCTTGAGTCCTATTTCTCGTAGGCGGTAGGTCGTAGTCCGTACGCCCAGTTGCAGGCGGCGGGAGACGGCGTCACGACGAGCGCTGCAGTCCTGCAGATTTTCCATCGCAGAAGCATTTTTTGCCCTAATCTCTTTTGACTTTTCATTCATGTATTAAACATAATATTAAAAAAAAATAATTTTTGGGCCCCCTCAAAATTTAGGCTCAGGGCCGTCGCCCAGGTTTGCCCTCCTCTAGGGCCGGGCCTGCTCCTAGCCCACTTCTAATACCATCTTTAAATTTTTAAAAGAGAGGTTGGTCATCACGGCTCGACGTTCTTAAGTCTGGTTATTTTTTTAAAAAAACTTAAAAAAAAAAGCTATTGAGGCGGAAGTATTTTCAAACAATTATAGGCATTTTGACAGTCTAAAATATCTATAGGTATTTTTGCAAATATATGTAAATTCTGAGAGCTGAAATGTAATTTTTCATTAATTTTCTTTATCGGGCGAATACAAGTAGAGTGTCAAATATAAATTTGTCAACTTCTGAGGATACACATGACAAAATCAGAAAATTTTCCCCAAAGGAGTCAAATGTGATCTCCAGCCTCTAGGGTTTCGGAAGAAGTTCAAATCGAATTTCCAAAATAGAGGAGGAGAGATCGATGAAGAGGCTACTTTGTTTCTCCCTCTTCTGCAAAACCGTTCCTTCCACTCGTTCTCCTCGCCCCCACGATGCTGCCCTCCTCTTTTCCGTCTTACCTTACTCGGCCTCCGCCGCCGCATTCAGCACTGGGAAGCACATGTTCATAGCCCAGTACCTCGTCGACTCATGTGGTTTCGACCAGAAGAAGGCCACCGAGGCCTCGAAACATCTCAAGGGCATCCAATCTCGGCAGCAGCCCGACTCAGTCCTTGCTTTCCTCAAAAGTTACGGTTTCGATGACGCATCAGTAAAAAGGCTCGTACATTGCTCCCCCAAATGTCTTCTTTTGGACGTAGAGAAGACACTTGCCCCAAAGTTCCGAGCTTTTGAAGATCTGGGTTTCTCCCCATCCGACATCGTCCACCTCGCCCGATCAAATCCCTTCACCACCCAAATCAAACATGAACGCAGTGTGCCTAGGATCAAATTTTGGCAAGACCTTCTCGGGTCCAAGGATGTGCTGATGAAGTTGTTCAAGAGTAACAATTGGGTTCTTGGGTACAGCATCAAGAAGAGAATCCAGCCCAACCTTGAGTTGCTTCGGGAATGTGGCGTGGACGGACAAAAGCTCAACTTTATCTTGCGCTTTCGCCCAATGTTCATATCGCTGAAAATTGATACCTTGAAGTCGTTGATCAGTCGCGCGGAGGACTTGGGAGTGCCACGGACATCGGGGATGTTCCATTGCACTCTGTGTGCTCTTTTCATGGTCCACCCAAATAAATTCAAGATGCTAATAGAGTTGTTCCGGAGCTTCGGGTGGTCGCAGGGTGATGTTGTTGCTGCGTTCCAAAAGTATCCTGCTACGGCAGGAGGGTCTTTGAAGAATTTGCAGAGAAAAATGGAGTTCTTGATAAATGAAGCTGGATATGCTTCTTCTTACATCACTAAACATCCAGTACTTTTGACCCTGAGCTTGGAGAGAAGGTTGATTCCTAGACATCGGATCTTAGCAACCTTGAAGTCTAGAGGGCACTGTGAAAGGGATTACAAAGTGGTAACATACATGATGAGTTCCGAGGACAAATTCATAGAGAAGTACATTATCGTCTATAAGGACAGGTATCCAGATCTGAGTGAACTCTATGCAAGCTTAAAGCACACAATGGCTTCTGATTAGGGACATCTATGACGTAAATTAGTTTTTCCCCTGCAAGTTATGGTTCATGTTACCATTTTTCACTGTATGGCTGCTCCTTTGTCAAACTCTAAAGCTAACATTTATGCCAACAAGCATGAATATAAGAATTTGAACAATCATGATCTTGTTTTGCATGTCAATATGCATGAAGATAACAACAATATCTTCAACAATTCGCAGGATCATGATCTTGATTTTGCATATCAATTGGGCTAAAAGCTCACAAATTTGTCGCTTATTATGTTAGATAATTGTTATTCTTGCATCATGTGACTCTACTACAAGAGAGACATTCTTCCTTTATGAACATGCAGTAATTTTTCCTTGTTTGAGTAGTAGTTACTCATTGATATATGTTGTGGAATATTGCACGATTGTCAAATGAAGTCTCCTAATATATCTTTTTATAAAAGGTAGAGGAACCACTGTGACATGCATGAAATGATCGAATACTTTTTGAATTTTGTCAGTTGACATGGCTGTAATCTTTTAAAACAGTAAGCACTTTTGGGTTTGTGAGTAGAAACATGAAAGGCCACTTTGAACTTTTGGAGGCAACACAAACTTTGGATGGTTGGGAATAAAGTAGTAATGAACAAGTTTAAGAAAAAACAAGTGAGACTAAATCTATTTTGTTAGTCTGGAATCAGAAGGCTTGGTCCCTACAACAAATCATAATAATGTAAGATATGCCTTCAAAGAGTATGAAATGTAACAGATGAATCTCTTAGAAATTAAGTGAAAGAATTAAAATGGTAAATAGATGCACTCTTTAACAGACTCAAGAGGGGCTTCTGTGTTAACATGTTTTGTGTTCATATCATCAAATTGCTCTGTGGTCTCTTTTTTCAAAGTTTGGGTTCTTTTGGTTCACAAGCCAAACAAGGTGTTGGGATGGCAAATTGCATTGGTGTACCAAGAAGATTAGTGTCTGATGCGACATGCACTCTTTCATTAAGCAATGTTGAAGTGTTTGGGAGAGTAGGAGGTGATAGAATTTCATCATGGTTTCCTATTTCTCCATGTTTTGTGCCTTATATTTGTAGACCTTTGTCATGGAATATGGGAGGATTGTTAGGGTTATAGAAAAAGAAAGGGTCATGTCATGCTGGGAAAGTTGATGAGTTTTTTAAGTCATGAAAAAGAAATAACTGGGTTGGTGCTCTTCTTTGTTTCTGCCATTGCATTCGAGTAATTACTTGGCTTCTTTCTCTCTCTAAGAAATTATACCTCTCAAAAAAATATTCAGTTCTGGGTCTGTGAATATCCATAAGCCATGTTTCAAATTTATTAAGCAGATAAACCAGAAAAAAAACGTCTACTTCTAAGATTAGTCAAGTAAGTTCGTGTGTATGTAAGTTGGAGTTTTTAAGTGTTTTTACCAAAATCAATCTTTGTTTGTGGTTAAATGTTGTGTTTGGATAAGTCTAGGTGTTTTAGAAGTTGGTTTGAGTTGATTTGGAGGTGTTTTGGGGTGTTTTTTGGGTGTTGATTTTGAGAGACTAGGTCAAGAGAGAGGATACTTTGTTCTTCTAACCTAAGACTTAATCAGTTTACAACCTGCAAGCCTCATCTGTAAAGGATCTCACTGACACTGTTAATCGTTGCCTCGGCTATCCAGGATTTTTAGGTTGATTGCCTCACTTATTCTACACAGGACTTATCCAGTCAATATTCTTCTTATTCCTTATATAGTTATTGTTCACATCAGGATTACTTAGACAAAGACTAAAAAAATTTTACGAGATAAAATATTTCGAAAAGAAAAACAAGGCAGAGCCTTCTATGATCTAGTAGAAGAATTTTGTTCTTCATAAGGAAAGCAATTATTAATATATATAGAAAATGTAAATCATTATAAATGTTATTTAGAAAGGAAATTTGATAATACGGTATAGAAGTACAAAAAAAAATGTGGAGATGTCACATTAACGACCCTTACAATGACCCCATATCATATGGAGGGAAGTTCATCAGGATCACATGTGACAAGCGCATGGGAGGGTGCCTACGTGTGATGAAATTCCTCATATTCGACCCCTGCCCAATCCAGATATAATATCATGCTCTTACCCTTTGTGTCAAGCCCTGGGGCATGGTAGATACATATAAGTTTACATTGGAAATTACAGAAAAGAAATTGCATAAACATATTTACAAAAAAAGCACACTTACATGCTCACTAATGCTCGCTCTGGTTCTTCTCACGATCTTATATGATTTCTAAGCTAGGAGAGGAGTGTTATTTATAGAGGAGGAGAGCTTAGCTTCGAAATGAAGGAAAGATAGATATTCACTCAGGATGAGTGGAGGCCAAAGGAAGTTAAAAGAGGAGCTGTCTACTAAGAACGAAAAAAAAGGAGTTGGTAGGCGAAAAGGAGAGGTGGAGACATCAGTGGAGAATAAAGTTTCTTCCAATGAGTAAAGTTGGAAAATTAGTATTGTTAGACAGGGATGATAATAACCTCCTAACCCGATCGAGGATATGATATCCGACTTGAATGGAGGAGAGTATATATAGAGAGACTATTAATATCCGATATCTGACCTGAATACTCGATTATATATATATTCCAAAATCCACTAATTATTTTTGTTGATGTTAGGAGTAGATTATATAGATGTTTAATCTATTTTTTATATGATGTTAATTTTAATATGCTTTTGTTGAATGATGATAGTTGGATATATAAAAAAAAAAAAGAAAAATTATTAGTATAGAAGATATCCGATTATTTCATGGGTATAATTATGAGGATGGGTATCCACCCGCTGGCTATGTAGATGGAGGATATGGAATCTGACCCTACCCATTGTTCTTCTTTTGCTAATTCTTTGCCTTTATCTAATCCTTGAAATTCTTCGGTAAGTTCCTTTTCTAGCAGAAGTGCTTCGTATTGGGCTTTGTAGTAGTCTACCTCCTTTTGTAATCGCTCCATTTCTCCCTTGCACCATGTATTGTAGTACAGTTGCTCATAAATCAGGTTTTGTGGGGAGAATGGTGCTGGTGCAGCAAGTGTTGTGGATACCTTAATGTGGAAGTAGTATGGCCCGCATAAGTTACATGCTGTGATGAAACATTTGGGACAATGAAGTCTTGCCCTTTTGATAGTTTCCCTTCTACAGCATATACAGCTAGTAGGCTAAGGATACATATCTTCGTTGTGGTACCATTGGTGGATACAGTTCAGTTGTTCTTCCTTGAGTCTGATCTGGGGTCGGTAGCCACCATCTACCTATCCAATCATTAAAATTAGTTCATTAGGAAAGCACAAAGTCTGGATAGACCTTTGTAGTATTTCGCAATCATCTTCTTCCTCTGTGATGCTGAAGATAGCATCGCTTTGTGCTTCTCCTTCTTGGACAGACATAATATCATAGTCTTCTGATATGTCAAGTTGTTTGAACATAGCTACCCACTTGATATTTCGTCTATCGTTGGGGCACTCCCTTGCGAAGTGTCATTCTTGTCCGCAGAAATAACATTTTCATTTTTTATTTTTTTACCAAATGCTTTCTCTTTTCAATTCTGGAATGAGAATTGTGCGGTTTACTTTTATGTCTTCGATCTTTTGATTCCAAACTTCTTACTTTGTTCTCCATAATACCCTGGTATTGACATTTGTTTGTAGAAAGATAGATCTTTTAATGACCTTTTGAATGCATCATCTTTGCATTCTTGCTCCAAGAATTTGTAGGCAAACATTATTTTTGGAAAAACACCTACTGTTAAGCCAGGGTACTTTGCATCAAAAGCTTCCTTTATTTTTTCTCCTAATTCACCAGGCATTTTGAGTCAAAATTTCTCGGAAAGTTCTGGCATACCATTCCTGTTTCCGATGACAGCTTCATGTAGTCGTTCATGTATTTTACTGTCATTTACGTTGTCATAAGACAACTTCTCCAGATCTCTGTCAACTGTGTCCTGGATAACTGTTGATCCTTGCGTAGGGTCTTCGGAGGAAAATACCCTGCGCATTTGGGAGAGTATATTTTGAGTACCTTCGCGTCCATCTGCAATGTCAATTAGCAAAGTGTATTTTGCTGGGTATGTCATTCGCCATTGTACCTATGCCAACTTCTCAATCTGTCCTAGTAGGTTTTCCATATATGGAATTTTATCCTTTGGATCAGTGAAGCCATGGCTGGCTATATGGTTCTTGGTAATTGACTCCGAGCGTGAAAAGACATTATGGAAAAGACCAATTTGTTCAGGTATTACGAATATAGCTCCATCCCGTTGTTGGGTTGAGGGCCGGTTCCATATTTCATTATTTCTATCTCTAATAAATCTGGCATTTGTAGGTCTCTGCTCAAAGGTAGGTCACGATGGTCCTGGATCCGTCCTTGTGGTTGCAGGCGGATATCCTAGGGGTCTCATCATAGTATCTTATGGTGGATTGTAGGGAGAAATTATCGTACTTGTAGAGTAGATCTTATGAGGTTCTTGTTGTTGCTCCATAAGGCGGTGTAGACTTGGGTACTCGAGTTCGTACCCTTGGCAAGTAATTGGGAGGAAGATTGGGTGGTCACCCCACCACCTTCTATTGCGAAAGGGTTAATCCATTCTTCCTCATCGTTAGAATATGTATCCCAAACTGGTTGGTCAGCAGAGATTGTTTTTGTAATTAAAGCCATATATTGAAGCTGCCAAATATAGTCATTGGCTTCTTTGGGATTTTCAAGGCAGGTTCTATGGACCGGAGTACAGAGGCCCCTGGGCTTGTATCTCCTGCATAGTCTAACCCAAGATCTTCCTGTAGATGCCAGATCAGTGTTTCTTTCTCAGCAAAGGCAGAGAGGATATGCTTCTCTTTTGGGAGTAATTTTGAGAATATTGTCGGTGATGTTGGAGAGGTAGAGCCAAATCCACCATCTCCTCAAACGGTTGTACTTAAACGTTGGGAAATTTCATAAACATTTGGTGTTAAGAATTTTTTAAAAAATTATCTGAGCAACACAATCACCTGGTTGGATTTGTATGGGTTCTTCAGAATGATTGAAGGAGAGGATAATAATTTCTCTTTGATAGTCGCTGTCAATAAATCCAGTCCTAACATCAAGGCCTAGGTTCCAGGCGACGCTTGATCTGGTGGCAATTCGGCCATAGCTGCCATATGGGATTTCCAGGAAATGCAGTGGAAAAATTTCCTCTACCTTTAGCCTTGATAATGCATGGCTCATTTGCTACTAAGTCAAAACGTACAGTATTAGCAGATTTTTGTTGAGGAATTACTGCATAAGGAGAAATTTTGTTTACCAAAACAAAAGGTTGAGTTTCAGTGTCTTGAACAGGTTCATAATAATTGTCTCCCTCTCCATAAGTAGGATCATCAAGAGTTTGTCCTACCAAGACGGCTAATGTATGGAATGTTTCCTCATCACTTTGAATTTCTTCATCTTTGCTATTTTAGCTAGCTGTTCATGCTGATGAAGAGGAAAGATAATTATTGAAGCTCAAGGATATGCGCCCATCCATGAGATTGCTGGTGTTAACTTCGGATGACTGCATAGGTATAAAAACTTGGGTGGGTTTAATCACCCAGTTTAATCCTTGTTGACTTGAAGTTGAATATCATCTGCCGAGCAAAGCTCGGACACCGTGGCTTGTTAGGTATTCCACTACTCCTTGTATTTCCTAGGCAAAGCCTATATTGGGGGTATTGGAGAGTCGCCCTACCATTCCCCTTATGATGAGAGGATGGCATCGCCGTGTTGCCACTGGTCATATCCCCTTGTTTGAATGGATATTTGTATATTCCTATAGAAATCACCAATTGTTAGCATCAAATCAAGGATAATATATACGAGTTGGCATCCATGGGTAAGATCTACTTCCATGGTTGCAATAATCGTTTGGTCACCTATCTACCAATTGTCACGAAATACTATAAGAGCCATAGTTCCTTCTTCCTGCCAGTGGAGAGTTTGTATTCGTACCTGAAGAACTCAAAGGTGAATATATTGCATATGGCTTCGTTGAAGTTGGCTAAAGCTATCTTCCTGGATGAAGGATCGATCAAGTTGGTTTCCTTCTATAACTAGGATGGGTTCTTCAGATCTATGTGCATATACACGATGATGAGCGTCATCCCGTCTGGAGTGGTATAATACTTCCGCAGGTACTAAGGCTTCCCTTTCTTGCATGAACAATCTTAGTTGGGCTTGTGGATCAATTTGTTGTTTCAGCGTGTGCGCAGAGGTTGATCCTCCAGAGAGTCTTCGTCCAAGTTTTCTTGTAGCTTGCCGGGCATTATATAGTCATTGTTGGTTCCTTATGTACTCTCTGATCTGGTCATCAAAGAGAGGAGTAATGGTTGAAGTTGATGGCTAGTCCAAAGTAGTCCTAGTTGTCATTTCAACTTCTCTTGTTCTTTGAGAATTTTATATGGATCTCAGAATACCCGCAGCTTTCCTTTTCCTTTGGTCACTCTGCAAGACCTAAAGACAAATTTTGTAATTTAGTTATTAAATCGTCGGGCAAAGAGGTTGCTTTGATCCTTGGGTGCGATGTGGTGGGCATGTAAGATGGCAAAGCAAATAATAGAAATAAGGAGAAAAGATGAGAAACTCACGGATTCTATTACTCGCAATTGGATTTTGCAATGCTTTCCTGAGTAGAAGTTAAGGATCTCTTATGCTTCTGCAAAGGATTTGTGGCTTCTTATATAGAAGAAGAAGAGGCAATGCGAGATGCTCTTAGGGCCCCATCGTCACATGGCCTAGATTCTTCGGATAAGAAGCGTAGTGTCCTTCTGATAAGAAGGTATCTACTTTTATATTTGTGATTGTCCTTTAAATCACGTTACAGATAAGAAGGCATCTACCTTTATACTCGTGATCGTCCTTTAGATCACATAACACCACTTTAGAGCTCATCTCCTTAATTTGAATGTACTCTTCCTCTTCCAAGTCTAGCTCTGCTATATTTGCAGCTGCAGTAATAGTTGGTAACGTATTAATGGTAGTAAGATTCTTATAGAATGTTACCGTATTCCCCTTAATTCAGACTCCTCCTTGCATAGCTCGAATAAATTGCACCCAATTATCATCTAGATGTTATCTCCAAGCGTCATAGGGAAACTGTAGGTATAGGGTATTCTGAATGTATTTGACCCTATTAGTATTCTTCCTTGCTTCAATTTCAACCTAGCGGTCTATTGTGAGTTAATACCGCTAAAGGTATTGTCTTCAAAAGCCTCTTTAGGTACTGACTTTTGATCTACGCAACACATTGTTGCGCTCATGTCTAGAATAGCTCTAAGTGAGAACTTGTGAATGCCAAGAATCTCTATTTTGCTGTTAAATTATAGAGCATATTTTTGAGAAGCCTAGGTCCCATGAATTTTTGTGTTGTCGTTATTTTTGTTGTTGTTTCTTCATATAAAACATTTCCAGCATCATCTTCTTCTGCTAGTTCTTTACCTTTATCTAATCCTTGAAATTCTTTGATAAGTTCCTTTTCTATCATAAGTTCTTCATATTGGGCTTTGTAGTAGTCTACCTCCTTTTGTAGTCGCTCCATTTCTCCCTTGCACCATGAAATGTAGTACTGTTGCTCATAAATCAGGTTTTGTGGGAAAGAATGGTGCTGGTGCAGCAGGTGCTATGGGTACTTTAATGTGGAAGTAGTATGACCCGCATAAGTTACATGCTGTGATGAAACATTTGGGGCAATGAATTCGTGCCCTTTTGATAGTTTCCCTTCTACCGCATGTACAGCTAGTAGGGTGAGGAGGATATATATATCTTCGTTGTGCTACCATTGGTGGATACAGTTCAGCTGTTCTTGCTTGAGTCTGATCTGGGGTCGGTAGCCACCATCTACCTGTCCAATCATTAAAATTAGTTTATTAGGAATGCACAAAGTCTGGATAGACCTTTGTAGTATTTCACAATCATCTTCTTCCTCTATGATGCTGAAGATAGCATCGCTTTGTGTTTCTCCTTCTTGGATAGACATAATATCATAATCTTCTTATATGTCAAGTTGTTCAAACATAGCTACCCGCTTTATATTTCGTCTGTCGTTGGGGCACTCCCTTGTGAAGTGTCCTTGTCCACAGAGATAACATTTGCATTTTGTATTTTTACCAAATGATTTCTCTTTTTAATTCTGGCATGAGAATTGTGCGGTTTACCTTTATATGTCTTCCATCTTCTGATTCCAAACTTCTTCATACTTTGTTCTCCATAATACTCTGGTATTGTCATTTGTTTGCAAAATGATAGATCTTTTAATGACCTTTTGAATGCAGCATCTTTGCATTCTTGCTACAGGAATTTGTAGGCGAACATTATTCTTGGGAAAACGCCTACTGTTAGGCCAGGGTACTTTGCATCAAAAGCTTCCTTTATTTTTCCTCCTAATTCACCAGGCTGTTTAAACCAGAATTTCTTGGAAAGTTCTGGTCCAGTGTATAACCTCCCTATTTTAGATGACAACTCCATATAGTCGTTCATGTATTTTACTATGTCTTTCACGTTGTCACAAGACAACTTCTCTAAATCTCTGTAAGTTGCTTCCTTGATAACTGTTGATCATTGCGTAGGGTCTTCGGAGGAAATACCCTGCGCATTTGGGAGAGTATATTTTGAGTACCTTCACGTCCATCTGCAATGTCAATTATCAAAGTGTATTGTGCTGGGTATGTCATTGACCATTGTACCCATCTTAGCTTCTCAATCTCTCATAGTAGGTTTTCCATATATTCAATTTTATCCTTTGGATCAGTGAAGCCCTGGCTGGCAATATGGTTCTTAGTAATTGACTCCCAGCGTGGGAAAATGTCATGGAAAAGCCCAATTTGTTCAGGTATTACGAATATAGCTCCATCCGGGTTGAAGGCAAGTTCCATATTTCATTATTTCTATCTCTAATAAATCTGGCATTTGTAGGTCTCTGCTCAAAGGTAGGTCGTGATGGTCCCAGATCCGTCCTTGTGGTTGCAGGCGGATATCATGGGGGTCCCATCATAGTATCTTGTGGTGGATTGTAGTGAGAAATTACCGTACTTGTAGAGTAGATCTACTGAGGCTCTTGTTGTTACTCCATAAGGAGGTGTAGACTTGGGTACTCGAGTTCGCACCCTGTGGCAAGTAATTGGGAGGAAGATTGGGTATTCTCCCCACCACCTTCTATTGTGAAAGGGTTAAGCCATTCTTCCTCATTATCAGAATACGTATTCCAAATTTATTGGTCAGGAGAGATTGTTGGAGTTGTAATTAAAGCCATATATTGAAGCTGGCTAACAAAGTCATCAGCTTCTTTGGGTTTTTCAAGGGCAGAGTCTATGGACCGGAGTACAGAGGCCTCTAGGCTTGTATCTCCTGCATAGTCTAACCCAAGATCCTCTTGTAGATGCAAGTTGTGTTTTTCTTCCTCAGCAAAGGTAGAGAGGATATGCTTCTCTTTTGGGAGTAATTTTGAGAATATTGTCGGTGATGCTGTAGAGGTAGAGCCAAATCCACATCTCCTCGAATTGTTGTACTTAGACTTTGGGAAACTTCATAAACATCTGGTGTTAAGATTTTTTTTCAAAAATTATTTGAGCAACACAATCACCTGGTTGGATTCGTATTGGTTCATCAGAATGATTGAAGGAGAGGATAATAATTTCTCTTCGATAGTTGCTGTAAATAACTCCATCCCTAACATCAAGGCCCAAGTTCCAGGCGGTGCTTGATCTGGTGGCAATTCGGCCATAGCTGCCATATGGGATTTCAAGAGAAATGCCATTGGAAATTTTCCTCTAGCTCTAGCCTTGATAATGCATGGCTCATTTGCGACTAAGTCAAAACTTGCAGCATTAGTAGATTTTTGTTGAGGAATTACTGCATAAAGAGAAATTTTGAGTACCAGAACAAAAGGTTGAGTTTCAGTGTCTTGAATAGGTTCATAATAATCATCCCCCTCTCCATAAGTAGGATCATCATGAGTTTGTCCTACCAAGACGACTAATGTATGGAATGTTTCCTCATCACTTTGAATTTCTTCATCTTTGTTATTATAGCTTGCTATTTGTGTTGATTAAGAGGCAAGATAATTATTGAAGCTTAAGGATATGCACCCATTCATGAGATTTCTGGTGTTAACTTCGGATGGCTACTTAGGTATAAAAACCTAGGTGGGTTTAATCACCCAGTTTAATCCTTGTAGACTTGAAGTTGAATATCATCTGCTTGGCAAAGCTCGGATACCGTGGCTTGTTAGGTATTCCACTACTCCCTGTATTTCGTAGGCAAAGCCTACATTGGGAGTATTGGACAGTCGTCGTACCATGCCCCTTGTGATGAGAAGGTTGGCTTCGCCGTGTTGCCATTGGTCATATCCCCTTGTTTGAATGGATATCTGTATATCACCAATTGTTAGCATCATATCAGGGATAATATATACGAGCTAGCTTCCATGGGTAAGATCTACTTCCATGGTTGCAATAATCGCTTGGCCACCTTTCCAGCGATTGTCACAAAATATTATAAGAGCCATAGTTCCTTCTTCTTGCCTGTGGAGAGTTTGTATTCATATCTGAAGAACTCCAATGTGAATATATTGCATATGACTTCGTTGAAGTTGGCTAAAGCTATCTTCCTGGATGAAGGATCGATCAAGTTGGTTTCTGTATTCGTTGAATTGGACTTGTGGATCAATTTGCTGTTCAGTGTGGGTAGAGGTCGATCGGTGCCTAGTACCCACGTCAGATTGAGAACCATTGTTTGATGTCAATCTTCAGGTAGACCTCCATTCTCTTCTTCCAATATGGAAAGTCTATTGGATCGAGTAATTCGCTAGAGGGGGGTGAATAACGATTTAAAAATTCGAAAAGAAGATCGAGTACGCAGCGAAAAAATCAAAAATTGAACAATGCTAACACAAGTAATTTTTTACTTGGTTCGGAGCCTTCGTTGACTCCTACTCCAAGGCCCGCACTCGTTGAGTGCTTTCGTTGGACAATCCACTAGCAATTCGTAAAAGTAATTTACAGAATGAAAGTACAGGAATGCTAAAAGAAATGAAGTACCGACAATAATTAAGAAAAGAAAAAGACAGTGCATTTGTTGGAGAAGCTTCAACGTCGCAAGAGCACAGCACGACAAAGCAAGCGTTGGAAGGCTTTGTTGTTAGTTGATTCTTTGCTCCAGGATGCATCCTCCTTATACAGGATGCCTTCCGGGCGCCTGGACTGTGGCGTAGCTCGGCCAATCATGAAGCTCTACGTGGCGACGCGGTGAGGGGATAAAGTTTGCATTCCAAGCGCCCAGACCTCCGGGCGCCTGAATCCCTTCCGAGTGTCCGGACCTCTGTTTTCCAGTAACCTGCAAGAAAACGTTAGTCCGAGACAAAATACAAAATTACCCTACAAAACAAAGTGTTAGCATAGTACAGTTATAATAATAAAAAATAGTAATTAGATTCCGTCTCACCGAAACCAGAATCTAGTCAAGATCTCAACTTAGAGTTCCGAAATGGTTCTATGTTGGATCAGCGCCTAAGTTCCCTTCCCGGGAACGCGCCCTCACAATCACTTCCTTCCAGTGACTTACCTTAACTTACCTGCTAGACATCCGGTCAGCCCGACGACCCGCCTAAACTTCGTGCAAGACATCCGATCAACCCGTCGACCTGTCTGGACTTCGTGCCAACTATCCAGTCGGCCCGTCGACCTAGCTGGGCTTCATGCCAGACATCCAGTCAGTCCGTCGACCTTTTTGGATTTTGTGCTAGCTATCCGGTCGGCCCATGGACCTAGTAGGGCTTCTTCTGCATACTTGGTCACAGGAGTAGATTACAATGAAACTAACTTAATATACTTTGTCATTCATCAAAACTTGAGTAAGACTGTTAGTGTTAACCGCACCAACAAAGGCATTCTGATGAAGAGAGGAGGATGAGCGGTATTGTACACTTTGATTTATACTATTTGAAATATCTTGTAAAAAAGAGAGAAAAAAATATTCTAAGACTAGGTCTTAGATTAGCGACGTTTGAAGTAAAAATGAAATATTAATGACTTGAGTGGTATTGCAGCAACTTCTAGTAAAAATTGAATGAGAAAGTATTATTTGAAGAGGTAAAATTTACTAATTCAAATAAAATATGAAAAACTGAAATTCGAAAAAAAAATAAAACAATGCCGCCAACTTGATTGGTAGTTGTACCAATTTAGAGCAGAAGATTGCTTTGATATCACTTGTTGGATCGAGACGTACGTGAGAGGAGGGTGAATTACGTAGTTTTAAAAACTTTTCTTTTTCTTATTTGTTTGAAAAAAGTACATGCTGCAGAAAAAATAGAAACAAGAAAGCACAAGAACGCAAGCGATTTTACTTGGTTCGGAGCCTTCGGTGACTTCTACTCCAAGATCCAAGTTCTATGGGCCTATTGATGGGTAATCTACTATAATCTTCTACTAGAACAGCTGGAAGAGGGAACAAGTACCATCGAAAAGTCAAGACAAGTGTAACACACTACACTTTCCTTTATGCAAAAATTAAGTACAAAAATAAACTTCCGTTACCCAACACTTTCGATGATGATTGGTTCAGGCTCAATGTTAGACGGCTCCTCAGCAGTAGTCGGGCACAGCAGCATCGTAGCAGAGCAGTAGCATGAAGTCGAAGCAGTTGGAATGTCGAACGAGCACGTAGAAGCTTGTAGAAGAGTTGTACTTGAGTTGTTTTGAAGCCTTGGGCGAGACATGTTAGTATTAGCCCTACTACCAATTATGAAATGGTTGATAGGGCACTTTCTGTATCATATTTCATTAATTCATAAATGACAAAGTTGTTTATTATATTTATTTCAGTTCAGTGTCGAATGAATAAGTATAATAATGTCCTAGGGTAGTAGGTCATAGTCTACAGCATATCAATTGGTTGAATTGATAGTAGGAGCCTATAGATATATATAGATACTACTCTTAACTATTCATAGTCAAGCATTAATATGTAAGAACAATATTAATGTATTGAGACTAGCATGTAGGTCAATTGATGACTTAATCCTATAAGTCATGGATATGAGATATTACGTTGACACAAGAGTATATAGTCGAGAATATATACTGAATTGACGCACCATGAGAATATTTCATGGATCGTTATATGAGTATCATAAACATTCTCATGTGACTACTGGTATGAATAGTCCTTAGACCTAAAGTCACTATGGTTCCCTACATAAGGAGTTATGTACTTTGGTATCAGCAAGCGCCACCTATGATAAGGCGGACTATAAAGTTAATCACTGGATATGCAATAAATTATACGGAGGGATGTGAATGATGTAGATGATATCTATTCCTTCTATATGATGGAAGCGATATCTATGGTTTCCTTGATTAGTACGACACAAGAATGCATGGTCATGCTTAAATGAGTCAATATGAGATATTGAGCTTATTTGTATGAGTGTGTCTACTTAGAGATCAAGAAATACAAAAATGATACGAGAATGACATGATGTATGGCTCATTGATCAATCTAGATATTAAAGATAGAAGGATTGAGTCATATAAGATAATAGACACTGAAAGGTTAAGTTGAATCTCGACATTCTTGCTACTTGGGAAACAATGGTACCTTGCTAGATGTCATTCATTATTTATGTATCTAAAATGGTTTTAGATAAATTGTCAATGTTATGAGAACCTATTGGGTCACATATAAAGAACAAGTTGATTTGGAGATAGATTCATATGATGGATCATTGAATTAAGTCTCATCCGAATTAGAGTCATTGAGTTAAACTCAATTGGATCTAATTATTAGAGCGAGTCCAATTCAAACTAGACTCATTTAGTCAATTCGAATTAATGAGATGGCGGCTGATTGAATTTGAATTGCATGAAGGAAGAGGAAAAATTGACCATTCACTTAAGAAGAAAGGTGTTGATTAACTTGACTAATCATGAATTTAAGGAGGAAGACCAACGGGTAAAAGCCCTTGGTATTCATTGGATGAATATAAAAGGATTTTTTCATTTCATTTTTTGGTAAGAGACCTTTAGTCTTCTTCTTCTTCCCTCCTCTTCCTTTGGTCAAATCATCCTTATGGTTGCTAGCACAACGTTAGTTGGTTTTCTTCTCCACTTCTTGAGTTCGTGAGATGGACGAAAGTCTTGTTCATGTGGATACCGAAAGAGGCACGAACACGTGATCGTGCTGAGATTCTAGCAGTCGGGAGTTCGTGTTCATGTAACAAAGGTATAACTCCTTTTAACAAATTTAGTATATAATTTTCCTTCGTATGGATCTTCTGGAAAGGATCTAGTTAGTTTTTCCACTGTACTTTTACGTATTTAGCACTCTAGATCCTTACAAGACACCCTTTTATTGAGTGTTGAAGGCACTTTCCATAGCACTGAAGGCGTCTTCCATAGGCAAAGTTTTATCCCTCAAAACCCATGCCTTATCGTCACTGAGGTCTTCTAAGTTATCTGACCAAAGGCACCTTTCAAGCTCCTGAAGGGACCTTCCATAAACAGTACTTAAGGCACCTTTCGTTAGCTTGAAGGCACCTCAGGTACTGTTCACCCGAGACATTTTGTGCTCCTTTTGCCCTACAAAATATGTTAGTCTAACATAAAATATCTAGCCTGCAAAATAGAATTAGCACAATAAAAATAAGCAGTTTAGTATTAATTAGATCTTGTCATCCAAACTGAGATCTAGTCATGGTCTTAGTTTTAAGTTTTCCAAAATAGACCTAAACTGGACAGACGCCTACTGTCTCCTCAACCGGGAGACATATTGACTAAGTCATTCTTCTCCAGTGACTAATCTCCAGTTACCAAATATCAAGTTACCTCCTTAACATCCAATCTGCGCCACCAGGTCTTCTTGCCGGAATCACACATCTGAACTTCGCTAATAGGGAATCGAACATCTCAATCTCCTGTCGAAATCGCACATCCGGACTTCAACCCATCAGAAATTGAACATCCTGACCTCCTGCCAGAATCCCACATCTGGACTTTCTACCTGGTGTCTGGTTCTCTTGACCCGTCAAGTTAGTCAACCCTGCGCACTCGGTAACAAGGTTAGATCAACAACACATCTAACTTTAATTCACTTATCATTTATCAAAACTCAGATATAAGTATTGGTGTCAACTGCACCAACAGTAACAACTAGTCATCCTTCATCCAACGTCCATAATTTTTCTCCTCGTCAAAACTAGCATTCATCACAACAACAGTCTACCTTTTCCAATTTAGTCTCTTCTGGTAACTCTTAAAAGCGTCTGCCACGCCCGTTTCTTGGAAAGTGTTAGGGGTGTTGTACTTAGGGTCACACAGTTTATTAATGTCCACTTTTTCAAATTGTATATGTTTCCTCTGTATCATAAGTTGTTGTTTCTTATCATTTGATTCCAACTGGGTAGCCTTGGCCGCCACAATGATAGTGGCAACCAAAGGCCAATGAGGCCACTGCTTCAGCCTCCACCTCTCCGACTTGGCTTCTTGACACTAGTGCATTTCATCATGTTACCTCTGCACTCAACAACCTATTGTTGCATTCTCCATATGATGGTCTTGATGACATTGTGATTGATGATAGTACTGCATTACATATCACTCACAATGGTTCTACTATCTTAGATACTGTCTCTCATAATTTTAATTTAAAAATATTTTGTCTGTCCCCACTGTAAAGAGAAATCTTATATTTCTCTTTCTAGATTTTCCACATCCAATAAAACTTCTATTGTATTTTGTCCCTTCTATTTGTGTAAAGGATCTGTAGACAAGTACCATTACTATACAAGCGAACTAGAGATGGTGCTTATAAGTGGTCTGCCTCACCAACTTCCTCTTCTTCCCTCATTACATTTTCTATTGTCAAAGATTCTCTTCTGAGTGACATCATCATTTAGGACATCCATTTGAATCTTTTTTTAAGACACTTAGTTATTAACTTCAATTTATATTTATTGTCCATCTTATCACATTCATTTCATTGTAACAATTGTCATTACAATAAAAACCACAAATTACCATTTTCTCAATCTTCTGTTGTCTCTATTACTCCTCTGCATATTAATTTTTTCTGATTTTTGAATCTTCCCTATCTATTCTGTTGACAAAAATAGTATTTTTATTGATCACTTCACCCACTATATTTGGCTCTATCTCCTTCAACACAAATATTATGTTTCTTTCGTTTCTCCACACTTCAAAGCTCTCGTTGAAAATTATTTTAAATAGAAAATTGTGACATTCTATTCTTACAATGGGAGAATACATAGGTTTATCCCTCTTCAAAACTCTAGATGAAAATTATTTTAAATAGAAAATTGTGACATTTTATTCTAATAATGGGGGAATATATAGGTTTATCTTTATTTTCTAGATCAACATGGCATTTAACATCTCACATCACCACCTCACACTTTAGAACACAATGATTTCTCTGAGCTTCATCATCATCATATTATTAAAATTGATATATATATATATTATAAAAGGATAATTCATATATAAAAAGAGAATCATATGATTATGAGGGACCTCAAACCTAACCTCATATTATAATTTACAAGGGCTCTAAAGATTTACATGGATATTCAAACCAAAATAACTCATCTCCATACTTACATACCAAGATCACAAAGCAAAAAGACTTTGCTTACAAACTCTTTAACAAAATAAATCCATCATGCCAAAACGAATTCAGGCCACTCCCTTAAATACTTGTGTCTCCTCATAAGCAAAGAGCTCTCAATATGTTTCCAAACTCTACATTCAAAGCACTGCCAAAACCCAGCCACCAGAAAATCCATCAGCCTCATAAAACATCATCAGGGAAAATCCTCGTGAACAAATTGGAAACCCACAAGAAAAACCCTTAATACACTTTAAACAATCACCAGCCTCAAACTCTCAAGAATATGCATCCAGACTCTACATCCAAATCACATCATAATCTCCAAACATCGAGCAACCAATCGGCATAAAACACCACATATCTGCATTTCTGAACACATCACATGTCAAGAAAATAAAATCTACCTTCATGACCAGCACCTCTACCTTGAGATTTCCTAGAAATTCCGTAATCCCCTACACGTCATAGATTTATCATCTTGGTACACTAATGCAAACAATGGATCTTAGTGAGTATAAAGATACAAATTCCACAAAAGCTCCATAATGAAAGAAAATATCAAAAAACAATATAACTCCAACATAAACTCCAAACAAACCACAACATACACATCCCCGGAAACATATAGAGCCACCACTATAATCCAACAAAAACCCTCCAAATAAAAGTCCAGCTTATTTTGAATAAGACTTTGAATTCTTCATCGAGCAAGAAGAAATAAACTCCAAAAAAAGAAACAATCCTGAAGAGCCTCCAAAAACACCACTGATTTCTGAAAGAAAACCAAATCGGCTTCTTCAAAATAAAGCCACAAATCCAAACATAAATCCATGGATCATATAGCAAATGTTGTTAGGACTCCATAGTGTAACACCCATCAATCATAAAGAGTAAATAGTTATCAAGAAATAAACTCCAATTATCCCAACCTACCAAAATTCCACAGAAAACCATATAACAAACCTCCATCGGAACCCTCACATTCATCACCAAATAATGATAGGATCAAACAGAAGTAAAATAATGCAAAATCTCCTTAGCCGAAGGCTCAAACCCCTTAGAACATCCATATTTAACAATATACTACAGAAAATAACCATAACTAAAATATTTTGCGCAAAAGTCTCAAATATTACAGACCAATTCTATCCAACTTATAGATTCCAAAAAGATGTTTGTCAATAGAATGTTTTGATATTTCTTATAAAACCTAAGCCGCATGAATTCTAAAACATAAAGAACTCACATATAGGAAATACAATAACAAGAAGATCTACTTTTATCAATTAAATATGACATAAGAAAATAAATACATAAACATAATAGACATCGAAGAAGATGCAACAGAAAGAAAGGTCTTCCAAGAGACTTAGGGGTGGCGGTGCCGGAAAACTTTAGGTCAATGAGGAACCAAAAGCTCAGTCAAAAATTTCTCCTTAAACCCTTGGGGACCAATCCTATATATAGTGGACATCTATTATAAGCTCATGATAATAATAGATGCGAGACTTTAAGTCCATATATATACTGAACATCTATTATCAACATATAGATAATAATAGATGCGTGACTATAGATTCTACATATATAAGGTGTACATCCAATAACCGAAACCCAATAAGCCTAAGTTAGATCACGTTAATGCGTTTGATTTGTACTCATATGTATAACTAACAATTAAGCCCACCAATTAGAGATAATAACCAACAATCTCCCACTTGGGCTATTTGTGAGTTGTATCTAAAATACAAGTAAAACTTTTGTTGATATCAAACTTTAAGGGTATAGAATACTCCTGTAAATAATTTGGTCCATTAACTTCATTGGTATATGACAAAAAAGGTCATAACTACTGTATATGATCGAAACAAGCCCCAACAGTAATCACAATACCAATGCCATTAATGACATAGATCAAAATGTAAATGTGTAGATTGAAAATTACATAAAATGTGATCAGTACATGTCAATTTTCAACTGGTCCTAAGATGACTTCAAAAGAGGTCAGATCATATTTGCGAAATATTTTATGCTAAACTGCAATAGCAAATCATGATCAACTTTATGATTCCAAAAGAAATCTGTATCATATTTACAAATACCAAATGTTAAACAGCAGTAGTAAATGATGATATCACAGTCATAGTGTAAAATAAACATATAAATTCTCATTAATATTTTAAACTTTAAGTACGTACAATAATCGAAATAAAATATTTATCTTTATGATCAAATATAGAGCAATAAAATATAAATACAGACTTACACTAGATGAGTTCTTCTTCCATAAGAAGGACTCTCATATCCACAACATGCGCATAAAAGACCTTAGGCACTAAGCCTTTGGTGAGTGGATCGTCCAATATGGAATCTATGCTGATATGCTCTACTATGATCTAACAACTCTGAACTCTTTGTTTAACTGCTAGAAACTTGATGTCGATTTTGTAGGATCGAAAAGAATTTAGATATCTCCATAATTGCATGATATTGCCCACTGTGGGCCTAAGCCGTCATGGTTTTTGCTCTTGGGCTCTACCCAAAAGGCTTCATGCCAATGGAAATATCTTTTCTCTTATAAATCCATGATTTTTTCCATGTGTTTTCAATGTGGGACTATGTTTGCAACCCCAGCAATGCTCCCCCCCCCCCCAAACAAAGGATCACACGCTTCCCATGTCCGATCCTTGACCCACCAAGTATTCCTGTCCCTCGGTGCACCCGATCTACTAGGACTTCCTTACCTAGTCGCAACTAGGACTTCCTACCCGGTGTCTGATCCTCTTGATCCAAACATAGGAGCCCCCACTTTCTTTGTTCGAGGTCACTATTGTACTCACATGACTCAATCAGACCATAGCTCTTGTGCACAATCCGCGGTTAAACCTTCTGCCAGTCCAAGCTCTGATACCAATTGTAGGGCGATCGGAAAGAATTTAGATATCCCCACAATTACATGATATTGTCCACTTTGGGCCTAAGCCCTCATGGCTTTTGCTCTTGGACTCTACCCAAAAGGTCTCATGCCAATGGAGATATCTTTTCTCTTATAAACCCATGATCTTTCCCATGTGTTTTCAATATGGGACTATGTTTGCAACCTTGCAACCCCAACAGATGTGTTTAGACTTCGATGAACTACGGTTGTTCTTGGCATAAAGTTCAACGACTTTATTATCACAATAAATCCTCAATGGCCTGTCAATGTCATCAACGATCTGCAATGCTGTGATGAAGTTCCGCAGCCAAATCCCGTGATTAGATGCTTCATAGCATGCTACCAACTCTACCGCCATAGTAGAAGTGGCTATTAGCATTTGCTTGACGCTCTTCCAAGATATAGCCCCTCTAGCAAGCATGAAGATATAGCCCGAAGTTAACCTCCTACTATCCAAGCATCCAGCAAAATCAGAGTCTGAATATCCAATCACCTCCAGGTGATCTGATCTTCAATACGTGAGCATATGTCTTTTAGTTCTTTGCAAATACCACATCACTGTCTTTATATCTTTCTAGTGTGATGGTCCAGGGTTATTTATATATTTTCCTAACATCGTCACTATAAATGCTATATCTAGTCGAGTATAAACTTGTGCATACATGAGACTTCTCGCTGCTGATGCATATGGGAATTGTTCCATCTCTTTTATTTCAAGTTCAAGCCGTGGACACTGCTGCAAGTTGAACTTGTCACATCTTAACACAAGTGTGTTATCAGGTGTACAGTTCTACATACCATACTTTATAAGCACCTTTTCAATATAGGCCTGTTGTGAAAGTCAAAGAATGTCTCTTGAACGATCACGATATATCTGTATGCCTAAAACAAAGGATACTTCACCAAGATATTTCATTTCAAAACTACTAGATAGAAATGACTTGGTTTGATGCAGCATACTCTTATTATTGCTCGCAAGTAATATATCTTCCACATACAAAACAAGTATAACAAACTTGTTCCCACTGAACTTGACATATATACATTGATCAAAGGGGTTCTCTTTAAATCCAAATGAGATAACCACATGATCAAATTTCTGGTACCATTAACGGGATGCCTGTTTTAAACTATAAATAAACTTCTTTAATCTACATACTAGGTGCTTTGAGTCTTTAGACTCAAAGTTCTCTAGTTGCACCATATATATAGACTCATCTATGTCTCAAGAATGTAGTCTTTACGTTCATTTGATGTAGCTCCAAATCATAATGAGTCACAAGTGCCATGATTACCCTAAGGGAGTCTTTTGTCGACACAGATGAGAAAGTCTCCTTGTAATCAATGTCTTCTTTCTGAGTGAATCCCTTGGTAACAAGACGAGTCTTATACTTTTCAACATTACCCCTTGCATCTAGCTTGGTTTTAAATATTCATTTACAACCAACAGGATTCTTTCCTTCAAGCTATTCGATAAGTTCTTAAACGTCATTGTTTTCCATAGATTTCAACTCTTCTTGCATAGCGTTAATCCACCTTTCAAGGTTAGAGCATTGTTTGACTTCTTGGAAAGATGTAGGATCACTTTCCAACCCTATGTCAAAGTTATACTCTTGGAGATAAACATAATCACGAGAATTCATGGTTCTCCGTTCCTTGTGGATCGCCTTATGTTCAAGGTGATTGAGGTACTTGCTCATTAATATGAGGCAATACTTCAATTTTAGTGGTAGGTTTCTCCAATTGCATTGAAGTTGTCATGGGAATATCTTGGTTCACAATGCTCACTGGATGTGTGATACTCATAATGTGTGGTATGGTAACTACACCGCTACTGATCGTACTATTAGTGACCACAAGAGGATTACTAACACATTCCTCAAAAGATACTTCTCTGACCTTATCGCTCCCACTATTCTTAATAAACTTGGCATTTCCCGTTTCAAAGAAGGATCTATTAGAAAGATCATAAAATTTATACTCTCTTGGCTTCTCAGAGTATCCTACAAAATTACAGCTAACTATTCTTGAGTCCAGTTTCTTTTCATTAGGCTTATAAGGCCTAACTTCAGCTAGACAACTCCAGACGTGTAAGTGTCTAATGCTAGGCTTCTTACCCGTCCACATCTCGAATGATGTTTTAGTTACTATCTTACTAGTACTCTATTGAGTAGGTAAACTGCAGTCTTGAGTATTTCACCCCACAAGGACTCTGGTAGAGAAGTTAAAGTCATCATACTTCTTACCATGTCTTTTAGGGTTCGATTACGATGCTCAACTACACAATTCTGCCTGGGTGTACCAGGAATGGTATATTGAGACACAATCTCACACTCAACAAGGTAGTTTGCAAAAGGTCCAGGACGTTATTCACCTGATCCATCATATCAACCGTAATATTTACCTCCACGGTCGGATCGGACGACTTTAATTTCTTACCTAATTGAAGTTCAGCTTCGGCTTTGAAAATTTTGAACATGTCTAAATATTGTGATTTCTCATGAATAAGGTACAAATAGCCAAATCTGGAATAGTCGTCTATAAAGGTAATAAAATGTGTGTGTCCATTCCAAGATGCATGCCTTAGGGAATGATCCACAAATGTCCGTATGTATTAGCTCTAAAACGCTACTACAACGGCTAGCCCCTTGTTCCTTTTGTTAGTGGTCTTCCCCTTAACACACTCTATGCAGATATCAAAGTCTGACATGTCAAGGGAATCGAGAATTCCATGTGACATTAACCTTTCTAGCGTTGTTTAGATATATGTCCTAAACGTCTATGCCACAATATGGAAGAATTCTTATCGATCAATTTGTGTTTCATACCTATGCTATGCATTATTATGTTGTCAACTGTAGGAGTAAAGGTATTCAATTTATAAAGCTTATCAACTAAGGAATCATTGCCAATCAACACTGAATTAAAGAAAATATTAAAAATTCTATTTCTAAATGAACAAAAATAACCTAATTTGTCCTAATAAGAAATTGAAAATAAATTCCATCGAAAAGATAGTCCAATAAATGTATTTTCTAAATTCAGAGAAACATTGTTTCCTAAACAAAGCCTAAAAATACACAACGACTTGACTTTAGCTTTCTTTTCATTTCCTGTATAGATGTATCTTTCACCATCAAGCGGAAGTCAACTCCTGAGACAATCCTGCATAGTGACACTTATGTGAGTAGTAGCATCGGTATCTATCCACCAAGTGACAATGGGTACAATAGCTAGATTGACTTCCGAACTAACAAAGTTGAGAAGTTTACCTTTTCTTTCAATTTTACCTCATGATTACTAATTTCGTGAGAAGTATGGTTGTCTCGACCTTTTCATTTGTGGTGATTTGATTTGGCAATTGGTCTAAGAAACTCCTAGTATCTCCTCTCTCTGTTATTGAGCTATTTATTGGTGTCGATATGGAAAGCTTCATGATACTCAGATATATGCGATTTGATTTCTCCCACAGCTGAAATTCAACCCTCTGCTATATAATGCTAGCACTGGTCAGAGGTGTGGGACGATCATTTCTTAATGCATGTCTAAGTCCCTGCAGCCTAAAACTACGGTCATGTATTTTTTCTATTCAGCAAAATTCAAACAAGTTAGTATTGGGATATTATTAATGCTAGCAGTTATAGATTGCACTGAAATTAAGAGAGAAATTTATTTATGCTCATGATTGAATTAAAGCCATGGACATATAAGTAATATAAAATTATGCAAATAAAATTTTAAATGCATATAAATAGGCTCTTTATGAGATATCAAGTACAATATAATTTGTCTTTCTTTGGACCGACATATTATTTGTTAGCGATACTCTCTAATATAACTCAAACTTTAGATGACCTCATAATGTGCATTCCTTTGGGCCGACCCATTGTGCGCATAATATGATACTTTATATGAGTTATATTTTTGGTTCGTAGCTCACAACAACCTTAATCGGCCACTTAATATGTTTTCCTTTTGGCTGACATATCTTGTGCATGATCTGAACAAAATAATATTATTTTATTGTTGTAAACTATCTTATGCATATATCTGACATAAAAGTAATCTTCCTTTGGGTCGATTACTTTTAGTATAGATATACGTTTACTAACATAAACTGTTCTAAACCTACTTAAGATGTCTTCCTTTGGACTGACACATCAATTCAACTTAGTAGCACGTTTTATAGATAGACTCAAAAAAATCCTAGGAACTTTATTCGAATGGAAATTACTTAATCAGCCTTAACAACATAAATTAGGCTTATTAATTGATTGATATCTTATGATAATCGATTGTTATGATCTAATTGATTATCTCAATCTATCCAAAATCTTACTGTATGTACCTATGTTATTATATATATAGAACCATCCTTTAAGAAATTAAAACTTATTTTAAGATCTATAATTAAATAATATTATTTAATCCCTTAATCATTAAATAAAATTTATTTAATGCTTTTTTTAATTATTGAAATTTACTGAAACAGTGCTTTCTTTCCTGTGCATGGTCACGTAGAACAATGTATTTTTTTACATATTGGTTCGCATCGAAACAGTATGTATATATTTAATAAAACACTGTTGATATTAACAGTGTGTAATCAATCATCCATTAAAAAAAACATTAATCGATTAATTACTGTTCATAATATTAATCATTAAAAATTAACATAGGTTCAAGGCCATTAATTTTTTTCAAAATTTTAGACTCAGCAATTAATTGTTTGATCAAAATAATCGATTGAACCATCATAATATTACCTAAAATTAAGTTAAATAGTGACGATTTTTATCGTTCTTCGTATTATTCATAAAAACATGAAAAAGTTGAAAAACAAGTCTATCCTAATTTTCTCTTATATGATTTTCGATGATAACAAATGTGTATTAACTAGAAAAACTTGATCTAGCATACAAACAATAAATCAACGAAAAATTTAAACTTTATTGCTAATGAAAACGATGAAATAAAACCTAGGTTCTGATACCAATTGATAGTTTTTGTAAAACCTAAGCGGCATGAATTCTAAAACATAAAGAACTCACATATAGGAAATACAATAACAAGAAGATCTAGTTTCATCAATTAAACATGACATAAGAAAATAATTACATAAACCTAATAAACACGGAAACAATATCCTTATCTTTAGTATCGTTGGTTTGATCTATGTGGAGGAAAATGTAGCGGAAAGAAAGGAAGGTCATCCAAGGGACTTAGGGGTGGCGACGCCAAAAAACTTGAGGTCAATGGGGAATCAAAAGCTCTATCAAAAATTTCTCCCTAAACCCTTGGGGAACCCTATATATAATAGACATCTATTATCAGCCCATAGATAATAATAGATACGGGACTATAAGTCCATATATATAATGAACATTTATTATTAACATATAGATAATAATAGATGTAGGACTATAGGTTCTACACATATAAGATCTACATCGAACAACTGAAATTCAATAAACCTAAGTTAGATCACTTTAATGGATTTAGTTTGTACTCATATGTACAACTTATAATTAAGTCCACCAATTAAAGATAATAATCAACATATTTATCTAGAATTTTATCAACATCAAAATCAAATGCTCTATTTGCAAGATAATCCACTGTCATGTTGGCTTCTCTATAGGTAGGTGTGCATTTAACATGAAATGTCCCTAAGTCATCATCTCATAATATAGTTGGTTTAAAATTAGGGGTGTCAAAAATGAACCCCACTCGTCAACCAAACTTGAGTTGATCGAAAAATATTGGATTTGGATTAGGAGTTTTCGAGTACAGAGATTTTCTGGTCGGATTTGGATTGACTCGAATTTAGGATTTAGTGGGGGTTTTTTTTAGGTTAAATTAAATTTTATTTTAAAAATTAAAATGTCTTTATAAATATTAATATCAATATCAGTATGATAAAGATGAAGTATTGAGATAAAAGTAAAGAATTATAGGGAAAACAGTCAAAAAAGAGTTGTTTTTAATTGAGTTATTTAGATTGGTCGGGTTGGTTGGGTTAGGGTTTAGGGGTTTCACATTATATTTGGCTTCGGGTTGGGATTTTTTTATTATTTTTTTCAACCCGACCTGAACTCAACCCAACCCACCCGAATTGACACCTCTATTGAACATGGATTTATTGCATAAACATTTAACTGATGGTTCTATTGACAGGTACAAAACTTGGTTAGTAGCCAAAGGTTTTCATCAATGACTTGGTGTTCACTATCATGATATGTCCAACCCTATTACCAAATCAACTATAGTTCATGTTCTCTCTCTTGTTGTCTGCCATGGCTAGTCCATCCATCAACTTGATGTTAATAACGTCTTTCTTCAAGGCACCCTGACAAAGGACGTTTATATGATACAACCACTAAGTTTTATTAATACAGATTATCCTAAGCTTGTTTGCAAATTGAGGAAGGCTATCTATTTTCTAAATAAGCATGTCGTGCTTGGTACAATGAATTATGCAAGTTTCTCATCAATTCTGGCTTCTGTAATTCCACTGCAGATATTTCTCTCCTTATCCTCAATTGTACAGGTTTCACACTATATCTTCTTGAATATGTTGAATATCTTATCATCATTGAAAATGATACAATAGTTGTTCGACACTTTATTGATCTGCTAGCCAAGTGGCTCTCTCTCATAAGGAGCTTGGCCACTTAACTTATTTTCTTGGCGTTGAAGTAATCCCTCATCCACTGGGTTTGCTACTTTCTCAGCACCGTTACATTGCTAACCTTCTTGCTTGGACCAAAATGACAAATGCTCATCCAGTTTCCATACCACTACCTACCAAGACTACCTTACACTTCACGATGACACAACCCTCTATGATCTGCCTGAGTATTATACTATAGTAGGTAGCCTTCAGTACTTATCTTACTTCTCCTACATTGCTTATGTGGTTAACAAGATATCTCAGTTCATGCATTGTCCTATTGATGAGCATTGGAATGCTGTCAAATGCATTTTAAGATATCTATGTAGCACCATTGATCAAGGTATTCTACTTCATTGTCAATCATCTTTTGCTCTACATGCCCTCTCAGATGCAGACAGAGCTAGAAACAAAGATGACTTTACTTCCACTAACACTTATATTGCCTATCTTGGATGAAACCATCTTTCCTAGAGCTCGAATAAACAATGTACTTTGCTTGATCCTCTATTGAAGTAGAATATCGCTCTATTGTGGCCACAACTGTCGAACTAAGTTGGTTGTCTTCTCTTCTCGGTGAGTTTGGCTTCTCTCCATCCCAAAAGCCAATCATCTACTATGACAATCTGGGTGCCACCAATCTCTGCTCTAATTCAGTGTTCTACTCTTGTATGAAGCATGCGGCTCTCGACTATCACATCATTCATGAATAAGTTTAGAATGGTGATTTCCAAGTTCTCATGTGTCTTTTGAGGATCAACTAGTAGATGTTTCACCAAGCCATTACTTTGCATACACTTCCAACAATTAATGAGCAAGATTGGTCTCTCTTCCCAAAGCTACATCTTGCGGGGGCATATTAGAGAATCATATACAAAGATCTGATTATGATTTAAATTTGAAATTGTAAATATTATAATTATGGTAATTTATATTTTATTGTAATTTAGTTTGTAAATTTCCTATTTGTGCTCTATGTATGTTTTTGTATTTCAATAAAATATATGACAGTTCTTATAAAACCTATGCCGCATGAATTCTAGATAATCAAAATAAGAATTCAAATAGGAAAAATAAGAATATGTGAGCATGAATCTTCATTTCATCAAAAACATGACATAAGAAAAAAAATATATACATAAACAAATATGACAAGGAACCTAATTGAAAAGTCATCCTTATCTTTAGCATCGTCCAAAAATAATCCCTATGGAAGAAGATGTGGCAGAAAGAAATGGAAGGTCTTCCAAGGGGCTTAGGAGTGATGGCGTCAAAAAGCTTTAGGTCAATGGACAATCAAAAGTTCTGTAAAAAATTTTCCTCTAAATCCTTGGGGACAAATCCTATATATAGTGGACATGTCAGCCCATAGATAATAATAGATGCGGAACTATAAGTCCATATACATACTGAACATCTATTATCAACATATAGATAATAATAGATGCGAGACTATAGGTTCTTCATATACAAGGTCTACATCCAACAACTGAAACCCAATAAGCCTAAGTTAGATCACTTTAATGGGTTCGGTTTGTACTCATATGCACAACTTACAATTAAGTACACCAATTAGATATTATAACCAACAATCTCCCACTTAGGTTATTTGTGAGTTGTATATGAAATGCAAGTAAAACTTTAGTTGATATCAAACTTTATGGGTATAGAATACCCTTATAAACAATCTAGTCCATTAACTTCATTGGTATAGGGCTAAAGAGGTCATAGCTACTGTATATGATCGTAACAAGCCCCAACAGTAATCACAATACCAATGTCATTAATGATATAGATCAAGATGTAGATGTGTCGAGTGAAAATTACATAAAATGTGATTAGTACATGCCAATCTTCTATTGGTCTTAAGATGACCTCAAAAGAGGTCAGATTATATTTGTGAAATACTTTATGCTAAACTGCAATAGCAAATCATGATCAATTTTATGATTCAAAAAGAAATTTATATCATATTTACAAACACCAAATGCTAAACAGCAGTAGTAAATGATGATATCACAGTCAAAGTGTCAAACAAACATATAAATTTTCATTAATATTTTGAATTTTAAGTACATACAATAATCAAAATAAAATATTTGTCATTATTATCGAATATAGAGCAATAAGATAATTACAAACTCCCACTAAATGAGTTTTCTTCCATAAAGACTCCCATATCCACAACATGCGCATGAAATACCTTAGGTACCAAGCCTTTAGCGAGTGGATCGGGCAACATGGAATCTGTGCTAATGTGCTCTACATAATCTGACTACTCTGAACTTTTTTTTTAACCGCTAGAAACTTGATGTCGATGTGTTTGGGATTTGACAAACTATCATTGTGCATGGCATAAAGTTTTACAACTTTATTATCACAGCAGATCTTTAGTGACCTATCAATGCCATCAACGATCTGTAATGTTGTGATGAAGTTTCGCAGTTAAATCCTGTGATTGGATGCTTCGTAGCATGCTACCAATTCTGCCTCCGTAGTAGAAGTGGCTATTAGTGTTTGCTTGATGCTCTTCCAAGATATAGCCCCTCCAGCAAGAATGAAAATATAGCTGAAAGTAGATCTCTTGTTATCCAAGCATGCAGCAAAATCGGAGTCTGAATATCCAATCACCTCAGATGATCTGATCTCCGATACGTGAGCATATGCCTTTTAGTTCTTTGCAAATATCACAACACTCTCTTTACCACTTTCCAGTATGATGGTCCTAGGTTACTTATATATCTACCTAGCATCCCCACTATAAATGTTATATCTGATCGAGTACATAGTTGTGCATACATGAGACTTCCCACTGCTGACGCATATGAGAATTGTTTCATCTCCTTTATTTCAAGTTCAAGCCGTGGACACTGCTGCAAGTTAAACTTATCACCTCTTGACACAGGTGTGTCACTAGGTGTACAGTTCTGCATACCATACCTTATAAGCACCTTTTTAATATAGGTCTGTTGTGAAAGTTCAAGAATACCTGTTGAACGATCATGATAAATCTGTATGTCTAAAATAAAAGATGCTTCACTAAGATCTTTCATTTCAAAATTATCGGATAGAAATAACTTGATTTGATGCAACAGACCCATATTATTGCTCGCAAGCAATATATCGTTCATGTACAAGACAAGTATCATAAACTTGCTTCCATTGAACTTGATATATATGCACTGATCGACGAGATTCTCTTTAAATCCAAATAAGATAACTACTTGATCAAATTTCTAGTACCACTGACAAGATGCCTGCTTTAAACCATAAATGAACTTCTTTAATCTACATGCTAGGTGCTTTGAGTCGTTAGACTCAAAGTTATCTGGTTGCAGCACATATATAGACTCCTCTATGTCTCCATTGAGGAATGTAGTCTTTACATCTATTTGGTGTAACTCTAAATTATAATGAGCTACAAGTGTCATGACTAACCTAAGGGATTCTTTCGTCGACACAAGTAAGAAAGTCTCCTTGTAATCAATGTCTTCTTTCTGAGTGAATCCCTTGGCAACAAGATGAGTCTTATACTTTTCGACATTGGCCCTTCAATCCCGCTTGGTTTTAAATATCCATTTACAACCAACGGGCTTCAATATGAGATAATACTTGAATTTCAATGGCAGGCTCCTCCAATTGCATTGGAAATATCATGGAAATATCTTGGTTCACTATGCTCACTCGATGTATAATGCCTATAATGTGAGGTATGATAACCACGACGCTATTGATCGCACTAGTAGTGACCACAGGAGGATTGCCAATGCATTCCTCAAAAGATATTTTCCTTACCTTATCATTCCCACAGTCCTTAGTGAACTTGGCATTTCCCATTTCGAAGAAGAATCTATTAGAGGGATCATAAAATTCATACTCTCTTTACTTCTCAGAATAACTAATAAAATTATAGCTAATTGTTCTTGAATCTAGTTTTCTTTCATTAGGACTGTAAGGCCTAGCTTCAGCTAGACAATCCCAAACGTATAAATGCCTAATCCTAGGCATTTTACCTGTCCACATATCGAATGGGGTTTTAGTTACTGCCTTATTAGGTACTCTATTGAGTAGGTAAACTGCAATCTTAAGTGTTTCACCCCACAAAGACTCTGGTAGAGAAGTGAAAGTCATCATACATCTTACCATATCTTTTAGGGTTCAATTGCGATGCTCAGCTACACCATTCTGCCTGGGTGTCCTAGGCATAGTATATTGAGACACAATCTCACACTTAGCAAGGTAGTTCGCAAAAGGTCCTGGACGTTGTTCACCTGATCCATCATATCGACCGTAATATTTACCTCCACGGCCGGATCGGATGACTTTAATTTCTTACCTAGTTGAAGTTCAACTTCGGTTTTGAAAATTTTGAACATGTCTAAAGATTACGATTTCTCATGAATAAGGTACAGATAGCCAAATCTGGAATAGTCGTCTATAAAGGTAATAAAATGTGTGTGTCCATTCCAAGATGCATGCCTTAGGGAATGATCCACAAATGTCCGTATGTATTAGCTCTAAAAACGCTACTACAACGGCTAGCCCCTTGTTCCTTTTGTTAGTGGTCTTCCCCTTAACACACTCTATGTAGATATAAAAGTCTGACATGTCAAGGTAATCAAGAATTTCATGTGACATTAACCTTTCTAGGCGTTGTTTGGATATATGTCCTAAATGTCTATGCCACAATATGGAAGAATTCTCGTCGATCAATTTGTATTTCATACCTATGCTATGCATTATTATGTTGTCAACTGTAGGAGTAAAGGTATTCAATTTATAAAGCTTATCAACTAAGGAATCATTGCCAATCAACACTGAATTAAAGAAAATATTAAAAATTCTATTTCTAAATGAACAAAAATAACCTAATTTGTCCTAATAAGAAATTGAAAATAAATTCCATCGAAAAGACAGTTCAATAAATGTATTTTCTAAATTCAGAAAAACATTGGTTACTAAACAAAGCCTAAAAATACCAATCGACTTGACTTTAGCCTTCTTTTCATTTTCTGTATAGATGTATCTTTCACCATCAAGTGAAAGTCAGCTCCTGAGACAACCCTGCATAGTGACACTTATGTGAGCAGTGACACTGATTTCTATCCACCAAGTGTCAATGGGTTCAATAGCTAGATTGACTTCTGAACTAACAAAGTTGAGAAAACTCCCAGAATCTACTGTTTGTTTTCTTTTCCTTTGTTATTGATCATCTTTCGTTTCTTGCTTGCACTTTGAGAACCAGATACTAAGTGATCAGTCTCAGATATCTCAATCTTTAGTCTCCCTTCCTCTTGCACGCATTGAGTTATGAGCTCATTTAATGTCCACTTTTCCTTTTGAGTATTATATGATATCTTAAAAGGAGTGAACCGTGTAGGCAGAGGCATCAAGACGAAATGCACTAACATAACCTCAGACATATTGAGTTTTAGCGTTATCAGACTTGTCGCTATATTGGACATATCCATAATGTACTCCCTTATTTGCCTTACCATTATACCGCAAGGTTACCAACTTTATAAGTAGTGTGGTAGTCTTGACCTTTTCATTCGAGATGAATCGGTCTGCTAATTGGTCCAGGAAACTCCTAGCATCTCCTCCCTCTGTTATTGCACCCTTTATTGATGCCAGTATGGAAAGTTTTACGATACTCAGCCACATGTGATTTGATTTCTCCCACAGCTGAAATTCAGCCCTCTGCTCTATAGTGTTAGCACTGGTCAGAGGTGCAGGACTATCATTCCTTAATGCATAGTCTAAGTCTATGTAGCCTAAGACTACGGTCACATACTCTTTTAATTCAGCAAAATTCGAACCAATTAATGTTGGGATGTTATTAATGCTGGCAGTTATAGATTGCATTGAAATTTTAAAAAGAGAAATTTATTTAAGCTCACAATTTAACTAAAGCCAAGAACATATAAATAATATAAAATTATGTAAATAAAATAAAATTTTAAATGCATATAAATGAGCTCTTTATGAGATACCAAGTACAATATAATATGTCTTTCTTTGGGCTGATACATTATTTGTTAGCGATACTCTCTAATATAACTCACACTTTAAGCCTTCCTTTGGGCTGACTCATTGTGCACATAATATGATATTTTATATGAGTTATATTTTGGTCCATAACTCACAACCATCTTAATCGGTAACATAATATGTCTTCCTTTGGTCCGACATATTTTGTACATGATCTGAACAAAATAATATTTTATTTTATAGTTGTAAGCTACCTTATGTATATATCTGTCATAAAAATAACATTCCTATGAGCCTTACTTTTAGCATAAATATACATCTACCATCACAAAATGCACTAAACCTACCAAAGGTGTCTTCCTTTGGGCCGACATATTAGTTCAACTTAGTAACACGTTGTATAGATAAACTCAAGAAAATCCTAAGAACTTTATTCGAACAGAAATAACTTAATCGACCTTAACAATATGAAATTAGACTTATTAATTGATTGATACTTTATGGTAATCGATTGGTATAATTTAATTGATTATCTCAATCGATTTAAAAGTCTACTATATGCAATTATATATAAAATCTTTAATTAAGAAGCTAAATCTTCCTTTAAATTCTTTAATTAAATAGTATTAATTAATACCATTTAACCTCTTAATTATTCCTCCCTGAACACTTTTAAATAAAAAATTTTTTAATACTCTTTCAACGTGAACATTAAAAAAAACTTATGTTTTTTTAAACAGTAATATCATTTTTTTTAAAAAAAAAACGTAAACACTGTTTAGTTTTTTTTAATGAAACACTGTTTCATTACAGTGAAACAGTTTGGTATTTATTTATTTTTTTATGTAACAGTAGTATTATATTACGAAATCATCCCATCGATTAAAATTAAAACTCTATTAAAAATAACATTCAATCATTAAGGAAAAATTATAATCGATTAAAAATAAACTTAATCAATTGTCAATTGATTCCGTTGCGAGTTTAGACTGAAAATTAATTAAGAAAAAAATTCTTAATCGATTCTTATTAATTCTATTCTATATTTCAGGCTTGATAATTAATTGATAATCAATTGGCCGACAAAATCAACAAATACTATTTATACTAGTAAAACTTAATCCAGCATAAAAGCCAAAAGATCGATAAAAAATTAAACTTTAAACCATTAAATCAATGAAACAAAGTTGTGACTCTGATATTAATTGTTAGTTCTTATAAAACATAGGCTGTATGAATTCTAGATAAACAAAATAAGAATTCGAATAAGAAAAATAAGAATATATGAGCATGGATCTTCGTTTCATTGAAAATGACATAAGAAAAAAATATATACATAAACAAATACGATAAGGAACTAGATTTAATAGTCATCCTTGTCTTTGGCGTCATCCAAAAATAATCCTGTGGAAGAAGATGCAGCAAAAAGAAAAGGTAGGTCTTCCAACAGGCTTAGGGGTGATTAGGGATGTAAGTGAACCAAACGATTCGCGAGCTATTCGGAGCTCGATTCGGTAAAAAGCTTGTTCGAGTTCGTTCGTTTATCTTATCGAGCCGAGCTCGAGCTTGATTTCGAGCTCGACAGTTTTATCGAGCCGAGCTCGAGCTTAAGAATTAATATTCAGCTTGTGAGCTCGCGAACATGTTCGCTTATAGGCTCGCGAGCCAAAAAAACGAGCCTTAAACCGAGCCAAAAAATGAGCTCTAAAACGAGCAAAAAAAAAGCTCTAAAACGAGCCTTAAAATGAGCTTTAAAATGAACCAAAAAACGAAGTAAAAAACGAGCCAAAAACGAGCCCAAAAACGAGCCCGAGCTTGCTTAACGAGTTAGGCGCGTTAATTTTGATAATCGAGCTAATAACGAGCCGAGCTCGAACTGTTCGCAAGCTTGATAATTCTAAAACTAGCCGAGCTCGAGCCTTGTAATAGAAGCTCGATTCGAGCTTTGTGATAGAAGCTCGATTCGAGCTTTGTGATAGAAGCTCGATTCGAGCTCAAGCCTAATATTGTTCGGCTCGGTTCGGCTCGTTTACATCCCTAGGGGTGATGACGCCGAAAAGTTTTAGGTCAATGGAGAACCAAAAGTTCTGTCAAAAATTTTCCCCTAAATCCTCGGAGACCAATCCTATATATAGTGGACATCTATTATCAATCCATAAATAATAATTGATACGAGACTATAAGTCCACATATATACTGAACATCTATTATCAACATATAGATAATAATAGATGCAAGACTATAAGTTCTACACATACAAGATCTACATCCAACAACCGAAATCCAATAAACCTAAATTAGATCACTTTAATGGGTTCAATTTGTACTCATATGCACAACTTACAATTAAGTCCATTAATTAAAGATAATAATCAACAATATATACTAGAAAATTTTCTATCAACTTATTTTGTCCTTTATATCTATCCTAAAAATAATTTACAAATGAATTCTAAATCCATTTGAGGACTACTTTGGGGCAATTTTTTGTTCGCCTAAAAATAGGAGGAACAATGTTTCCATCTCTCGGGAAAAAAAAACAAAATTGTTGAATGAATGTGAACTTTGATTGCAGATTGTGAATTTCGTGACAGTTAACAATTGCAAACTCTAGAACAATTACAACCCAACTGGCTCAAGGCCTGACTATGAATCTTGATAGTCAAGAGCTTATGGCTTGCGAATTGTGACCACATGACTGTGAGCTTTGCCAGATCAAGAGGTTGTAGATAGCCGACGATGCTCATGGCAGCCGTGAGCTGGCATCTTGGCTAGAAATCGTGCCTCCCATAGGTGTTGTTAAGTTGGTATTCGGATGACAGAATTATTTCATTGGACAAGGGTCAATTTTTATAAGGTTCATTTCGCTGGAGATTAAATTAAATGTCTTCCCATCTAAGAGGTCGTTTAATACCATGATTTTTCTTCGTTCATCTTATTATAGGACTCATGATGAAGGATAGCCGAGCTAAACGAAATTATCTTTTTGCTTCATTTACTAGAAATAATGGACGTGAGCTTATGATTTGGTTGACAATTGTGACAATCGGATCTTTCTTTCTCTTTTTTTCCACTAAATATTTTTTCACCATTAATTCTTTCCCTTCCATCAACGCTTCGAAGTAAACTAAGTTTTACAATAATGAAGCGAATGAACCATACTTATAACTAGGACAGATGCAAGTATTCACATATGAGTTATCCTCGGCTATACCACCTTTATTCTTATTACCTATATAAATTTTGTTAAGTATAAATTAGATACGAAGTGAAGGTGCTGAATTAAAATTGGATTGAGATCAAACAAAATCAATCAGGTAGGCACAGAGATAAGGAGTATGTTGGATTGAATCGAGATTAATTTGGATTTGATTTATCAAATTATAGCCAAACCAAATTTAGTTGGGTTAAACTGATTTAGTCAATTTAAAATGAGTTAGGGAATTCTTGAGAAAACCTATTCTCCAATTTGTTTTCTTTTTATTCTCTTCCAGGTATAGTTTCGCTCCCACGGTCTCACGCGTAAACCTCCACCCGTGGCTACGACCACTCCTTTTGTGGCCAGGCCCTCGCCTCTTGAGGCATATTGGTTGACATTCGCGCCATCATCTGTGGCTACCATGACAGGATTGACGTGTCCTCCACGCTGACTAGTGGCGGAGCCACATTCATGTCTACCCGGCTGTAGCTCGGGTAGCAAACGACGATGAAAAAGAAAATTACTGTGGAAGAAAGGGAAAAAATGAGGAAAATGGGTGGCCAATCCGAGGCGATGATATTGGCGTAAGTGGCTAACCAGCGGGACGACGTTGACGTCATCAGCTAGCCTGGAGTGACAACGTTGACGAGTTGGCGTCAACGCTTGTGGCCCACATCCTGAGATCAGCTCGGGTAGATTACCCAGGCTGGCTCTGCCATTGACACCGACGTACCCATATGAGTGACGTGCATATAGCTGTGGATTGAGGTCCTACACGTGACGCTCGAGCACAGCTTCGTGCCGCATTTGTGGACCGATTGTCTGTACCTCGTTATTAGCAACACTCTCTCTAACACCACATTAGCAGCCATACTTTCCGCCATGATCCTCAAATTTCCAAAGTCTACGAATTTGATATTATTACTGATAAATAATTTAACAATTTCATAAATAATAAAAATAAATTCATTCAATAAAAATATAAAATTTCGTGAAATATAAGAAATGGTCAGTTGATAATGTACTAGCACAAAGTGAAATTGGAACTCTTGTATGACGGGCTCGACCAACTTTAGATCACTTAGTCCACTTCTAATACCATCTTTAAATTTTTAAAAGAGAACTTGGTCATCACGGCTCGACGTTATTAAGTCTGGTTATTTTTTTAAAAAAACTTTTAAAAAAAAGCTATTGAGGCGGAAGTATTTTCAAACAATTATAGGCATTTTGACAGTCTAAAATATCTATAGGTATTTTTGCAAATATATGTAAATTCTGAGAGCTGAAATGTAATTTTTCATTAATTTTCTTTATCGGGCGAATACAAGTAGTGTGTCAAATATAAATTTGTCAACTTCTGAGGATACACATGACAAAATCAGAAAATTTTCCCCAAAGCAGTCAAATGTGATCTCCAGCCTCTAGGGTTTCGGAAGAAGTTCAAATCGAATTTCCAAAATAGAGGAGGAGAGATCGATGAAGAGGCTACTTTGTTTCTCCCTCTTCTGCAAAACCGTTCCTTCCACTCGTTCTCCTCGCCCCCACGATGCTGCCCTCCTCTTTTCCGTCTTACCTTACTCGGCCTCCGCCGCCGCATTCAGCACTGGGAAGCACATGTTCATAGCCCAGTACCTCGTCGACTCATGTGGTTTCGACCAGAAGAAGGCCACCGAGGCCTCGAAACATCTCAAGGGCATCCAATCTCGGCAGCAGCCCGACTCCGTCCTTGCTTTCCTCAAAAGTTACGGCTTCGATGACGCATCAGTAAAAAAGATCCTACATTACTCCCCCAAATGTCTTCTTTTGGACGTAGAGAAGACACTTGCCCCAAAGTTCCGAGCTTTTGAAGATCTGGGTTTCTCCCCATCCGACATCGTCCACCTCGCCCGATCAAATCCCTTCACCACCCGAATCAAACACGAACGCAGTGTGCCTAGGATCAAATTTTGGCAAGACCTTCTCGGGTCCAAGGATGCGCTGATGAAGTTGTTCAAGAGTAACAATTGGGTTCTTGGGTACAGCATCAAGAAGAGAATCCAGCCCAACCTTGAGTTGCTTCGGGAATGCGGCGTGGACGGGCAAAAGCTCAACTTTATCTTGCGCTTTCGCCCAATGTTCATATCGCAGAAAATTGATACCTTGAAGTCGTTGATCAGTCGCGTGGAGGACTTGGGAATGCCACGGACATCGGGGATGTTCCATTGCTCTCTGTGTGCTCTTTTCATGGTCCACCCAAATAAATTCAAGATGCTAATGGAGTTGTTCCGGAGCTTCGGGTGGTCTCAGGGTGATGTTGTTGCAGCATTCCAAAAGTATCCTGCTATGGCAGGAAGGTCTTTGAAGAATTTGCAGAGAAAAATGGAGTTCTTGATAAATGAAGCTGGATGTGCTTCTTCTTACATCGCTACACATCCAGTACTATTGACCCTGAGCTTGGAGAGAAGGTTGATTCCTAGACATCGGATCTTAGCAACCTTGAAGTCTAGAGGGCACTGTGAAAGGGATTACAAAGTGACAACATACATGATGAGTTCCGAGGACAAATTCATAGAGAAGTACGTCATTGTCTATAAGGACAGGTATCCGGATCTAAGTGGACTCTATGCAAGCTTAAAGCACACAATGGCTTCTGATTAGGGACTTCCATGACGTAAATTAGTTTTTCCCCTGCAAGTTATGGTTCATGTTACCATTTTTCACTGTATGGCTGCTCCTTTGTCAAACTCTAAAGCTAACATTTATGCCAACAAGCATGAATATAAGAATTTGAACAATCATGATCTTGTTTTGCATGCCAATATCCATGAAGATAACAACAATATCTTCAACAATTCGCAGGATCATGATCTTGATTTTGCATATCAATTGGGCTAAAAGCTCACAAATTTGTCGCTTATTATGTTAGATAATTGTTATTCTTGCATCATGTGACTCTACTACAAGAGAGACATTCTTCCTTTATGAACATGCAGTAATTTTTCCTTGTTTGAGTAGTAGTTACTCATTGATATATGTTGTGGAATATTGCACGATTGTCAAATGAAGTCTCCTAATATATCTTTTTATAAAAGGTAGAGGGACCACTGTGACATGCATGAAATGATCGAATACTTTTTGAATTTTGTCAGTTGACATGGTATTACATGTTTGATACTGAATGGCTGTAATCTTTTAAAACAGTATAGCACTTTTGAGTTTGTGAGTAGAAACATAAAAGGCCACTTTGAACTTTTGGAGGCAATACAAACTTTGGATGGTTGGGAATAAAGTAGTAATGAACAAGTTTAAGAAAAAACAAGTGAGACTAAATCTATTTTGTTAGTCTGGAATCAGAAGGCTTGGTCCCTACAACAAATCATAATAATGTAAGATATGCCTTCAAAGAGTATGAAATGTAGCCGTTGAATCTCTTAGAAATTAAGTGAAAGAACTAAAATGGTAAATAGATGCACTCTTTAACAGACTCAAGAGGTGCTTCTGTGTTAAACATGTTTTGTGTTCATATCATCAAATTGCTCTGTGGTCTCTTTTTTCAGTGTTTGGGTTCTTTTGGTTCCGAAGCCAAACAAGGTGTTAGGATGGCAAATTGCATTGGTGTACCAAGAAGATTAGTGTCTGATGCGACATGCACTCTTTCATTAAGCAATGTTGAAGTGTTTGGGAGAGTAGGAGGTGATAGAATTTCATCATGGTTTCCTATTTCTCCATGTTTTGTGCCTTATATTTGTAGACCTTTGTCATGGAATATGGGAGGATTGTTAGGGTTATAGAAAAAGAAAGGGCCATGTAATGCTTGGAAAGTTGATGAGTTTTTAAGTCATGAAAAAGAAATAACTGGGTTGGTGCTCTTCTTTGTTTCTGCCATTGCATTCGAGTAATTACTTGGCTTCTTTCTCTCTCTAAGAAAATATACCTCTCAAAAAAATATTCAGTTCTGGGTCTGTGAATATCCATAAGCTATGTTTCAAATTTATTAAGCAGATAAACCAGAAAAAAAACGTCTACTTCTAAGATTAGTCAAGTAAGTTCGTGTGTATGTAAGTAGGAGTTTTAAAGTGTTTTTACCAAAATCAATCTTTGTTTTTGGTTAAATGTTGAGTCAGGATAAGTCTAGGTGTTTTAGAAGTTGGTTTGAGTTGATTTGGAAGTGTTTTGGGGTGTTTTTTGAGAGTTGATTTTGAGAGACTAGGTCAAGAGAGAGGACCCCTTGTTCTTCGAACCTAAGACTTAATCAGTTTACAACCTGTAAGCCTCATCTGTAAAGGATCTCACTCGTTGCCCCGGCTATCCAGGATTTTTAGGTTGATTGCCTTACTTATTCTACACAGGATTTATCCAGTCAATATTTTTCTTATTCCCTATATGGTTATTGTTCACCTCAAGGTTACTTAGACAAGGACTAAAAAAGTTTTACGAGAAAATATTTCGAAAAGAAAAACAAGGCAGAGCCTTCTATGATCTAGTAGAAAGATTTAGTTCTTCATAAGGAAAACGATTATTAATATATATAGAAAATGTAGATCATTATAAATCTTATTTAGACAGGAAATAGACAATACAGTATATTAATATATAAGTACAAAAAAATGTCGAGATGTCACATTAACGGCCTCTTACAATGACCCCATATCATATGGAGGGAAGTTCATTAGGAGCACATGTAGCAAGCGCATGGGAGAATGTCTACGTGTGATGAAATTCCTCATATTCGACCCCTACCCAATCCAGATATAATATCATGATCTTACCATTTGTGTCAAGCCCGGGGGCATGGTAGATACATATAAGCTTACATTGGAAATTACAGAAAAGACATTACATAAGCATATTTACAAAAAAAGCACGCTTACATGCTCATCACTAATGCTTGCTCTGGTTCTTCTCACGATCTTGTATGATTTCTAAGCTAGGAGAGGAATGCTATTTATAGAGGAGGAGAGCTTAGCTTCGAAATGAAGGAAAGATAGATATTCACTCAGGATGAGTGGAGGACAAAGGAAGTGAAAAGAGGAGCTGTCTACTAAGAACGAAAAAAGGGAGTTAGTAGGGGAAAAGGAGAGGTGGAGACATCAGTGAATAATGAAGTTTCTTCCAATGAGTAAAGTTGGCAAATAAGTATTGTTAGACAGGGATGATAATTACCTCCTAACTCGATCGAGGATATGATATTCGACCTAAATGGAGGAGAGTATAGAGAGACTACTAATATTCGATATCTGACCTGAATACCCGATTATATATATATTCCAAAATCCACTAATTATTTTTGTTGATGTTAGGAGTACGTTATATAGATGTTTAATCTATTTTTTATATGTTAATTTTAATATATTTTTGTTGAATGATGATAGTTGGATGGAAAAAAGAAAAATTATTATTATAGAAGATATTCAATTTTCTCATGGGTATAATTATGAGGATGGGTATCCACCCGCTGGCTATGTAGACGGAGGATATGGAATTTGACCCTACCCATTGTTCTTCTTTTGCTAATTCTTTGCCTTTATCTAATCTTTGAAATTCTTCGGTAAGTTCCTTTTCTAGCAGAAGTGCTTCATATTGGGCTTTATAGTAGTCTACCTCCTTTTGTAATCACTCCATTTCTCCCTTGCACCATGCAATGTAGTACTGTTGCTCATAAATAAGGTTTTGTGGGGGGAATGGTGCAGGTGTAGTGGGTGCTGTGGGTACCTTAATGTGGAAGTAGTATGCCCTGCATAAGCTACATGCTGTGATGAAACATTTGGGGCAATGAGTTCGTGCCCTTTTGATGGTTTCCCTTCTACAGCATGTACAGCTAGTAGGCTGAGGATATATATCTCCGTGTGGTACCATTGGTGGATACAGTTCAGCTGTTCTTCCTTGAGTCTGATCTGGGGTCGGTAGCCACCATCTACTTGTCCAATCATTAAAATTAGTTCATTAGGAAAGCACAAAGTTTGGATAGACCTTTGTAGTATTTCGCAATCATCTTCTTCCTCTGTGATGCTGAAGATAGAATCACTTTGTGTTTCTCCTTCTTGGACATACATAATATCATAGTCTTCTGGTATGTCAAGTTGTTCGAACATAGCTACCCGCTTGAAATTTCGTTTATCATTGGGGCACTCCCTTGCGAAGTGTCATTCTTGTTCGCAGAGATAACATTTGCATTTTTTAATTTTTTTTACCAAATGCTTTCTCTTTTCAATTCTGGCATGAGAATTGTACGGTTTACTTTTATATGCCTTCGATCTTTTGATTCCAAACTTCTTCTTACTTTGTTCTCCATAAAACCCTAGTATTGACATTTGTTTGCAGAATGATAGATCTTTTAATTACCCTTTGAATGTATCGTCTTTGCATTCTTGCTCCAGGAATTTGTAGGCAAACATTATTCTTGGGAAAACGCCTACTGTTAAGCGAGGGTACTTTGCATCAAATGCTTCCTTTATTTTTCCTCCTAATTCACCAGGCATTTTGAGCCAAAATTTCTCGGAAAGTTCTGGCATAACCTCCCTGTTTTAGACGACAGCTTCATGTAGTCGTTCATGTATTTTACTGTCTTTCACGTTGTCATAAGACAAGTTCTCCAGATCTCTGTAAGCTGCGTCCTGGATAAGCATTGATCCTTGCGTAGGGTCTTCGGAGGAAAATACCTTGTGCATTTGGGAGAGTATATTTTGAGTACCTTCGCGTCCATCTGCAATGTCAATTAGTGAAGTGTATTCTGCTGGGTATGTCATTCGCCATTGTACCTATGCCAACTTCTCAATCTGTCCTAGTAGGTTTTCCATATATTCAATTATATCCTTTGGATTAGTGAAGCCCTGGCTGGCTATATGGTTCTTGGTAATTGACTCCCAGCTTGAAAAGACGTTATGGAAAAGCCCAATTTGTTCAGGTATTACGAATATAACTCCATCCCGGTGTTGGGATGAGGGCAGGTTCCATATTTCATTATTTATATCTCTAATAAATCTGGCATTTGTAGGTCTCTGCTCAAAGGTAGGTCGTGATGGTCCCGAATCCGTCCTTGCGGTTGCAGGCGGATATCCTGGGGGTCCCATCATAGTATCTTGTGGTGGATTATAGGGAGAAATTATCGTACTTGTAGAGTAGATCTGCTTAGGCTCTTCTTGTTGCTCCATAAGGCGGTGTAGACTTGGGCACTCGAGTTCGTACCCTATGGCAAGTAATTGGGAGGAAGATTGGCTGGTCACCCCACCACCTTATATTGCGAAAGGGGTTAAGCCATTCTTCCTCATCATTAGAATATGTATCCCAAACTGGTTGGTCAGCAGAGATTGTTGTTGTAATTAAAGCCATATATTGAAGCTGGCTCATATAGTCATCGACTTCTTTGGGATTTTCAAGGAAGGGTCTATGGACCGGAGTACAGAGGCTCCTGGGCTTGTATCTCCTGCATAGTCTAACCCAAGATCTTCCTATAGATGCCAAATGAGTATTTCTTCCTCAGCAAAGGCAGAGAGGATATGCTTCTCTTTTGGGAGTAATTTTGAGAATATTGTCGGTGATGCTGGAGAGGTAGAGCCAAATCCACCATCTCCTCGAACTGTTGTACTTAAACTTTGGGAAATTTCATAAACATTTGGTGTTAAGATTTCCAGAGAAATGCCAGTGGAAAATATTCCTCTACCTTTAGCCTTGATAATGCATGGCTCATTTGCGACTAAGTAAAAACTTGCAGTATTAACAGATTTTTGTTGAGGAATTACTACATAAGGAGAAATTTTGTGTACCAGAATAAAAGGTTGAGTTTCAGTGTCTTGAACAAGTTCATAATAATTGTCCCCCTCTCCAGAAGTAGGATCATCAAGAGTTTGTCCTACCAAGACAGCTAATGTATGGAATGTTTCCTCATCACTTTGAATTTTTTCATCTTTGCTATTATAGCTAGCTGTTCATGCTGATGAAGAGGCAAGATAATTATTGAAGCTCAAGGATATGCACCCATCCATGAGATTGCTGGTGTTAACTTCGGATGACTGCATAGGTATAAAAACCTGGGTGGGTTTAATAACCCAGTTTAATCCTTAAAGACTTGAAGTTGAATATCGTCTGCCTGGCAAAGCTCGGACACCGTGGCTTGTTAGGTATTCCACTACTCCTTGTATTTTGTAGGCAAAGCTTATATTGGGGGTATTGGAGAGTCGCCCTAACATTCCCCTTGTGATGAGAGGTTGGCTTTGCCGTGTTGCCACTGGTCATATCCCCTTGTTTGAATGGATATCTGTATATTTCTATAGAAATCACCAATTGTTAGCATCAAATCAAGGATAATATATACGAGCTGGCTTCCATGGGTAAGATCTACTTCCATGGTTGCAATAATCGCTTGGTCACCTTTGTAGCGATTGTCATGAAATACTATAAGAGCCATAGTTCCTTCTTCCTGCCTGTGGAGAGTTTGTATTCGTACCTGAAGAACTCCAAGGTGAATATATTGCATATGGTTTCGTTGAAGTTGGCTGAAGCTATCTTCCTAGGATCGATCAAGTCGGTTTCATTTTATAACCAGGATGAGTTCTTCAGATCTATGTGCATATACACGATGATGAGCATCATCCCGTCTGGAGTGGTATAATACTTCCACAGGTACTAAGGTTGCCCTTTCTTGCATGGACAGTCTTAGTTGGTCTTGTGGATTAATTTGCTATTTCAGCGTGTGTGTAGAGGTTGATCCTCTAGAGAGTCTTCAGCCAAGTCTTCTTGTAGCTTGCTGGGCATTATATAGTCTTTGTTGGTTCCTTCTGTACTCTCTGATCTGGTCATCAAAGAGAGGAGTAATGGTTGAAGTTGATGGTTGGTTCAGAGTAGTCCTAGTCATCATTTCAACTTCTCTTGTTCTTCTTTGAGAATTTTATATGGATCTCAGAATACTCGCGGCTTTCCTTTTCCTTCCTTTGGTCACTCTACAGGACCTAAAGACAAACTTTGTAATTTAGTTATTAAATCATCGGGCAAAGAGGTTGCTTTGATCCTTGGGTGCGATGTGGTGGGTGTGTAAGATGGCAAAGCAAATAATAGAAATAAGGAGAAAAGATGAGAAACTCACGGATTCTATTACTCGCAACTGGATTTTACAATGCTTTCTTGAGTAGAAGCTAAGGATCGCTTATGCTTCTACAAAGGATTTGTGGCTTCTTATATAGAAGAAGAAGAGGCAATGCGAGATGCTCTTAGGGCCCCATCGTCACATGGCCTAGATTCTTCGGATAAGAAGCGTAGTGTCCTTCTGATAAGAAGGTATCTACTTTTATATTCGTGATCGTCCTTTAGATCATGTTACAGATAAGAAGGCATCTACCTTTATACTCGTGATCGTCCTTTAGATCACATTACACCACATTAGAGCTCATGTTACAATAATTTACATAGTTTAGTGGATTTGAGTCCATGATTCTTCATGGTTCCACCATGCCCGCAAAGTCTTCTTTACAGGCGAAAAGAATCCATTCTCTTGACAACATCCTGTAGTAGATAGGTAGCGGATGCCAGCTGTCTATCCACTTGTTCTTTGGTTGGATACCAGTCAAACCACCAGTTGTCAGAAGTGCTTCTTTTCTGGCACTCTTGTCTTTTCAAAGAGTGGAGCAGCCTAAGTTGCTGTAAGGTGTTTGTGTCTCGGACTGCAGCTTGCTGGTGCAAGTCATGGAGTTGCTGGTCAAGCCTGTTGTATTCGTCCAGTGCAATTGGGAACTGCCTGTGAAGGAGTTGTTGATATTGTTCCACGAGTTGGAGAGGGTTATCAGAACTAGTATCATTTAAGCCTGGGCTTCCTTGCTGGGCTTCTCTTGTAGTTCCTCAAGAGCAGGCGCTACTAATTCCAAGCCTCCGAGTATTTTCGCCAGCCATTCTGAAATGACAAGACAATTTATTAGTCTTGATAAAGCATCTGCTAGCTGATTATCTTTTCTCTCAAAATGTATTGAAATGTCGGTCCCGGTTATGTAATTTGTAAAGGCTACCCATTTGACTAGTGATGGTTTATTGTTTGCTGTCTTGCCAAAGAAGCTTATGATTGCTTGGCAATCTATCCTGATAGTTGACTCCCTTTTATCAAGATAATAAATTTTTAAAGTTTCCAGGGAATTCATTACTGCATGGAGCTCTGCGTCTATTGTTGATTTGATAGGGGAGAATTTCCCAGTTGCATAAGCGCGTACTCGCTCTGTAGTTTTTAGATCAAACTTGTTCATTTTTCATTTATAAACACCTCCCCATCCTTCCATGAATCCATCAGTTTCTAGAATGATTAAACATTTTGCTGGGGATACTTCTAAGTCTGGCAGGTTTTGGACTATACCTTTTATTTTTTTAACAAGAGCCTAGTCTTGCTGATTCATTCTCTTTTTACCATATGCGCTGACTTTTTTCATATAATGGGCTTAATAGCTTTCCCAGATTCGGGATATAATTTCTGACATAATTTAGAAGGTCCAGCCAGAAACAAAGCCCATGTTTTGTCATTAATTCATTTTCCTTAAAGTTAGCAATCTTTCAGATGATATGAGGTTGTAATTTAACCCTTTGGTTACTGAGAATAGCGCCAAGAAACTCTATCTTAGGAATTGCAATTTTCATTTTTGTGGGGCTTAATATAAGCTCATTTTGCTGGATAATGTTGAGCATGATTATTAAGTGTTTCGTATGCTCCTTTTCATTTTGAGAAAATACCATAATATCATCAATATATACCACTATAAACTGCTCCATGCCATTGAAACAGGAATCCATTTTTTGCTGAAAAATTGTTGGCGCATTTTTGAGGCTAAAAGGCATCACCAGCCATTCGTAGAGTCTGTCAAACACCCAAAAAGTTGTCCATTCTATTGATTCGTGATGCATAGCCACCTGATGAAAACTGCTTTTGAGGTCAAATTTTGAGTAAATTTTATTATTACTGACCTTGTGAATGATTGTGTTGATCCCGGGTAGGCTATACTAGTCCTTGTTTGTTAGGTCATTTAAGCTCTTATTGTTGAAAACCATGCACTCTTTGCCAGTTCTTGGGTCTATAGTGGTACCGGAATTGACAATAATAGCAGTGGTACGGTGCCTGCTTTTGCTTGGCCTTATTACCTCGATTTTTAGCACAACCTCAATATGTTTTGCAAATGCTTCTTTATGCTGGGGAGTGAGGTGGTTAAGAGGCCTATCCTCGATGGTGAAGTCTGGATTTTTGATGTCCAGATGGCAGAGGACTTGATTCTTAGACTAATGGAGTAGAGGATTTTCTCCAATAAAACCATGATTCTTTAGTTCTATCAGGAGGGGTTGGAATTGCTCTTGAAACTTCCGTGATATTTTTTTCAGAAGAATATAAGACCATCTCCTTAATTTGAATGTACTCTTCCTCTTCCAAGTCTAGCTCTGCTATAGCTGCAGTTGCAGTAATAGTTGGTAATGTATTAATGGCAGTAAGATTCTTACAGAATGTTACCGTATTCCCCTCAATTCGGACTCCTCCTTGCATAGCTCGAATAAAATTGCACCCAATTATCATTTGGATGCTATCTCCAAGCGTCATAGGGAAACTATAGGTATAGGGTATTCTAAATGTATTTGACCCTATTAGCATTCCTCCTTGCTTCAATCTTAATCTAGCGGTCTATTGTTAGTTAATACCGCTAAACTGAACTACAAAGGTATTGTCTTCAAAAGCCTCTTTAGGTACTGACTTTTGATCTACGCAGCATGTTGTTGCGCCCGTGTCCAGAATGGCTCTAAGTGAGAACTTGGGAATGCCATGAATCTCTATTTTTGCTGTTAAATTATAGAGCATAGTTTTGACAAGCCTGGGTCCCGTAAATTATAGAGCATAGTTGTTGTTTCTTCCTTTGTGGTATTTCGCAATCATCTTCTTCCTCTGTGATGCTGAAGATAGCATCGCTTTGCGCTTCTCCTTCTTGGATAGACGTAATATCATAGTCTTCTGATATGTCAAGTTGTTCGAACATAGCTACCCACTTGATGTTTCGTCTGTCGATGGGGCACTCCCTTGTGAAGTGTCCTTCTTGTCCACAGAGATAATATTTGCATTTTTTATTTTTCACCAAATGCTTTCTATTTTTAATTCTGGCATGAGAATTGTGCGGTTTACCTTTATATGTCTTCGATCTTCTGATTCCAAACTTCTTCTTACTTTGTTCTCCATAATACCCTGGTATTGGCAATTGTTTGCAGAATGATAGATCTTTTAATGACCTTTTGAATGCAGCATCTTTGCATTCTTGCTCCAGGAATTTGTAGACGAACATTATTCTTGGGATAATGCCTACTGTTAGGTCAGGGTACTTTGCATCAAAAGCTTCCTTTATTTTTCCTCCTAATTCACTAGGCAGTTTGAGACATAATTTCTTGGAAAGTTCTGGTCCAGTGTATAACCTCCCTATTTTAGATGACAACTTCATATAGTCGTTCATGTATTTTACTATATCTTTCACGTTGTCACAAGACAACTTCTCTAGATTTTTGTAAGCTGCGTCCTAGATAACTGTTGATCCTTGCATAGAGTCTTCGGAGGAAAATACCCTGTGCATTTAGGAGAGTATATTTTGAGTACCTTCGCGTCCATCTGCAATGTCAATTAGCGAAGTGTATTCTGCTGGGTATGTCATTCACCATTGTACCCATGCCAGCTTCTCAATCTCTCCTAGTAGGTTTTCCATATATTCAATTTTATCCTTTGGATCAGTGAAGCTCTGGCTGGCTATATGGTTCTTAGTAATTGACTCCCGGCGTGAAAAAACGTCATGGAAAAGCCCAATTTGTTCAGGTATTACGAATATAGCTCCATCCGGCTGAAGGCAGGTTCCATATTTCATTATTTCTATCTCTAATAAATCTGGCATTTGTAGGTCTCTGCTCAAAGGTAGGTCGTGATAGTCCTGGATCCGTCCTTGTGGTTGCAGGTGGATATCATGGGGGTCCCATCATAGTATTTTGTGGTGGATTGTAGCATGAAATTACCGTACTTGTAGAGTAGATCTGTTGAGGCTCTTGTTGTTGCTACATAAGGCGGTGTAGACTTGGGTACTCGAGTTCACACCCTGTGGCAAGTAATTGGGAGGAAGATTGGGTGGCCTCCCCACCACCTCTTGTTGTGAAAGGGTTAAGCCATTCTTCCTCATTATCAGAATATGTATCCCAAATTTGTTGGTCAACAAAGATTGTTGGAGTTGTAATTAAAGCCATATATTGAAGCTGGCTAACAAAGTCATCGGCTTCTTTGGGATTTTCAAGGCAGGGTCTATGGGCCGGAGTACAGGGGCCCCTAGGCTTGTTTCTCCTGCATAGTCTAACCCAAGATTCTCCTGTAGATGCTAGTTGAGTTTTTTTTCCTCAGCAAATGTTGAGAGGATATGCTTCTCTTTTGGGAGTAATTTTGAGAATATTATCGATGATGCTGTAGAGGTAGAGCCAAATCCACCATCTCCTCAAATTGTTGTACTTAAACTTTGGGAAACTTTATAAACATCTAGTGTGAAGATTTTTTCAAAAATTATCTGAGCAACACAATCACCTGGTTGGATTCGTATTGGTTCATCGTAATGATTGAAGGAGAGGATAATAATTTCTCTTCGATAGTCGCTGTCAATAACTCCAGCCCTAACATCAAGGCCCAGGTTCTAGGCGGCGCTTGATCTGGTGGCAATTCGGCCATAGCTGCCATATGGGGTTCCAGAGAAATGCATTGGAAAATTTTCCTCTACCTCTAGCCTTGATAATGCATGGCTCATTTGCGACTAAGTCAAAACTTACAGCATTAGTAGATTTTTGTTGAGGAATTACTACATAAGGAGAAATTTTGTGTACCAGAACGAAAGGTTGAGTTTCAGTGTCTTGAACAACTTCATAATAATCATCCCCCTCTCCATAAGCAGGATCATCAAGAGTTTGTCTTACCAAGACGGCTAATGTATGGAATTTTTCATCATCACTTTGAATTTCTTTATCTTTGCTATTATAGCTAGCTATTTGTACTAATGAAGAGGCAAGATAATTATTGAAGCTTAAGGATATGCGCCCATACATGAGATTTCTGGTGTTGACTTCAGATGGCTGCATATGTATAAAAACCTAGGTGGGTTTAATCACCCAGTTTAATCCTTGTAGACTTGAAGTTGAATATCGTCTGCCTAACAAAGCTCGGACATCGTGGCTTGTTAGGTATTCCACTACTCCCTGTATTTCGTAGGCAAAGCCTACATTGGGAGTATTGGAGAGTTGCCTTACCATGTCCCTTGTGATGAGAAGGTTGGCTTTGCTATGTTGCCACTGGTCATATCCCCTTGTTTGAATGGATATCTGTATATCGCAATTGTTAGCATCATATCAGGGATAATATATACGAGCTGGTTTCCATGGGTAAGATCTACTTCCATGGTTGCAATAATCGCTTGGTCACTTATCCAGTGATTGTTACAAAATATTATAAGAGCCATAGTTCCTTCTTCTTGCATGTGAAGAGTTTGTATTTGTACCTGAAGAACTCCATGGTGAATATATTGCATATGACTTCGTTGAAGTTGGCTAAAGCTATCTTCTTGGATGAAGGATCGATAAGTTGGTTTCCTTCTATAACTAGGATGGGTTCTTTAGATCTATGTGCATATACACGATGATGAGCGTCATCCCATTTGGAGCGGTATAATACTTTTGCAGCTATTAAGGCTACCCTTTCTTACATGGATAGTCTTAGTTGGACTTGTGGATCAATTTGCTGTTTCAGCATGTGTGCAGAGGTTGATCCTCCAGAGAGTCTTCGGCCAAGTCTTCTTGTAGCTTGTTCGACATTATATAGTGTTCGTTGGTTCCTTCTGTACTCTCTGATCTGGTCGTCACAGAGAGGAGTAATGGTTGAAGTTGATGGCTGGTCCAGAGTAGTCCTGGTCGTCATTTTAACTTCTCTTGTTCTTCTTTGAGAATTTTATATGGATCTCGGAATACCCGCAGCTTTCCTTTTCCCTCCTTTGGTCGCTCTGCAGGACCTAAAGACAAAATTTGTAATTTAGTTATTAAATCGTCGGGCAAAGAGGTTGCTTTGATCCCTCCCTTTGTTTGCTCCACAACTGTCTTCAGATCAGCTTGAATGTCCTTCAAGAGCTCATCTATCTACATAAGTAGTTGAAGTTGTGTATTATTTTATTTTATAATCATAGTATTTTCGGATGCAGGTCCTTGGAATTCACTTGGTCTAGCGAATCCTACTGCTGGTGATTCAATCTGTTCAGTGGCTCGTACAACTTCTTTATATGAAGGACTGCTCTTAGTTAGATTGAAATTGTTCATGAAGTGGTCCACTTCTCCAAATTTTGGAGTAAGTTTTCCACTCTCTCAAGCTTCTTGTTGAGTTCTTCTGTAAGTGTTAGCGCCTCCTCTTCCACAAGCTTGGGATTTCCGGTTACATCTTTCACATGATTGCGAACCTCTTGTTTCGTAAGAGGTTTATTTTCTGTGTAGACAAGAGTTAGGTTTGACAAAGCAGTTTCTAATTTGAGGACTTCCTTTTTAAGGAGCTGGGTTTGTTCAATAATTAGTTTGCAATTTTTCAGGTGAACACAAGAGGACAAACACGTTTTGTCGTAGATCGTTGCTAAATTATGGGCTAGTTGATTGTTTGTAACTTTGGGTGTAGAAGCAAGGTCAAGATACTCTAGGTTAGATGTACAGGAGTTTTCATACCAATCTTGAATTGCTTTCTCCCAGGTTTCAGACATCGAAAATATACAAGCTTCGGGAAGGGCAGTTCCTTACCAGGTCCTGCTCATGGAGGTGTGCCCTTGGTCTTATGACGACCTCTTGCCTTGTTGCCAAGTTAGGACCTCCCCTTTTGCATTACCTGATTTGCATAATACCAACATCCTGAGCACATGGATATTAAATATGTACCTGGCTTGGTTAAATTTAAAGAAAAGTAATTAAGATACCGCAATCCTTCCTTTCGTACCTTAACCTTAGAGATTTTTACGCTACAATGTTCATCTTTTCAACTAGCTCTGATACCAATGGGGGTTTTCACCTGCCTAGAATCCACTAGCACTTTTGCCTAAGAACACTTAGGATTTTCCTGCAAGCTTAGTCACACTTGTTAAATCACAAGATATCTTAACTTTTGAACCCTTTGCCAATATCAAAACTCAAGTTCGATCGTCTACTGCTCTCTGCACCAACATAAAGTTATAGTGTTTATAGGTCTTCTGCCTTTAAACCTTCCACTATGTATTAACTTTTGAATAATTTTGTTATGAAGATTAGACATTTATATTAGTCTTGTTATCATTGTTTCTATCTAGTACTATAGGGTGCATGTTTGATACATTTTAGTGTATTATGATTCAAATTATATTTCATTGCTATAGTAGCAGCTAATCCAGACTAGCTTCTACCACGTGAATATCACTGGACTAGCTCGTTGGAGCAGCTACTGAACAATAGCTGCTACAATGATAAACTTGTGTTATTCTAGCTACGTAACTGTAGATGCTATAACGTATTGTACAAGGACGAGATAGATCAACCCATAGTTCAATATTAAAAGTAAAAAATTACTGATTCTATTAAATAGATAAAATATGAAAGATATTCATTATAAAACCCTAACAAAATAAAAAGGAACATCAACATAGCAAAATGAAGTGCAAAAAAAAAAGACCCTTTCCTAGCCTAAGGACTTCTAAGGTAAGATCCTAACATTCTAACCTTTCTAGTAAATCGATGGTTGCTTTAACAGCTATCTCGGTCTCCACCAGTGTTTAAAGGGCTCCCTTTAACTGTATTATCACTTGATCCTACTTTTGCTATAAGGATGCAGTGGTTTAGAAGGGAGCGAGGCCGAAGTGTCTTTCCAAGACCCCAAAAAAGAGGAAGATGTCGATTCATTGATCAATATCACATGCCCACGATAAGGTATTGTTTTCTTGCCTCCTAAAGGAGGAGCCATTATCTTAAATTGAATGGTTTATGATAAAGAAGGATAAAGGGTTCAGGATGTCGGGCTTTATAATGGTGTAATTTTATCAATTCTAGAGTTAAAGTATGACAGGTGGTAAAATTTATTTCAGAGAGTTGAAACATCATTTCTAGATAGCACATTAAATGGAACGAAAGGAGTTGGTAAAGTTTAATAATTATAATCAAGTTGATGTTTTAGTAGTTACTAGTCTGAAACTGCTACAACACAGATTTTAGCATGTAGATATTACATGTTATAACAGTAATTGTGCAGTTATAGTTTCAACAGGTGGAACTTTAAAATTTATTAAAATAAATATTATTCACCCCATTGTAAGAATAGATTGTTGCATACTTTTTTATTAGTGTGTAGGGCTTGTAATATTTTCGTTTGAATAATTTTAAGCTGTGACACATTATAGTAGCTTCTGTATAGTAGGTGCACATAAGGATTCAAGGCCTGACGATTGGTTATCCTTGTCTTTACTCTCCATCTTATCTTTTCATAGGTTTTGATGAGTTATCGTGAGTCTTTTGATGACTATTTTTATAGTATCGAAAAGACACTTCTATTTGAGTTGTTTTTATCAAGAGTTAATGTTGTTAGAACCAATTTTCCTATAAATTTTCTATCAACCTAATTCACTCTTTCACGCTACCTAGACCTTCTTCCTCTTATATAGTGATTTCAGTATAGGTCTTCAAGGATCATGTCTTGCTTTAGCAGGAAGATGAAACCCACTCAGGGTGGTGTTAAAGAACCCCCTAATGATGAGGAGTCAAGCTTTAAGTCTTCTTCCTTTGAAAGACCATCTCTATCAGCAAATTCGTCGGCTTCTCAGTTTGTATTATCCATCCTTCTTCTACTCAACACAACCTTAAATTAGCATACCAAAATAAAGTAGTAAAATGGGCAGGAAAAAAATGGTTAGATCAGTAAATTCCACTAGGGTATACTTAGAAGTTCAAACCAGAGTTGATACTCAGGCCCAAGCTACTAGCTGTAGAGTCCCATCACTAAATTCCATTGGACAACAAAACCTTGACAACATGATGGAACCCTGAAGAAAGTGTAAGCGGAGACCACCCAATCTACCTCCCAATTACTTGCCACATGGTACGAACTAGAGTACCTAAGTCTACACTGCCTTATGGAGCAACAACAAGAGCCTCAGCATATCTACTCTACAAGTATGGTAATTTCTCCCTACAATCCACCACAAGATACTAGCAATGGGGTGCAATGTGGTGGGCATGTAATATGGCAAAACAAATAATAGAAATAAGGAGAAAAGATTAGAAACTCAAGGATTCTATTACTTGCAACTGGATTTCACAATGCTTTACTGAGTAAAAGCTAAGGATCGCATATGCTTCTGCAAAGGATTTGTGGCTTCTTATATAGAAGAAGAGGCAATGTTGGGTGCTCTTAGGGCCCCGTCGTCACAAGGCCTAGATTCTTCGGATAAGAAGCATAGTGTCCTTTTGATAAGAAGGCATCTACCTTTATATTCGTGATCGTCCTTTAGATCATGTTATAGATAATAAGACATCTAACTTTATACTTGTGATCGCCCTTTAGATCGCGTTACACCACTTTACAACTCATATTACAATAATTTACATAGTTTAGTGGATTGAATCCGTGATTCTTCGTGGGTCCACCACGTTCGCAAAGTCTTCTTTACTGGCGAGCAGAAGTCATTCTCTAGATGGCATCCTGTAGTAGATAGGCAGCGGATGCCAACTATCTATCCACTTGTTCTGTGGCTGGATACTAGTCGGACCACCAGTTGTCAGAAGTACTTCTTTTCTAGCACTCTTGTCTTTTCAGAGAGTGGAGCAGCCTAAGCTGCTGTAAGGTGTTTGTGGCTCGGACTGCAGCTTGCAGTTGCAAGTCATGGAGTTACTGGTCGAGCCTATTGTATTCGTCCAGTGAAATTGGGAACTGCCTGTGCAGGAGTCGTTGATACTGCTCCACGAGTTGGAGAGGGTATCAGAACTTGTATCATTTAAGCCTGGGCTTCCTTGAATTCTTGTGCTGCCATTATTTTTGTTGTTGTTTCTTTATATAAAACATTTGCATCTTCTTCTGCTAATTCTTTTCCTTTATCTAATCCTTGAAATTCTTCGATAAGTTCCTTTTCTAGAGAAGTGCTTCATATTGGGCTTTGTAGTAGTCTACCTTCTTTTGTAATCGCTCCATTTCTCCCTTGCACCATGAAATGTAGTACTGTTGTGTTAGGATTGGTTGAGCTAAAGGGGGGGGGGTGAATAACTCACTTCGTTTTCTTGATAAATTTGATCTTTCGCAGCGGACACTTGAAGGCAATGCTAACTCTTGTATTTACTTGGTATCCACCTCCTCAAGGAGGTGACTAGTCCAAGGATCCACACCACCATCACCCTTTCCACTATCAAACTTCTCCTTCTCGGACTAACACCGAAGGTGGAGAAACCTTACAAGACTTACAAGCCTCCCTTTCCAAGAGAAAAGATCACACTCACAACAATGAGGAAGAAAAGAAAGATTACAAACGTGAAATGCTTCTTCCTTGTGACGTGAGTCTTGAAAGCGTGGGGAGATGGAAAGCTTGATCTTCAATTCCTTGAGAGATCTTGAGCACTTCAAAGGTTGATCACACTAGAGCAATAGAACATTAATTTTTCTCAAGATGATCTGTTTCTTTTTCTTCCAGTTCTTTTAAATGATGTGAAAACTAGCAGTTTCTCACATAGCCGTCGCCGTGAATCGATTGGGATTATATTTGAATGGATTCACAAGTATCTGTTGGAAGCCATCACGTCAAGATCAACAGCATAGATTACTTTACTTGAACTTGAATCGATTGGTGCAGTGCTTGAATCGATTCAGACATACGCTCGTGAAATCGCAGAATCGCAGAATCGCAGTGACTCTGTGAATCGATCGGCCGATCGATTGAGTAACTTCAATCGATCGGCTGATCGATTCAGGAGGCTTCTGTGCTTCGCACAGAAGCTTCCTGTATCGATCGGCTGATCGATCCAGAAGCATTCTGTGCTTTGCGCAGAAACTTCTCGATCGATCAGCCGATTGATCCAGAAGCATTCTGCACTTTGCACAGAAGCTTCCTGGATCGATCGCTTAATCGATTGGATTACCCCAATCGATCGGCTGATCGATCCATAAGCACTCTGTGCTTCACGCAGAAACTTCCCGATCGATCGGTCGATCGATTGGCTTCCATCCAATCGATCGGTCGATCGATTGGCTTCCATCCAATCGATTGGCTGATCGATTCAAAGGCATTCTGCCTCACAGTCATATCTAAATCGATTTACCAATCGATTTTTTCCAAGTGAGCTTAACACGCATCCAACCTTTTGACTTGCAGGAACTTCTCTCGCCAAGAATCCGATCCTCGACCTTCTTGGACTTCTCTTGCTTGCATCCGGTTTTCTAACCTGCAAGGACTCTTTTGCCAAGAATCCGGTCCTCGACCTTCTTGGATTTCTCTTGCATCCGGTCTTCCGACCTACAAGAAATTTCTCCTGTAAACTCACAATGCATGTTAGATTCAGCGTATTAACCTAAACTTAAACAATTGTCAACACATTGAAACTTCCAGGGCATGATTGCACCAACAATCTCCCCCTTTTTGATGTTTGACAATCTATTTAAGTTTAGGCTAATTTCCAATACACCATAATAATATAATGATAAATAATGATTGCAACTACGCTGAAATTTATCTGAATTTAGCATAAGCAGTAAGCATGAACTTCAATTGTAATTAAATTAAGCATAAACGTCAACATATCTCCCCCTTTGTCAAAAATAAAAAACAAAGCTCCCCCTAAATACGAGCACTAAGCAACCATGATAAATCCGAGGGGTACTCCCCCTAAAACACACAGGCATCAACATAATATAAGAACTTGATTGTAGAAACAAAAGGAAATATACACCAACCAGCATATCTTATAACCAAAATAAAATGAAGTTCACAGAGAGACTCCATAAAAAACATCCATGTAGCGCACAATAACACGTATCATAAGGGGACATAGAACTCAACGATATCATCTCCTGGAGGAGGGAGATCAGGATCAGCAGAAGGAGCAGACGTAGTAGCTGGAGCAGGAGCTGCCGCAGAGACAGCACCAGGAACATCCTCAGCATGTGGGAAGAGATCAGTGGATGGAACAGACTGAGACGGATGACCCGTCACCCTAGAGCTCACCAAATCCACGATCGTGTCCAGAGTTGCCTGCATCGTAGACTGTCGACGGACCATGGTATCCATCATGGTGCGCAGGCTGGCTACCTCCATGGTCAGCTCCTCAAGCCGGGTATCGACAGTCTCCTCGAACGTCGGAGAAGCTGGCTCGGGGATATCCTCCTCAGCATCAACCGCCGCAGGAACCAATGCCTGTGCAACCCCCCTGTGGCGAGCCCTGGGTCCCTCACCAAGAGCACGCCCATCGCGCCATCGAACTCCCCCGGGACCGCCCGCTAAGCCCGTCTTCGTGAAAGAGCGCGATGAAATACGAGAGTAGGCAACAGTCATGGGCTCCAGTCGTTCTCGAGAGACATCTATCTTTATAAACTCCATCCAGTCAGTGATGAGATGACCGAAAGGCATGTGAATCATGTCCTACACTGGCTGAGTGAAATGAATGATGCAATGAAATATGTTCAGGGCGATGTTGATGTCAAGGGAGTGCCGAATGGCATATAACACAAACATGCGAGGGGGTCGAAGAGCTGCTAAGGCGCGGGAGACAATAGGAAAGAGACAGTTGATGATCACCTTAAACATGGCGGTGTTTTCAGCCGATAACTCAAGAGAGGAGAAATTTGTGATGTGAGCATCCGGCCCGTTAGGGCGAGGACGACCAAAAAAGAACTGATGCATAGATGCAATGCTGAGATGCTCAAAAGGTGGAGGCAACTCATCAGGAAGGGTAGGATAAAAAAAAAGTCATTGTCGGATGGTAGACATCCTAGAAAGGACTGAAGGATCTCATATGAAAAGTCCAAGCTTCATTTCGCAACACGAGTGCGATAGTTAATACCATCAGACGTGTGCAAATTGTTATAGAATTCAAAGACAAGACTTACATTGATACTCCTCTCTCAAGATAACAACAACTCAAGTTTATAGTGCCTGAAACGAGAATAAGTATCAAAGCAAGAGACCCTATAGAATGAAAGATCAACAGACCTAGGGGTTATTAGTTTGAAGGTGTGCTTGCCAAAGGCCTGCTGAATAGCAGCATTAGGGAATCTCGGATCAAAAGGAGGTAATGGGCGTGATGATGGTAAGGACGATCCTTCGCCCGATTCACAAACTTTTTGTTCCTTCCTATTGGATAGCAAAGAAGTGCAATAGAAAATGCAAGGAAAAAAAATGAAGGCAAGGACAGTGCATACAATGCAATGCGGGAAGAAAATGCAAAGCAACAAAAAAAAAAACAAAACATATGTAGATTAGTTCAAGTTTAGGAGCAAGAACCAAAAAACATTAGAAAGGAGTAACGAAAATACTTAGGGTTTTGAGTCCGCATTGTGTGCGAGCGACGCGGAGACAAGGAAGAAGGGGCGGCCTAGGTCGTAGAAGGAGCAAAGTCGGGAGAAAGGTGGGAGAGCGCCCTTCATCGGAGAAAACGGCCGGAGAGAACGGTCGATGCAGGCGGGAGAGTCGACGGGAAAATCGCCTATGAGCTAGGGCACGAAAAGAGTCGAGAGAGAAAATGAGATGGAGTGAGAGAAAAAACTAGGTTAATCAGGATTTAAGATGAGTTTTAAATTCCCAATCGTCGACCAATTGATTGAGAACGAGTGAATCGATCGGTCGATCGATTCACGATGCTTCTGTGAGAAATGAACATGCGTCTCAATCGATCCATTGATCGATCCAAAACGCTCTGAATCGATCCATTGATCGATTCAGATGCCCTCTGGAAAATCGAAAATGTGTTCCAATCGATCCATTGATCGATCCAAAAGCTCTGAATCGATCCGTTGATCGATTCAGATGCCCTCTGGAAAATCAAAAACGTGTTCCAATCAATCCATTGGTCGATCGAAACGCTCTGAATCGATCCATTGATCGATTCAGATGCTTTCTGTAGTGAAACGCAAGCCTCTCAATCGATCAACCAGTCTGATATTACTGCACTTTCGAAAATTTTCAGATCCAAGTTTTGGAAAAGCACAAACAAATGTACACTACTCAAAAAATCATGAAATTTTGTGTAGACACTATACATATAGCATATTATCAAAGAAAAATAAAATTTGACAAGATTTGACTCTTCGTAGCGAAAACTTACACAAAATTGAAGATTGTCGAAAACTTCAATGATTTGAGTAAGTACGTATCGAAATATTCAGTGTTAACTCCCATCCAATAACAAACTTCACCCAAGGTTTTAAAAATAAGTTTTACACATATGGTAGATTTAAAATTTCCAATCATAATCGTAGGGCAACGTGCACATGATTTGTACACTTGCTTTCCCTATGATTGGACAAATGAATGTTTCATATGAAAACCATTTTTCTTGACCAAAATAATGCATCATAACAAGCATTATGACCAAGATAAATGCTTTTAACCTCTCACCCCATCTAAATTATATCAAGAGGACAATTCTAGATTTTTGTAAGAGGCAAAATTAAGGTGAAGAGAACTCAAAACGCTTTACCTATAAAGTGATCATGGAGGATGTGATTTAATCAATACAACACATTCCCAATTCCCTTCTAAGAAAGCTAAATTCAACTTCGGGAAGAGGTTTAGTGAAGATATCGGCTAAGTTTGATTTTGACTCAACATAATTTAAAATGATGTCACCTCGAGTCACATGATCACGAATAAAATGATGTTTAACCTCTATATGTTTTGTTCTTGAATGATGGACGGGATTTTTGGTCAAGTTGATAGTACTCACATTATCACAAAGAACTTGAACATTGTTGTAGGTAAGCTTATAGTCCTCTAGAGTATGAGTCATCCACAATAATTGTGATACACACTCTCCCATGGTAATATATTCCGCTTCGGTTGTGGAGAGTGCTACACAATGTTGTTTTCTACTTGACCAACTTACTAGAGAGGATCCTAGAAATTGACAACTTCCACTAGTACTTTTGCGATCCAATTTGCATCCGGCATAATCGGAATCGGTATAGCCCACTAGGTCAAAAGATTCGGTTCTAGGATACCAAAGACCAACATTTTGAGTTCCCTTAAGATATCGGAGAATTCGCTTAACGACACTCAAATGTGACTCCTTGGCGCAAGATTGATACCTTGCACACATTCCTACGGCAAAAAGTATATCGGGTCTACTAGCCGTAAGATAAAGAAGGCTTCCTATAGCACTACGATACACCTTGGAGTCAACCTCTTTCCCCTCAATGTCTTTATCCAATTTAGTACTAATGGCCATGGGAGTAGATATTTCCTTTGCATTTTCCATTCCAAACTTCTTAAATAGCTCTTTGACATATTTTGATTGATGAATGTAAATGCCCTCTTTTGTTTGCTAGATTTGTAACCCTAGAAAAAATGTTAACTCGCCAACCAAACTCATTTCAAACTCACTCTCCATGTGACTAATGAATTCATTTAAAAAGTCTTTATTTGTGGAGCCACAAATAATGTCATCTACATATACTTGGGCCACAAACATATCATTACCACTATTTTTTAAGAATAATGTGGGATCAATTTTCCCTCTATGAAATCTTTTGATACTAAAAATGTTGACAATTGTTCATACCAAGCTCGGGGAGTTTGTTTTAGCCCATATAAGGCCTTTTTAAGTTTATATACATGGTTTGGACACTCCAAATTCTCAAATCCCGGTGGTTGCTCAACATATACTTCTTCTTTTATAACACCGTTTAAAAATACTGATTTTACATCCATTTGGTACAACTTGAACCCCTTGTGGGCGGCAAAGGCCAACATCATCCTAATAGACTCCAATCTTGCTACGGGTGCATAAGTTTCATCATAATCTAATCCTTCTACTTGATTGAAACCCCTAGCAACCAATCTAGCTTTGTTTCTCACAACTATTCCCTTATCATCAAGTTTGTTTCTAAAAACCCATTTTGTATCAATAATTTATTTGTTGGTAGGCCTAGGAACTAAATCCCAAACTTGACTTCTTTCAAATTGAGATAGTTCATCTTGCATTGCTAAGATCCACTCCGGATCAAACAAGGCATCATCAATGGTTTTTGGTTCTATTTGAGATATTAGGGCGACTTGGCTTCCTTCATTTCTAAAGTAAGATCGAGTTCTCACTCCTTGAGTGATGTCTCCTACTACTTGATCCAAGGGATGATTTACATGAATCCTAGTAGATCTTGATTTTTGATTTGTTATAATTTTAGGTTCAAGTGACAAAGGTTCATTTTTCTCACCATCACTCTCTTGGTATTTTTCTCCTTGATGATTTACTTCGTTTAGTGTTATTTTCTCTAATTCAAATTGTAATTCTTCATCGTTTGCTCTTGTAGAGTTCAAAGAAGGATTTTCTTCAAATACAACATTTAGTGATTCTTCAACTAATTTTGATCTTTTGTTGTAAATTCGATATGCCTTATTGTGACTTGAGTAGCCTACAAGAATACCCTCATCCGCCTTAGCGGAGAACTTCCCCAAATGATCTTTGGTGTTTAGAATATAGACCTTACACCCAAACACTCTAAGATGCTTAATTGTAGGTGGTTTACCAAACCACAACTCATGAGGTGTTTTTCCTAGAAACCTATGGATTAATGTTCGATTTTGCACATAACATGCATTATTAATTGCTTCGGCCCATAGGAAACTATGAAGTGAATATTCATTTAACATGCTCCGAGCGACCTCTTGCAAAACCCTATTTTTCCTCTCAACAACTCCATTTTGTTGAGGAGTCCTAGGGGTTGAAAATTCATGTTTATAACCTTTTTCCATACAAAAACTTGTGAATCTATCATTTTCAAATTCATCTCCATCATCACTTCTTATCTTGTTTATCTTATGACTCTTTTCATTTTCTACTTTATTGCAAAAAGCAATCAAGGTATCTAGAGTTTGATCCTTATGTTTCAAGAAAAACATCCATGTATATCTAGTGTAATCATCCACAATCACAAAGCAATATCTACTACCATTTAAAGAAATATGTCTACTACTATCAAATAAATCCATGTGAATGAGCTCCAAAGCACTTGAGCTACTTACTATGTTTTTACCTTTATGAATAGCTTTGGTTTGCTTACCCATTTGACATGCATCACATATTTTGTCTTTTTGAACTTCAATTTTGGCAATCCTTGCACCAACTCCTTCTTTGAAAGTCTTTTGATATTCCTCATGTTGGTGTGAGCAAGTCTTTGGTGCCAAAGCCAAGTCTCCTCCTCTTTAGACATGAGACACTTAGCAAACACATTAGTAGCACCAAATAGTTCAACTTGATAAATATTTTCTCTTCTATGGCCTATGAGAATATTTGTATTTAGTTCACTATGCTTGATTAGGCATTGAGATGAATTGAACTCAACTCCATAACCCGAATCACATAGTTGACTAACACTTAAAAGATTAAAGACCATGTCTTTCACTAACAACACATTTCTTATCACAATTTTTTTAGAAATTCTAATATCTCCTATTCCTATGACTTTTAATTGACCACTATTACCAAAAAAACGGTACCTTTACTTTTTTGTCTAAATGATGAAAATTTTGAAGAGTCCCCCATCATATGCTTAGAGCATCCACTATCTACGAACCATGTTGTTGGATGCTCCCCCTCAACGCATGCCTGTTTACACACGATGAACCAAATGTTTTGGTACCCAAACTTTGGATCCGGTAACATCAATAACAAAATTCTTGGGTACCCAAGCTTGAATAAACTTAACCCTTGAAACATGATTTCTACTAATTAGAGACATGAATTTAACTTCCTTATCTTGTGATTTAAAACCTAGTCCCGCTTTGTTGTACACACCTCTTTGAGCTCCTAGAATCATGTCTAAATATTTTGAGCTTGAAGTAAATTTTTCTTGAGCACCTCTAAGATCAACAACTTGTAATTTCAACAATGCATTTTCCTTTTTAAGATCATCAAAATCATTTTTGTCATTTTCATGAAGCGTGCAAATTTCACATGACACAATTTCATTTTTAAGTAATTGCAATTTATTTTGCAATTTTTTAACATTCCCTTTTGATTTAGCTAGTGCATTGGATAAGCATGCAATGGTGGCATACATCTTATCAAGCTTGGGAGAAATTACCTCATCATCACTAGATGATGACTCACTTGAAGACTCCACATCCTCTCCATGGCTATCTTCATCTTCACTATCTTCAACATAACTTAACGCCATGAGAGCCATATGCTTTGAGCTCTTCCTTTCATCTTCTTTCGATGAGCTTGACGATGAGTCACCCCATGTGGCTTTCAAAGCCTTCTTTTTTTTCTTGGTCATTTCCTTTTGCTTCCTCAACTTTGGACACTTCGTTTTGTAGTGCCCCTTTTTCTTACATTCATATCAAATTACATCAGCCTTAATCTTAGAATCCACAAGAGACTTACCTTTTCTCTTTTCATCATTGAAAATCTTTTTAACATCCTTCTTGTCAAACTTCCTTGAACGTCTCATCATTCTTCTAACAAAGTTTGCCATTTCACTTGATGATAGCTCTTCTTCATCACTATCACTATCACTATCTTGCTCAGATTCTGAAGATGATTCCTTCTTCTCCTTCTTCTTTTCTTTGTGATTCTTTTTGCTCTTTTCACCTGCAACTAAGGCTATACCTTTCTCTTTGTGGCTTGTGTTAGCTTGCTCATGCAATTCAAGTTCACAAAATAATTCATCCAATTTTACTACTGGCAAATCCCTTGAAACCTTATAGGCATCCACCATGGATGACCATAATGAGTTTCTTGGGAAAGATTTTAAGGCATACCTTATAAGATCCCGGTTCTCCACACTCTCTCCAACTGAATGAAGACCATTTAATAGTTTCTCGAATCTCCTATGTAGTGAACTTACCGTTTCTCCATCCTTCATTGTGAAATTTTGAAGTTGATTTATCAAAAGGTCTCTCTTTGCAATTCTTGAATCCTTGGTGCCTTCATTTAGCTCAATGAGCTTATCCCATAAATCCTTGGCACTTTTGAAAGGTCCAATCTTGTTGAGTTGTTCCAAACTCAACCCACACTGAAGAGTCACAATTGCCTTAGCATTTGCTTGAGCCTTCAATTTTTGTTCAGTGGTCCACCTTGATGATTCAAGCATCTTTCCATTTTCGGTTGGCACCGTGAATCCCTCCATGATTGAGAACCACATGTCAATTTCAGTCATGAGATAATGCTCCATGCGGCTCTTCCAATAAGAAAAATTACTACCTTCATAGAATGGTGGTCGTGAAGTACTATGTCCCTCTTTAATGATATCTTGTAGCTCTTTAACTTGTGCTTTCTTGGCAATGAATCCTCAAAAGCAAACCAATGCTTTGATACCACTTGTTAGGATTGGTTGAGCTAGGGGGGTGAATGGCTCAGTTCGTTTTCTTGATAAATTTTATCTTTCGCATTAGACACTTGAAGGCAATGCTAACTCTTGTATTTACTTGGTATCCACCTCCTCAATGAGGTGACTAGTCCAAGGATCCACACCACCATCACCCTTTCCACTATCAAACTTCTCCTTCTCGGACTAACACCGAAGGTGGAGAAACCTTACAAGACTTACAAGCCTCCCTTTCCAAGAAAAAAGATCACACTCACAACAATGAGGAAGAAAAGAAAGATTACAAACGTGAAATGCTTCTTCCTTGTGACGTGAGTATTGAAAGTGTGGGGAGATGGAAAGCTTGATCTTTAATTCCTTGAGAGATCTTGAGCACTTCAAAGGTTGATCACACTAGAGCAATAGAACAGTAATTTTTCTCAAGATGATCTGTTTCTTTTTCTTCCAGTTCTTTTAAATGACGTGAAAACTAGCCGTTTCTCACATAGCCGTCGCCGTGAATCGATTGGGATTATATTTGAATCGATTCACAAGTATCCGTTGGAAGCCATCGCGTCAAGATCAACGGTGTAGATTACTTTACTTGAACTTGAATCGATTGGTGCAGTGCTTGAATCGATTCAGACACACGCTCATGAAATCGCAGAATCGCAGTGACTCTGTGAATCGATCAGCCGATTGATTGAGTAACTTCAATCGAACGCTCGATCGATTGGATTACCCCAATCGATCGGCTGATCGATCCAGAAGTATTCTGTGCTTTGCGCAGAAACTTCTCGATCGATCGACCGATCAATCCAGAAGCATTCTGCGCTTCACACAGAAGCTTCCTGGATCGATCGCTCGATCGATTGGATTAGCCCAATCGATCGGCTGATCGATCCAGAAGCACTCTGTGCTTCGCGCAGAAACTTCCTGATCGATCGGTCGATCGATTGGCTTCCTTTCAATCGATCGGCTGATCGATTCAAAGGCATTCTACCTTACAACCATATGTAAATCGATTTACCAATCGATTTTTGCCAAGTGAGCTTAACACGCATCCAACCTTCTGACTTGCAGGAACTTCTCTCGCCAAGAATCCGGTCCTCGACCTTCATGGAGTTCTCTTGCCTTGCATCCGATTTTCTGACCTGCATGGACTCTTTTTCCAAGAATCCGGTCCTCAACCTTCTTGGACTTCTCTTGTATCCGGTCTTCCTACCTGCAAGAAACTTCTCCTGCAAACTCACAATGCATGTTAGATTCAACGTATTAACCTAAACTTAAATAATTGTCAACACATTGAAACTTCCAGGGCATGATTGCACCAACATGTTGCTCATAAATCAGGTTTTGTGGGAAGAATGGTGCTGGTGCAGTAGGTGCTACGGGTACCTTTATGTCGAAGTAGTATGCCCCACATAAGTTACATGCTGTGATGAAACATTTAAGGCAATGAATTCGTGCCCTTTTGAAGGTTTCCCTTCTACAGCATGTACAGCTAGTAGGGTGAGGAGGATTTATATCTTTGTTGTGGTACCATTGGTGGATACAGTTCAGTTGTTCTTCCTTGAGTCTGATCTGGGGTCAGTAGTCACCATCTACCTGTCCAATCATTAAAATTAGTTCATTAGGAAAGCACAAAGTCTGGATAGACCTTTGTAGTATTTCACAATCATCTTCTTCCTCTGTGATGCTGAAGATAGCATTGCTCCTTCTTGGATATACATAATATCATAGTCTTCTAATATGTCAAGTTGTTTGAACATAGCTACCCACTTGATATTTCGTCTGTCATTGGGGCACTCCCTTGTGAAGTGTCCTTCTTGTCCACAGCGATAACATTTGTATTTTTTATTTTTTACCAAATGCTTTCTCTTTTTAATTCTGGCATGAGAATTGTGTGGTTTACCTTTATATGTCTTCGATCTTCTGATTCCAAACTTCTTCTTACTTTGTTCTCCATAATACCCTGGTTTTGGCAATTATTTGCAGAATGATAGATCTTTTAATGACCTTTTGAATGCAACATCTTTGCATTCTTGCTCCAGGAATTTGTAAGCGAACATTATTCTTGGGATAATGCCTACTGTTGGGCCAGGGTACTTTGCATCAAAAGCTTCCTTTATTTTTCCTCCTAATTCACCAGGCAGTTTGAGCCAAAATTTCTTGGAAAGTTCTGGTCCAGTGTATAACCTCCCTATTTTAGATGATAGCTTCATATAGTTGTTCATGTATTTTACTATGTCTTTCACGTTGTCACAAGACAACTTCTCCAGATCTTTGTAAGATTCGTCCTGGATAATTGTTGAGTCTTGCGTAGGGTCTTCGGAGGAAAATACCCTGCGCATTTGGGAGAGTATATTTTGAGTACCTTCGCGTCCATCAGCAATGTCAATTTGCGAAGTGTATTGTGCTGGGTATGTCATTCACCATTGTACCCATGCCAGCTTCTCAATCTCTCCTAGTAGGTTTTTCATATATGTAATTTTATCCTTTGGATCAATGAAGTCCTGGCTGGCTATATGGTTCTTAGGAATTGACTCCCAGCGTGAAAAAATGTCATGGAAAAGGCCAATTTATTCAGGTATTACAATATAGCTCCATCCTGCTGTTGGGCTGAGGGTAAGTTCCATATTTCATTATTTCTATCTTTAATAAATCTGGCATTTGTAGGTCTCTGCTCAAAGGTAGGTCATGATGATCCCGGATCCGTCCTTGTGGTTGTAGGTGGATATCCTGGGGGTCTCATCATAGTATCTTGTGGTGGATTGTAGGGAGAAATTATCGTACTTGTAGAGTAGATTTGTTGAGGCTCTTGTTGTTGCTCCATAAGGTGGTGTAGAAAAGAAGCACTTTTGACAACTGGTGGTCCGACTGGTATCCAGCCACAGAACAAGTGGATAGACAGCTGACATCTGCTGTCTATCTACTACAGGATGTTGTCCAGAGAATGGCTTCTTTTTGCTTGTAAAGAAGACTTTGCGGACGTGGTGGATGTAACGACCCAATTTTCCTTATTTCGAGTTCCAAATGTCCATAAAAATATTTGGAAATGTTTTAAAAATATTCTAGAGATTTTTAGAAATTTTTAGAGTATGTTTATGTAATTTTTGGAGTTCATTTGGTATTTTTACCAAGAGGAAGAAGTTAAAAATAAATAAATAAATAAATGTGTTGAATGAAGCTAGGTCTCGAACCCGAACCCGTGACCTCGGGTCAGACACGACCCAACCGGACGCAGCTCGACCAGCTGAGCCAGCGAGTTTTTGTTAATTATATATGGAGCAATATGTATATAAGTAGTAGTTAGGAATAAGAATAAATAGGAAGGAAAATAGTGGCAGCCGAGACTCGAATCCGCGAGCCCTGACTTAGTCAAAGCGCAGCCAACCAACCGGTTTACGAAAGCTTTGTTAATTATATAGGAGGTGGAATATATTTAAGCTATAGTTAGAGCGTTTTGAATAAAAGGGGAATAAAAGTGCGCGGCTGGGATTCGAACCCATGAGCTGGGCTTTAAGCAAAACCGGCCCAAACCAGCTGAGCTACACGACTTTGTCAACCTAATATGGAGAGAATTGGTATTAAAGTGTAGTTGTGATTAAACCCGAATATAAGAAAGGCTATTAGGTTTTTATTTTCAGAAAAACCAAAAATTTTCTCTCAAAATCTCTTCTCTTCTCTTCTCGCGACGGCGCCGGCTCTTCTCGGGCAAAAACTGCAGCCAAGGCTAGGGTTTCTCCGGTGGCCGACGACAGTCAAATTCGAGAGCTTTGCATCTTTTCACGTTCCTCTCGGCAAGGTGGACGCATAGGCACAAGAAGAGGTCAGGAACTCAAGCATCTCAACAACCCTAGAAGCTCTTTCCTCTTCTCGGTTGTAAGTCCAAGAACCCTCGGTAAGTACTACTCACCTGTGGTAGGAGTTGTTTCGGGTTTTCTGTTTGATTTTTCCTTGCTTCCGAGGCCTAGCATGAACCCTAGACTTAGTATTTGGGCTGCACAGCAAGTTGCCCTTTCCTTTTCATGAGCTTAGCATGTTAAGGTCAAGAAATTGTGTTCTTTGTTCATTTTGAATTCAAAGCATGTTATAAAGATTTTCGGTTTCTTTTAGTTTCTGCCGTGAGTCTTATAGGAAGAAGATGAATGATTTAGGTTAAGCTTGTAGGATTGTTTTCCTTCTCTAGGTTCTGTGCTTATTGAATTTCCAGCATTTCAGTAGCAATTTCTGTTTTCCTGTTTTCAGTTGTAGAGATTTAGGAGGTTAGGGACCTTAGAACAGGTTCATAATGCTGCTCATTTTTCCTGCCAATCCGATGAAGAATAATTGGAAATTAGGGTTGTTTCCAAAAAGGGGTTAAGCTGTGAATTGGATGTATATGGTTGTTTTTAACTTTACAGTAAGTTGGTTTTGATCTTATGCAAAGAAAATAAAAACCCGAGTATCTTCTTTTGGGTTGCTGTGCAATTCGGCTACTTAGCTGAACATAAGAAGGCTTAGAATTTCTGAATAGCATGTAGTCTCCTTTAAGTTGTGACCTTACTGTTACTTACTGTTAATTTAGAGCTGTAGCATAGTTAATGTGCTACGAAATGGGCACAAACAACCCCTTACTGTTAGCTTTGTTTATGCTTTGCATTGGACAAGAACAACCCTATATTTAGCATATCTGGTTAGACCCTTTTGTGCTGTATAGTGGCACGAACAGCTCTTAACCTAAATACAAAGTGTTAGTTTCTTTGCTATTCAATAAATAGGAACCGCCTTGTTTAATAGCGTTGCAAATTCAGTTCTTTGTTAATTTGTAAGCATGATACTCTATTGGGTGTGTGCAGCATTGATCCCTTCATTCCTAAGTTTCATTGCTATTAGTTATACCTGGGCAGATTTTCTAGTTTCCCATTGCTATTGGAATATCATGAGCAGAATTTTAGTGCAGAATTTTAGTGTAGTTAGATCTTGTGGCATGCAGAATTTTGCATTGTAGCTTAGTTCTTCCTTGCTAACTCCATGCACCTGATTAGTAAGCTCAAAGTAGCTTTCTTTTGCTCTATTTTACAGCATGTTTAGAAAGTCCAAGTTAGCTTTCTTTTGCTTTATTTTACAGCATGTTTAGTAAGTCCAAGTTAGCTTTCTTTTGCTCTATTTTACAGCATGTTTAGTAAGTCCAAGTTAGCTATCTTTTGCCCTATTTTACAGCATGTTTAGAAAGTCCAAATTAGCTCTCTTTTGCTCTATTTTATAGCATGTTTAGCAAGTTTGAATTAGCTTTCTTTTGCTCTATTTTATAGCATGATTAGTGAGTTCAGATTTGCTTTCCTTTGCTTTATTTTATATCATGCTTAGAGAGTTCAGGTTTGCTTTCCTTTGTGTTATTTTTATATAGCATGCTTGGTTAGTTGTAATGCTATACTTGTTAGATACATCTAAAGGATTCCAATAAACTCTAATAAAGGATTATGAGAAAACTGAGTAAAAAGAAAAAGACTAGAGTCTAGTTAAAAAGAGATAACTAGTAAATTAAAGTAAGAGGCTAGTACCCGACTTCCGAGGTTGTCGTTAAACAAATCCAGGAGACCAATTCCGAGGTCTTGGCCTTGGTAAGACCGAGGTCTTTATCCTCATAGGGTTGGAGGCTCGCTACCCCAGTCACTATTAGAGAGCGCGCAAAACAAAGATGGTACTAAGCCTGGGCCCAAAGAAGAAAGAAAAGAAGAAAGAAGAAGAAAGAAAAGAAAAAAAAAAGAAGAAAGTGAAAGAGAAATTAAAAGATTAATTTCTGGTATAAAGATATAAGAAAATGAAACAAGTTTATGCTTAGAATCAATAAAAGTTTAGTTCTTTAATTCTAAGCTTGCAGTAGTTGTTTCATTACTTTCCTGTCAGTTAGTGAGCATGTTTAGTATTCAGTTTTATTTCTGTATACCATGAGTACATGCAGTTTTGCTTTAGCATTTCAGTTTCAATATTATTGCATTACTTTTATGCACTTCGAGTTTTTGTGAGATAGATTAGTACTTACTAAGCGTTTCACTTATAGATCTATTTTCTTTCCTCCTACTGCAGATAAAGGAAAAGCTAAGATATGAAGGGAGACGACAGGATGGTGGTGGTGATGAAGGTGTGTGGTGACTGGACTGTGGAGAGATCCAGAAGTAGCTAGCAAAATTGTCAAGACTTTCTTTTAGTTCTCTGTTAATGTTATATTAAATTTGGGATTGTAGTTGAGTTTATTTCCGCATGTCTAGCTAGTCTCTTTCATTATTTGTGGAGTGCGGTAGTCATTGCTATTGCTAGAGTAGTTTCTTTGTTTTTATTGTGATTTTTATTACTGCGTGGTTGTGGAAAAATATGTTCCAGCCGTCTGTGGCTGCGTATACTATGTTTGTATTATAGATTTGGTCATCGGTACAGGAGAGATTCTGCCGAAATTTTTCGGTAGGGTTTCCATTTGATATTTAATCATACCGGTTAAGTAGAGTTAGTAGTTAAGTAACGGTCATCCTTAAAGAGTAGTAGTAGTAAGAAGGGTGGGTTGTTACAGTGGACCCATGAAAAATCACGGACTCAATCCCCTAAACTATGTAAATTATTGTAATATGAGTTGTAAAGTGGCGTAACGTGATCTAAAGGACGATCACGAGTATAAAGGTAGATGCCTTCGTGATCTAAAGGATGATCACGAATATAAAGGTAGATGCCTTCTTATCAGAAGGACACTACGCTCCTTATCCGAAGAATCTAGGTCATGTGACGATGGGGCCCTAAGAGCACTCGACATTGTCTCTTCTTCTTCTATATAAGAAGCCACAAAGTCTTTGCAAAAGCATAAGTGATCCTTAGCTTCTACTATAAAATCCAGTTGTGAGTAATAGAATCTGTGAGTTTCTCATCTTTTCTCCTTATTTCTATTATTTGCTTTGCCATCTTACAGTTGAAGGGAAAGAATTAAGTGGTCATATCTTTTGACAAATAGATATTTTCAATGTAAGTTTCTCTGGCTAGGAGTAATTATCTTCTAGTTGGTCCCATAGCCAATTGCCACCTTGGGCCGAAGCATGCTAGCACTTAAGTTGGTATGCTGACTCAGAGAGTGTTGCCCAATCAAAATCCGAATTTAAGGGATATTCTTTAATTCCAATTGGAAGACCATTCATCTTATGAATATCTATTTTGACTATATGTCTGGCTAGTTTGATCTTTAAATCTATCCATTCCGGTGAGGATCTTTCGAATGTACAGATGATGAACGTTTCTTCGTTCAGGGCCTAAGCTATAATATTGCTTAGTTTCTTTGGGAAAGGTTTGACGGAATCTAAGCATGGATTCATAACTTATGAAGTAGCTCGTAATCCATAATTGTAAAGGCCGTGATTAGTCTACTGGTGAAGCTGTGTGTGAAATACTTCTCATAGTGGCTTTTCAACAAGAATTGAGGAGACATTGGCAACCATAGATCATTGAGTTGTCACAAGATTTGGAGATCTTCTGACATTTCAGTTTGTAATTGAATTTAACTTCGTATATGATTGTCATACTTTTAGAGGGGCTTGTATGAAGGATTTTGAGTAGTTTGCATAAGTCCAGAAAAGTTTGAAAAGTTGATTTTTCTATCAAACTGCGAACATATATAGAAATATCATCTAGAATAGTGTTAGGGAAACCCAGAAGTATCGACTCTGCAGTTCGCTATTCTGAAGTAATGGCCGCTTTGTCTTTAATTTCGGCCAAAGTCAAGTAATTGAGCTTGCGAATAAGACTTGAAGATTGTATATTGGTTTTTTAGGTTCAACAATTTCCTGCTCATAAGTTTTGTCTAATTGAAGTTTTTCACCTGCTTTAAGTACTTGTAAAGAAATTAGGGCATATAATTGTCCTAGCAAAAGTAAATGCTTCACCTAAGGAGTAAAAGACTTTATATGATGGTTTTTCACACCCTTGTTGGATTATTTTGACTTCTTTCTAGTCATAGTAAACTTCTTGTGTTCTAGAAAAGACCCTAATAAGAGAATTTCTTACCTTCTGGTTTCTGTAGTGATATTAGAAAATAATTGGATAAAACATTTATGATAACAATTTTGTAGTTGACACTTCTTGAGATTGTAGGAATGTTCCAAATATTGTTAAGGAGACAATTTTGTACGTTGTTAAGTTTTTCTCTTGAGAGAAAATGGAATTGCTTCTTATGTCTAGTAAATTGTTGTAGTTCCTGATTTCCAAATCTCATGGTTTTCATTGCAAATGTTCATATTTTCTTCTGTCTTTCCATATGTCTTGTAATCATTAAGTGATGTTAATGTAAAAAAGTTTAGATAAAGTATCTGCAAGAGAATTATTTATCCCCTTTATATGTTCCCAGTGGATTTTTAACCTTTGTTTATGATTATATCTATAAATTTAAGTCATCTCTTTGTGTTTAAATTTTTCCTTAAACCTTATGTTTGCTGACTATATTTAACAATCGTTTCACAGTCAGTTCTAATAGTTACATATAAAAAACATGAATGCATCAAGATAATAAATTACTGCTAAAATTTCATAACATAGGGAGGTTAAATGACCATTTTCTTTATATTTTCTCAAAATGTTCCTACATAATGCTTTAGTGGTTTTAAGATTTTATTTGTATGTTTTACTGAAAAACACTCTTACCCATCTTAATTTACATCCATCAATTTTAATTGCCATGTAATTAGTGTCCAGTGGAAGAGTTATGATTGGAATTGTTTTACCATTGCTTTAATTTGTTTGACTAATTCAATATCCCGTAGTTTAAAATATTTGTGTTCTATGTTTGACTCTTTATTGTATAATGGTCCACTGATTTTTCTTATATTTTTAAAGTAAAATCAGGTGTAATTAAGGATTCTTAAAAATGCTTGAAGAGTCTTTGTGTCTTCCATTTTGTCAAGGAAAGTAAGGATTTTGGAACTTATATGGAGTTGAAGTGAAATTTTTATTTGTCTGATTTCTACTCCTAGAAATTATTTTTGAGAAAATTAAGATGTCATCAATACACACATGTAAACAAAGAGACATTTCTAAATATATCATCTATTTTTTCTCTGAAGATTTGAGAGGTTATCTTAAGTCCAAATGACATGACTAACTATTCAAAGTCTCCTTCTGGACATGAGAAAGTGGTCCATCTTATAGAATCAAGATACATTTTTACTTGTTAAAATTCTGATTTCATGTTGAATTTTGAGTACCATTTTGAGTTTTATATCTTGTTTAGAAATTGGTTTTTCTTTGATATTTTATAGTCATCCTCATGGTAGTTGTCATTTATTTTTTTATAGTTGAAAACCATCCTAGATTGTCTATGTTTCTATTCTGATCCTTTGTTTATAATAAAGGCCGAGCTTGTATGCCTAGAAGTGGATCTTTGGATTAACCCAAAGTTAGTAATTGTTTAATGTGCATAGCGCATTCTTCTATTTTCCAATTAGTATATCTTAAGTCTTGGGCTTTGACGGTAAAATCTGGGTTTATGAATGCTAATTTACAATAAATCTTATCTCATTCCTAGTATTTTTAGGCTTTTCACATATGATTTCTATTTTTTCTAATTGAAAGATTAGAGAGTTTAGGTCTGGTTGGGTATTTATCAAGTGGAGTAAGTAGGTGGGAGTAAGTAAATCTTTTGGTATGTCTAAGTCTAGGTTACTAGGGTCTTCTATAAAGTTTTTTCTCAGATAAGGGCTTGTACAACCAAGTATAGTTAATTTTCTTACCGTTCCTGAAATGATATTGCATAGGAGAGTTCTTGATTTAGTAAACAAGAACTCTTGCAAGTAGTTATATTTGTTGTTTGACATTTTTTGTTATATGTGGTAGAGATAGATAGGATATCTTTACTAGTAATGGTAGGAACCTTGTTAGTTGTAGGAATAGGGATTGATGGTCTAGGGATATCATCACACTTGCACACTGTGGAAGGGTAATTAGAAACAATTGGGGAAACTATAGGCGTAGAGAGAAAGATAGCATAGCGTGTGGGAAGTAATAAAACTCGATCTTGTGCAATGAGAAAATCAAATCCTAAGATTAAGTGAATATTGGATTATAGGAGAGGTTTTATCAAAAGCTTATAGGGAAAGAGAGGATCCAAATTTATCACAGTTAGTATAAAATCGTGAGTATTCATTTTTGATGAGGTCAAAAGGGCCTATTGATAGTGCAGTGGTTTCATCAATTGTGGAATTGGTGGCCCTACTATCAAGAAACGAATGAAGTATAAATTCGTGTGCATGGATATTGACTCAACAATGAATTCTGATATAAGAGTTTGCTAGGGTTTTTATGAAAACTAAGTTGATATCAGAGGTAGGTTCATTTATCAAAAGTTCTTTTCCTTTGTGATCAAGTATAAGGGTAGAGCTTTGCTTGAGATTAGTAAGTTCAACTTCTATCAAATTAAGCGTTATTTCTAAAATAGGGACTCAGGTTTCGAGGAGTACATTTCTTGTACTACATCGTACTTGTTGAGTAGTCGGGATAAAAATGTTAAAAGTTTGTTGTAAGTATAGATTACAAATTTATTTTTTGCAGAGCTTAATAGTTCCTCTTTTGTCTATGGCTGGATAGAATTCGCATAGAAAATAAGAAACATTATTTGTTTTTTTTTACATTCAGTCATGGGACATTCTGGTTTGTCAAGTCTTATGTTATTTGTGTTATAAACTGTGTGAACATGAGATTCAAGTTGTCCAAGTCCTCCCATTGTTCTGTTAAGTCGTCAAGTTTAGTTGGAAAGGGCTATTAGAGATTCCATATTTTTCTACCAAGGTATGTCGGGTATCTAGAAACGAGTTGATTAGTTTATAATTAGAGGAGGTCGGTATTTCTTTTGTCTTCTATTCAAACAATATAGTAGCTAGAGGAAGCATCAGATACATTGTCTTGTATTTCTATTAAGTCTAAATTAGTACAAGAGACTAATTTAGCTTCTCTTGTATATAAGTTTTTTCTATTTGGACATGCTAAGGATAAAGGTCTTGGTTCATTACAAGCAAAACACGTTATAATATCGACATATGTTTTCTTTGGTTTAAATCTCCTAACATGTTTATCTTTGTTTAAATAATGCTTCTTTTTCTTACTTTTTCTTAAGTAATACGCCTTTCTAGGCCTGGTTTATGGTTTGGGCTGGATAGAGCTAGTCGAGTCGACCTTCTTCGTTGTTTGTACCTATGTTAGTTTGATCCATATTGTTGAGGGGTATGTATTTGACTATAGAAATTATATTATTGGTTTTTAACTTATTTATGTATTTGGGTATAAGTATATTTTTCCTCAAGTACTGAGATGCATTCGTATCCTTATATTGTCATATTGAGGTGTCACTTTCATGTTTGTCTGGGCTTTGTGAATTTGCTTATCTAAATCTCTTGGTAATTTACTGAATAGTTTTTCATCGAATTTAGGATTATAATAATTTCCTGAGACTACAGTAAATGTTAGGAAATCATTGCAAAAAAGTTTAATCTAGTTTCAACTAAATAGTTGGGACTATTTTAAATCTCTCATTCCTTCTCTCTGTCTTAGAAGTCTGTGAATGATATAATAGAAGTTTAGGATATTATTTTCCTAGGATGCTATACGAGTTATTTCTTTATATATATATATATATATAGAGAGAGAGAAAAAATATGATACCTTGCTTATCTTATGCTTCTCATTCTGTTCGCATCATGTATAATTTTTTATATACTATACAATAAATCCTATATCCTAAAGTTAAAATCCTAAACAGCTAAGCTACCTTTCAAATTTATTAAGTAGAAGAACTAGAAAAAAAAAACCATCTACTCTTCTAACATTAGTAAAATAAGTTCGGATTATATATATAGAATATAGTATTTAAGCTAAAGAACATTTTTAAAAAAATATGCTAGATACTCACAAGATGTGCATCCTAAGTTGTGTAGCATAACATCTCTCGGATTTGTTATGTTACCCGACTCTTGTACTTAACTCCCATGTCTAACTAAGTGTGTGGGGCACCCGGAAGTGGTCCAGACCCTTGAATATCTATGAGAGTCGTGGACGGAGTCTCTTACCGGTGTCGTGCAGCACAATCAGTGTAATGGTTTAATTTAGCAAATAAATTAAATTTTAGTGCAATAAATTTAATAATTTTGCAATGTTCAATATTATTTCAAAAGTGTAATGATTTTTTTAATTAAAGGAGTACTATTTTTTTGATTTTTCATCAATATGGTTCTCCAAGATAACCTTAACTGATTTCATAGAACCAATCAGTTTGTGAAAAAAAAAACTAAACAGTTTCGAATAGTTTGAATTTGTTAAGCAATTTAAGATGAGTATCAAGGGATGATGAGGCTGATGGAGTGGAAGGGTTTGATATTGGGGGTTTTCATATGCTATTGTAATTGCCTTGAAACTTTCATTTTTAAGCAAAAGAAGACACTTTATACTTAGACATGCCGCAGCCACTATTTCAACTCATAGAATGATGATTAGTCATCATCAAGTATCTTTGATTTAAAATAATTGACTAACGTAGAGGTCTTACATTTACGTCAAATGACAATTATTGCTCTTTTAAAGTTCCCCTACGTCTATCCATATAATTTATTTTTTTTAATAAATTTGGAGTTATCTATAGTCATCAAATAATTTTTTTTTGGGCCTAGTGCGAGCTAGAGGTAAATAGCTTCTTTCGCATCAATTCGATTTGCGCAACAGAAACTTAAAACAAGATTGACAAAATAATACAAACACGATAGATTTTACTTAGTTCATAACTTTTCAAAATTACTAATCCAAAACTTAATCTTAACAAACTACTAAACCTTCTCATTCTCGGATACATGGCATAGCGAAGAAGTCTCTTATGACCTATTTGTTGGAACAAATACAAGCAATATGAAAATACACAAGCAAATTCAATGAAAGTAAATTAATCTTACTTTTGATCATTGTTGGTTACTTTAGGATGTCACTTGTTGGTATGGAAATACAGCAGCTTTGTACTCAAACCCCTAAGAACTGACATCTTCAATCTTCAACAAAATTCTTTTTTTGTTGGGTTAATTCTTTTTTTGTTGGGTTACTAGCTATCGGACTAATTTTATCCTATCAATCAATTAATTTTATATATCAATCGACTAAGTTTACCTATTAATCGACTGTTCTGTCTAATTCGACAGTTGTACCTAGAGAACGGTTCTTTCCAACTCAATTTGAACACTATGATCAATTAATTGCTAAATCTCATTAATCGACTGATAGACAACTAGTAAAGTTTTATGGCTATCTTCGAACTTCTATCATATTGTTCTTACTTATCAATTGACTGAGAATAACCAATTAAGTTTTTAGTTGATTTCTAGCAAAATGTTGTAGTGGAAATCCTAAACTTAGACACAGAACTTTAAAACGCCTCACCACTCTTAATTTTGGAGTTTAGAGTCCATCAATCGATTAATATATCTTATCAATCAATTGATATTCTTATTTCAATCTTAACAAAATTGAATTTTAGCCTTGTTTGGTATGTGATTGACCTAACCTACCAATGCTTATTTTGCTCAACATTCGGTTATATTTGACCTGCGGGATTTCACCGTTGCCTAGCATCCAATTAAATTGGACTTTTCAGGACTTCCTCCTCACCTTATCAACTCTTTGTTGAACTTCTGACCGTCAAATGTTTAGTTAATTATGATTCACTTGGACTTCTCATCTAGCCAATGCCCTATTGGATTTTTGATTACTAAGCGTCCGATCAATCGCGACCCACATGAACTTTCGTCTCATGTCAATTTTTTATTAGACTTTTGACCTCCAAATATTCAGTCAACTTTGACCTACTGGGACTTCTTGCATTGGTTGGACTTTTGACCGTCAAATATCTGGTCAACCATGATCCACTTAGATATCTCACCTCATGCCAACTCATTGTTTTGTCAAGTACCCAATCAACCGTGATCTACTAGATTTATCATCTCATGTTAATTTCTTGTTAAACTTTCGATTGTCGAGTGCCCAATCAATCGTGATCCACTTAGACTTCATCACTATCAAATAGTTAGTCAACCTTGACTTACTTGACTCGTAGCTCTAGCCAACAAATGACTGTTAAATATCTGGTTAACCTTGACATACTTAACGTTTCACTCAACTAACTAACATATTGATCAAATATCAAAATTCATATCAAGTTAAATCGAGTTTGATCAACTTAATCAACCTTGGCCAAAGATTGATTGCATCAACAATTTTTTTTGCAAAAATCTTTAATGACTCTAAAGAATTCAAATTAGTATTCAATGATCATCCTTGCACTACTAAAGTTCTATTCACACTCCAAAAAAAAAAAATTGAGTCTATAGATTCCTCAAATTCTTTTGATAAAAATGTATTTGATAACCCTATAGACCTTATAAATTTATATTAAATTCTACTGTTACACTACCGAAATTCATCTGAGTTTATTCTTTTTTTCCTAATTTTTGAGTTTTGTAGATCCTTCAAATACTTTTGGCCAAAAAGTGTTTGATGAGCCTTAAGTTATCTTAACCTAAATTTTTCTTCATAATACTCTCATTGAATCAGTCTTAACTCATATTTTCCTTCATATTATTCTTATTCTCATTAACCGATTTAATAAACCTAAACAGTTATATAATTCTCTCATTGACACTATTGAGAGGGTGCTGTTGATGAGATGGGAGGAGCACCTTCTAAAATTTTATTCGATGGACGAGCGAGGAAGGATGAGATATGAAGAGCGGAACGAAGAATTTAATTGGAAAGTTTTAGAACGCGGTATGGATGGCTCGCCTTCTACATACAGACAAGAATAGAGAGCTCGATAAAGTGGAGGCTCCAAGAAGGGGTCGGGATTTAAGGAAAAACGAATTAAATTAGTGAAATTATTTTTTAAAAAAATTCAACGCGGAGGTCAGATCCCTGTGTTCACTGTCTCCTTAGGTTAAAGTTTGAGTCGAAATGGATGGCCAGAGGCCATCAGCGATTGGCAAGTGGCCAGATAGTTTGACGTCGAGAGGGGGGCCTCCGACCACTCGTCCTGACTTAAATTATAATTTGGGGGACGGTGAACCCTGAGAGGGATCGCAACCAATTACGATCAAATCGTGATCACGATCCGACCATAATTGTAAATGGTCCATCCCTTAATCTATTTTTTTTTTAACCATATAGGAAAAATAAAATCATGGATTAGTATTGGATTGGAACTCTCAAATGAGGTTGTTGCAACTTTGTTAAAAAAAAAAAATAGTGTCTCTTGATGGAGTGTATACAAATTCTATTTAAAATACTCAAAAAATAAAAAGAAAAAAATAGGCAAATTTTTTATATGCCATACTAACCGCGAGTTTTAAACTTTCAATCGATTGGAGCATATAGGAGTCTTAAGGAAATTAGAGCACCAAATTAAGAATTACAGGAATTTTGCATTGAGAAATCCCAAATGCTTAATATGATTCTCAATAAAGCCTACATCAAGCGAATTTACAATGGCATAATGAAAAGCACCACCTTTATGAGTCCTGATGCTCCTGAGGCCGACATGCTATCACTCCATGGTCGATCGTCGCATAACTCAATGATGAGAACACCAACTTGGCGAGTCTATCATATGTCAGTACTGACTTGTTATATCTAATAAGTTGCTATTTAATAAACTTGGTTATCCATTTCTGTGAACGTCACTATGTTGAATTTGTAAAATCAATTTAGTATTATCATATATATACTGGAAACATAACAAATAATAATCACTATGTGGAACTCAATGTCTTTTTTCAAAATCACGAATTATTTGATTATAAATTATAATTGTTAGGTTTCAATTACTTCAATAACAGTTTTCTTTCGATGGCGCGGGTCTCCAACACTTTTTGAGTGTTATTGAGTCATTCATATGTTGGATACAAGTGAATGAAGAAGAGGGGGAAAAGAAAAAAAATTTCATTATGAATAGCACTTTATTCCCAAATTGAGAATTTTAAGATATATTGATTGATTTATATTAATTCTCAAGTATTAGTGACATATACAAATATATAGAGAGGATTTTTTTTTAACGTGAGAGTGATATATAATAAAATAGGCGAACTGAGAGGATCACTTTTGGAATAAATTTTTATTCACCTACAAAAAAGAGAAACCAAGTTTCTACCTCGCAAAATTTTTAACCAAACGAACATGAATTTTGATTGTAAATTGTGAATTTCAAAACAATTGATAATTGTGAACTCCAAAAAACTATAAACTAGTGGAAAGTGTAGGATCAAAATGGATGCTAAAGGGGCAAATAGCATTAATAATTTTTTACAAAAAAAAAAATATGATCAGATAGTAAATGAATCAATTAGAGTTACCACAACAAAAATAATAATTAACTTAGACGGATTCAATTAAATAAAACTGAGGCATTAATGAAGGGGACCGGATCCTCTGGATCAATTTTTGCGGTCCAAGGGATGACCCCTTTGTATGCATTGGTGGAATAGATGACCCCCACTCAGGTGGGGACCATTCATGCAAAGGGACCATCCCCTGGACCGCATGAAGTCTAACAATTTAAGCATGCAAGTTAGTTATCAACCAAGCCAGAAGTATACACACGTAGTAATTTAAAAAAATTGATTCTTATTTCTAATTTCTCCTATGTCGAGAAGTCTTATAGAAAAAATCTAAAAATTTAGGCACAATAAAAAGATTAAGGCAACACTAAAAAATAAAAGAGAAAATATTACTCTAGATGTTGCTGAAATGAAATGAAGTGCAAGTCGCAGGCAAATTAGAACACAGAGCATGAAAATAGAACTAGAATATTGAGTCAGGGATGATTTTCAAGCTCTACCATGCAGCTCCTTATATAGTGTTGACGTGGCTACAATTTCTATCCGATAAATAATGTTAACTTTGGCTTCTTGATCGACTGGACCATTCTCGGTCGCCTATAGAGGGATCAAATCTCATCTTGATCCCATTCGGGTTACTGATGACTTCATTTTCCCTGTCGCCTAAAAGCCGCTCTGGTCTCCTGTAACCCATACGGTCACTTGTGTTGGATCGTGAAAATCGATAGGGGGGGGTGAATATCGATTTAAAATTATTCATAGCGAACGAGAGTAAGCAGCGGAAAAATAAAGCGAAACAATGCTAACACAAATCAATTTACTTGGTTCGGAGCCTTCGTCGACTCCTACTCCAAGGCCCACACTCGTTGAGTGCTTTCATTGGCCAATTCACTAGCAGTTCGCAAAAGGTTACAAATGCAAGTACACGAACTTTAAAAGGAAATACTGACAATAAAATAAAGAAAAGAAAAAACTCTTGGCAACACATTGTCGGAGGAGCTTCGCAACGTCGCAAGAGCATAGCGCAGTAGAGCAGATGCCGTTATTATTTGAAGCTCTAGTGGAGGCATATTTTTATAGGCGTGCTCCGGATGCTCGGATCCCTTCTGGGTGCCTGGATCGTGATGTCGTCGGACCAATCAGCGCGCTCCAAGCTGTTGAGGATAGAATTTGCCTCCTGGGCACTCGGGCGCTCGGACCAACTCTGAGCGCCTGGACCACCTTTCTCTAGAAGGTCCTTTTCCTGCAAAAAGTATTAGTCTGAGGCAAAATAAATGTTATACTACCCTGCAAAACAAAAGTTAGCACAATTATAATAAAAGAGTAGTAATTAGATTCCGTCTCATCGAGACTGAAATCTAGTCACGATCTCAACTTAGATTTCCGAAATGGATCTAAGTTGGATCGACGCCTAAGTTCCCTAACTGGGAACGCGTGCTCACCAAGTCACTCTCCTCTAGTGACTTACCTTAACTTACTTGCCAGACATTCGGTCAGCCCGTTGACCGATCTGGACTTCGTGCCAACTATCAGGTCAGCCCGTCGACCTAGCAATACTGAGTTAGCACAATAGATAAAAATAGTATAGTAAACCTAGGGTACCCTCCCTAGGGCTGCCTCTTCATTCACGAGGACTTCTATTGCCCGGCTTCACTCACCGGGACTTCCACCCCCTAGCTTTACTCACTAGGGTCCGACTTTACTCACCGGGACTTCCACCACCTAGCTTCACTCATTAGGATCCAACTTTATGTTGGTACAATCGACCTCCAAGATTTTAATGTCAGACAAATATATTTAAGTATGTTTAAATATGGAGCTTGATCTAGGAAGTCCTAGTTGTAGGCTAGGCAAGGGAAGTCCTAGTTGGAGGATAGGAAAGGAGAGAAATCTCGGTATATCGTGGAAGCCAGGTGGATAGGTCTGGAGGACTTGATCCCTGGGTAGCCGAATACTGAGTCCTAGTTGTAGGCTAGGTAAGGGAAATCTCAGTATATCGTGGAAGCCAGGTAGATAGGTCTGGAGGACTTGATCCCTGGGTAGCCGAATATTGAGTCTTGGTGAGTGAAGCCAAGTGGAGAAAATCCTAGGGGGTGGTAACCTTAGGTAACGAGAAGTCTTGGAAGAGTGAACTCCAAGCAAGGTTGATCGGATGGTTTCCGGTCGACCGCGCGCGGTCGACCGGACCAGCGGATCTCGATAAATCTAGGTTTAGGTTTACCATTGTATTCTATATTACTATTATTGCTGTTGGCTAATATAGTATTGCAGGAAAAGTCTTAGTGGATCGGACGGTCAGACACTGAGCAGACAAAAGTCTAAACAGGTCTGGAGGACCAATGTTTGGCAGGTAAATTGAGGTATGCAACTGGAGGAGCGATAGTGAGGTCGGGTTCCTAAAGGGAACAACCTTAGGTCGCTGATCCAACTAAAGAAACCGGGAAGGTTTCCAAGTTGAGATCAAGACAGTTCTACTGTCTATATTACTCATGCATTATATTACTGTGCTAATCTTTGTTTTGTAGGAATATTGTTTAACTCTGTTTTGCATATTCGGCCTGATCGGTCGACCGAACAGGAGGATCGGTCGACCGAACCAGCTTGACTCAAACCAGAGATCAGTTCAGACCAAAGTGAAGCACAGTCCGATCGAAGCTTGATCGGTCGACCGAACCAGGGATCGGTCAACCGATCCAATCAGCATTAAATAGCATTAAAAGAAGATATCTGGCAGATTTCGTCTAACAAGGAAAAGGCTTGTTCGGTCGACCGAAAAGATGGTTCGGTCGACCGAACCATTACAGATCAGTTAATGCAGATTTCCGAGCTAGCTTCAGACTTCGGCCAGGAAGGAAGGAGGGAGCGGGTTCAGTCGACCGAACAGTGGGATCGGTCGACCGAACGCCCAAGGCCTATAAATTGAGGCTCAAAGTCAGAGGCAAGATAGAACTTTCTGATCAATTCTTGTGCTTCTCTGCAAGCTGCTCATGCTACTCATCTTCGTCAACTCAGCAAGCAATATCATCCGGAGTGCCAACCTAAGCCTTATCTGCAATTCACTTGTCGATATAATTTAATTTAAGCTTGCATTGTAATTTTATTTAAGCAAGATAGTAGGGTATTACTATCTTGCTTCATTGTACGATTCACTTCTTTTCGAGGATTTCGGAAAGAAGGATTATAGTGCTTTGCCCATCGGTGCGGTCAAGGACCGTGGGCCTTCGAGTAGGAGTCGAGCTAGGCTCCGAACGAAGTAAACGAATTGTGTCTCTTTCTAATTTCCGCTGCTTAACTTTGTATTTTAAAATACGAAAAGAAGAGTTTTTAAAAGCGCAATATTCACCCCCTCTATCGCACTACTCGATCTATCACTTTATTCACCGAGATTTCCACCACCTAGCTTCACTCACTAGGATTCGACTTCACTCATCAGGACTTCCACTTTGCCTAACCTTTGGTTAGAACTTACCTTTGCTAGTCATATAGTCCTGACTAGACTTCTCTCTCCCAAATATCAAGTTCTGTTTGGGTCAACCCTTGGTCATATTATCAAACATCGAAACCCTAGAGGTTGATTGCACCAATAATCTCCCCCTTTTTGATGTTTGACAATTTTCTTAAGTTTGTCTTGGGTCTTTAAGGGTTAATTCTCAAGAGTTGAGAAATTCGAAAAAGTTTGAGAGGTTTTAGATAATTTTTTTTCTAACTTAAGACATCATTCTCTCCCTTTGGCATACATCAAAAGGATATAAACTTAAGGTTCTATTAGGTTTTGCACCAACAATATGTGAAAAACTGTCCAAAGTGTTTGCACAAATATCTTTCTAAGTAAGCATAAAAGAAAATTTAAGTAAATCTTTTTTTTTAACTTTATAAAATTGTTGAAGAGAATTTTTTGAATTAAAGATTTTAAAAGTAATGTTGAACAAATTTTCTAAGTAAGTTTTCACAATTAACAACTTTTTAGAATTTAAGTAACTCTTTGATAGTGTATTTTCAAAATTTTTCAAGGTGTTTCATAAAAATTTGTAAAGCAAGGAGTATTTTGTAAAAGATTATGAAAATAATTTTTCAAACTCAGTTTTAAAGATTTGCATAACTTAATTTTTTAAAAATTACTTTTAATCTTTTAATTAGGGCTCCCCCTTAACTTGACACATTCTTAGGACTTCTTGTTAACCACAAGTAAAACTCCCTATGTGTCTAGGGGGTTGATCCAAAATAAAAGAACATAAAGTTTGAAGGTGAGCTTTCAAAATGTTTTCCAATACACAAAAATTTTTTTGAAAGTGATCGTGGAACAAAATCTTGGCAAGTACACAAACTTTAAAAGGAAATACCGACAACAAAATAAAGGAAAGAAAAAAAAATTCTTGGCAGCACGTTGTCGGAGGAGCTTCGCAGCGTCGCAGGAGCACAGCGTAGTAGAGAAGATGTCGTTGTTGTTTGAAGCTCGGGTGGAGGCCTATTTTTATAGGCGTGCTCCAAGCGCCCGGATCCCTTCCGGGTGCCTGGACCGTGACATCATCAGACCAATCAGAGTGCTTCAAGCTGTCGAGGATAGAATTTGCCTTCCGGACGTCCGGACCACCTTTCTCCAAAAGGTCCTTTTCCTGCAAGAAAGTGTTAGTCCGAGACAAAATAAATGTTATACTACCCTGCAAAACAAAAGTTAGCACAATTATAGTAAAAGAGTAGTAATTAGATTCCATCTCCTCGAGACCGAAATCTAGTCACGATCTCAACTTAGATTTCCGAAATGAATCTAAGTTGGATCGACACCTAAGTTCCCTAACCGAGAACGCGTGCTCACCAAGTCACTCTCCTCTAGTGACTTACCTTAACTTACCTGCCAGACGTTCGGTCAGTCCGTCTGGACTTTGTGCCAGCTACCCGGTCAGCCCGTCGACCTAGCAACAATGAGTTAGCACAATAGATAAAAATAGTACAGTAAACCTAGTGTTACCTCCCTAAGGTTGTCTAACTTCACCCACTAGAACTTCCATTGTCCGGTTTCACTCACCAGGACTTCTTCCACCTAGCTTCACTCACTAGGTCCCGATTTCACTCACCGAGCCTTCCACCACCTAGCTTCACTCACTAGGGTCTGGCTTCACTCATTGAAACTTCCACCACCTAGCTTCACTACTAGGGCCTGACTTCACTCACCAGGACTTCCACTTTGCCTAACCTTTGGTTAGAACTTACCTTTGCCAGTCATCTAGTCTTGACTAGACTTCTCTCTCCCAAATATCAAGTTCTGTTTGGGGCAACCCTTGGTCATATTGTCAAACATCAAAACCCTAGAGGTCAATTGCACCAACAACTTGGACCCTCTAAAATCCCTTCGTTGAGAGTTAACACCAGCTAGTCGCCTTCAAACTCCATCCAGGTGTCTAGAACCGTCGAGCATGCTTTCTTACCGTTGTTAGACGTAATGAATATGATATAGAGTATAAAATTACTCGCAATTACTTACTAGATTAACCCGTCTAATTCAGTTTTGCCAAGTAATTAGCCTCCACCTAATTCCATCACTATAAAATTGAAAGATGATGCTTTTTATGCATTGTCTATGTGGTTGAAAAATCATTGTTAAAATTATTGTTATTAAAAGTCAGCTCAAAGTCAACATATAAAAAATGTTGTCTTTTTTAGCAAAAATAATGCTTATACAACATAATAAAAGCCTTGTCTTTTTAACAAAAATAATATTTTTTAATAGATAAAAAATATTATCTTTTTTAAAATACAACTATTTAGTAAAAGATAAAAATTATTATCTTTTCTATTAACAAAACCGCTGTCTGTTATATTTGCATTTCAAATTACTTAATTAAACCCTTATACATAACACCAATTAAAATACATGAAAGTACAATTGATCAATCTTTTTACTATTGAATTAGAAATATATCATACAATTCAAATAGAAAATATGTAGATATAATCGACAAATTTTGGATTTATGTTAAGTCTATACAAAAACAAAAAGCCTACATAGTAGATATGCATAGCAGTTCCAACATATCTTATTTATTGGATTGAGTCTTTCTGGTAATATTGCATCTTCTAGGAAATATATGTATATGAGTGCCCTTTTTGGCAAAAACAAAAACCCCACTTTAAGTTTTCCATATTCATTTGCGAGGAAGAAAATTATTATATTATAATTAAAATGTAGCATCTTATATAATCAATACATTAAATTATTACATTATATCCTTCTTGGTAAAATAAAAATCTCACTTTCAGTTTTTCATATTCATTTGCGAGGAAGAAAATTATTATATTATAATTAAGATGAAGCAGTTTACATAATCAATACATTAAACCAATGAATAGATTTGACAAAGACAATAAGCTAACAACAAATGTAACATCTATATATTAGACTCAAGACAATAAGTAAACTCACATAATTAATACAGTAACTCAATGAACAAATTCTACACTTTCCAACATAATCAATACATAAACCTTCTACCTAAATGCAGAATTCTTCACAAACTTCTCCGTTACCACTGCACCAACCTCGAGAAAATTGTTCAAAATACAGAAGCACCCCATCATTTTCAGCTGGCAAAACATAATTAACTTGCAAGTATTCTACTTTTGCATCTTAGTTGTCTAATCTATATAATTATTGAATTATTATAAAACTAGTTCAAATATCTGAAGAAAATAATACCAAACAAACTAGTAAACTTATAGAATCAAATCAAATAACAGCCACAGACATAATACCTTCTCATTCGCTACTTTAATTTCAAATCGTTCTCCACAAGACTGTAAAGTTCCAAAACCTCTAGCCTCCAGGGATGTGAGCCATCAGCATCAGCCTAAGAGGAAAAATTTATAGAAAAAAATTAGCATACAACTCAAAACAGTGCAAACTGAAACTAAAATTGTCATGAAGATAAGATGCACAAACTTGAGCTACTTGACAGAAGAAAAAAAGTCATTCCCCAAATCTGGCCTCTCCTCAATCCATCACAGCTCTAGCACAACCAGTTTCAACAATGAACATTGTTCCAGCAAGTTCAGTTTCGGATTTGTTCCAGCAAGTTCAGTCCAAGATGAATAGACTGGTTAGACCAAACTAGGTCAAGCTCAATGGATTAAGCGTAATATATCAATTAGTTTGACAGAAAAATAGATGATTAAACAAAAGTACCAACAGTGTAATTAATGAATATGCCTCACATATAACAATTTTAACAATTATATGACTGAGGAACAAGTGCTAAGGGTGATTGACCATAGAAAAGTGGCTGCCTCAATCCAAGTGCGCCAGGAGGATATAATGGAAAATGAGGTGCAACTGAAGCCTGCATTGCCACAGGGTGAATTTGCGAAAACTGAGCCTGTACACAGTGGTTGGCTCATTGATGAGCAAACTATAGCTAAACTATACCCACATAAACAAGAAACAATGGGCATAGACAAAAAAAATAAAAAAAAAATCTAGGTACATGCATAATAGTAATAGCATTATTTTATAAGACACTACTTAACAAAGAAAAATAAACTCAACCACAATAAAATTAATTATAATCTCAAATAACTACCAACTGTTTTTTTTAAATATTTTGAAAGTTTATATGCAACTATTATTGATGATGACCCAAATATGAGGGGTTAGAGCATTCAACTCTATTTAAGGAGGATGAGATATTATCAATAAGAGAGGTGTAAAGGGATGCTTGAGTCTAGTCAACTGAGTGGGAGTGATATGTCAAGTCATGAGTTGACTTCTCAACAACCCAACTTATAAAGAAGTGTTCGTAAAATCAAACCTAAGAAGAGGTTTCATATTGAGAATGAGTCATTGATAACACTCTTAGTTGATGATGATGAACCTCAATCTATTGAGGAAGCATTGAGATGTAGAGTTAGAGAAAAGTGGAAAGCTGCAATGGTTAAAGAGATGGAGTTTATGAATCAAAATCATGTTTGGAACTTAGTCGATCTTCCTCCAGTCCGAAGGGCTATTGGAAATAAGTGGATTCTCAAAATAAAAAAGAAACCTGATGGATCGATTAACATATACAAAACTCGTTTGCTTGCAAAAGGATTTGCCCAATTGGAGGGTATTGACTTTGAAGAGACATTTTCTCCCAGAGTGAAATTTATATCAATACGAGTTATTTTGGCCTTTATGACATATTATGACTTGGAATTACATCAAATGGATGTAAAAACTGCTTTCCTTAATGGTGAGCTTGACGAGAAAATCTATATGACTCAATTAGAAGGTTTCATTACTAAATGTCAAGAGGAGAAAATATGTAGACTTAAAAAGTCTATATATGGGCTAAAGTAAGCGCCCAAACCCCTCTTCTATATAAGGCCTCCTTCTTGATTTGAGAGGGATCTTTTCCCCTTTTGGGGGGAAACAAGATTTAGGGCGTTCCTTACCATTCTTGGAGGGATTTTCGGCGATCTAAGGGTGGATCTTCACCGAATCGACTCCGGGAAAGCAACGATTGGATCCGAAGACGTTCTTCTTTGTAGATAAATTTTCTTTCTCTCTTTTCTTGGATTGGAGGGGATTAAGAATGCTTGTAATCATCTTTTCTTCGGGTTTCTTTCCTTGTTCCATGGATTAGATCTCTTGTTCTAAGATGGAGGGAGTATTTGTAATGGAGATTTGATATAAACTCTTGTGGATTTGCCTAATTCCTATTTCTATGATTTTGCCCTGTTTGTATCTATTCTTTCTTGAGTGGATTGTTGTGATTAGGGCTTAATTACCATGCTTGATTGAATGTTTGGATATCTTGTGGATCTTGTAGGGGTAATTCCTCATTCGATTTTTCAATGGACGTTCGTGACAAGAACATGCCTGTGTAAGGACGTTTGAGGGGTAATCTTGAAGGAGAAATTAGGTATTTCAAGAGGGTAGGATAGATTGTATGTGTTTATATATTATATCTTGATGCGGTTGAGGAGTGATGAATTCTATGTTGATTATCCGAGGGGCGCACGTGACAGGCAAGCCCGTGTAGGGACAACATAGATTCATTTCTAATTGATCACGTTTAGATATATTTCAGTCCTTGGTCGGTTGTCTATTGTAAGAGGAAACCGACAACTTTCTACAAATAATGGGCAATTGAGGAATAAGATTTGGTAGATCATTTATATTGAAGAACCTTACAAAGAAACCAAAACTCCTAGAACATACCTTTATCATTGCCCTTATTCTTGTTTCTTATTCTTTCATTTCTTTGTTTACATTTCATAGTCATACTTAGCTTTTGAAACCCAATTGATTAGTTATTTAGTTAATTCGCATTGAGACATCTTTAGTGCTTATTCCAGTCCCTGTGGATACAATATCTTTTATTATTACTTACGACATTTCCGTACACTTGCGGAGGTCAACAAGTTTTTGGCACCGTTGCCGGGGACTGTGCTATAACATTAGAGATTATCAATTGAGTTAGACTAAACATAACATAACTTTTCTTTTCATTTGCATAGTTGTAACTAATCCTTAGAATCCTATTTTCGTAAGTTTTTCCTTTCGTGTATAATATTCTTGTCAATTCTTTTTGTAATTCTAATTCTGCATTTTTGATTCTAACATTTTTTGTCTAACTTTTCTCTATTTTTCTTTTGATCTAGTTTCTTTCTTCTTTTTCTTTTGTAAACATATCTTGCTATCTTGTTCTTGTGTATGCGAAGATCTAACTTTGCAGGAGAACTTCTTCCTCTAGACCCTGAGATAGACAGAACATTTCATAGAAGAAAAATTCTGCAAAGACATTTAGAAGAACAAGAACATTCTATCATGGCTAATAAACCACTAAAGGATTATGCAACACCTTATGCTAGGGGTTTTCGATCTAGTATTTCAAGACCTTCAGTTGAAGCAAATAATTTTGAGATTAAACCGGCTATTATTTCTATGGTGAAGCAAAATTAGTTTGGTGGAGGACCGCATGAAGACCCGAATCAACACTTGGAGGTCTTCTATGAGATATGCGGCACAATGAAGATGAATGGTATTCCTTCTGAGGCAGTACACCTATTATTGTTTGGGTTCTCTTTGAGAGATAGAGCTAAGCAATGGCTAAATTCTTTGGCTCTAAATAGCATCACCACATGGGAGCAATGTGAGCAACAATTTCTTGACAAATTCTATCCTCCAAGTAAAACGGCTCATATGAGGAATCTTATTGCAAGCTTCAAGCAAGCGGACTCAGAATCTCTATTTGGAGCTTGGGATAGATACAATAGTATGCTCAGACAATGCCCACACCATGGCTTGAAAAGGTGGTTAGTGCTACATACATTTTATAATGGCATCAATTATCATACAAAGGTGTCCCTTGATTCAGCTGCTGGAGGAGCACTTATGAATAAGAGCTTAGATGAAGCCAAAGAGATAATTGAATGTGTAGTACAAAATCACCATCAATGGGCTAATGAAAGAAGTGGTGGCTATTCTTATGTGAACCCGACAACAAAAGCATCAGGGAAATTTGATGTTGATGCAGTTACCTTATTGGCTGCAAAACTGGATGCTCTCACAAAAAGATTTGAGAATATGGGAGCTAGCTCAAGTACGGTCAATGCCATTGTTTCTTCTTGTGAAGTATGTGGAAGTTCTGAACATTCAAATGACTCATGTCCATTGGGAGCTATCACTGCACAAATTAATCAATTGGAACAATGTGATGCAATCATGGGTTTTAATCAAAGGCAGAACAACCCATACTCAAATACATACAACCCTAGGTGGAAAAGTCATCCTAATTTTTCCTATAGAAATAATCAAGATCAAGGATCATCCATGGGGGCAAGACCTAATTTTCAGCCTGGGCAGCAGAATTTTCAACAACAATCTTCTTAAGGCTTTCCTATGTCTAAAATTGAAAAGATGTTTGAAGAAATTATCTCCAATCAGAATGAAATGAAGCAGGATATATTGAAGCTTACTCAGAGAATGGATAATTCTGAAAGACATCAAAAGATTCAGGATAGCCAGATTGCCCATCTAGCTTCCTCATCTTCTAGAGCACCAGGACAACTACCTGGCAAGCCTGATGTTAATCCTATGGAGCACTGCAATAGAATTGAGCTTAGGAGCGGACGGACCTTGGGAGATCCCCAAGTGATTGCTCCAAAAGGGATACAAATTGAAGAAGAGCTCTCTCCTCCAAAGCCAAATCAAATTCAACATGATGAGGAGAGTACCACTAAGGTTGAAGAGACTCTTCCACTTAACCAACAAAGTAGAGTGGTCCCTTTTCCTCAAAGATTTGTAATGCTCAAGAAGGATGAAGAGTTTGGCAAATTCTTGGAGAAAGTTAAAGAAATATGTGTTGAAGTACCACTTATTGATGCAATTCTTCAAATGCCCAAGTTTGTCAAATTCTTGAAGGACATCATGTCAAACAAAAGAAGGAAAGGAGACATAGAGACCATTGCACTTACAGAGGAATGCAGTACTCTTTTGGAAAAGAACACTTCCTCAAAGTTGAAAGATCCTGGAAGCTTCTATATTCCTTGCAACATAGGAACTGAATTTATTGAGAAAGATTTTTGTGATTTGGGGGCAAGTGTTAGCCTCATTCCTTATTCTATTTGTAATAAATTAGGTCTCAAAAACTTTAAACTTACTACTATGGCACTACAACTTGCTGATCACTCCTGCAGGTATCCTATGGGTATCGTAGAAGATGTGTCGGTAGAAGTAGGTGGGAGTATAATTCCCACCAATTTTGTTGTGCTAGACATGGAGGAGGACCCAAAATTTCCTATCATATTGGGAAGATCATTCCTTGCTATAGCGGGAGCTATTATTGATGTTAAAAATCATAAACTTTCTTTGGTAATTAGTAAGGAACGGTTGGAATATGATTTATCTAATGCCTCTAACTATGTCTCTTCTCTTTTGAATGCTTGTAGCAGGGCAAGCATTTATAACCTTGAGGAATGGAACTTCCATTCTCATGGGAGGCCACTAAATGAAGAAAATATTGTGGTGGAAGATGTTGGGAGAAGACCTCCCAACAAAAATGACAAATATGTCTGCCCTCCAAGGGAAAGGAAAAGAGAAGAGTGATCAAGATTGGTCGAGCTAAAGACCCTAAACAAGCGCTTCTTGGGAGGCAACCCAAGCATTCTTTTTAGTTAGTTTCATTCCATGTTTCTATTTTTCATTAGTAATGCTTTTACTATGTTTTCACTTTGGATTTCAGGTTAAATTTCACTTCCATGAGCTAGCTAAGATTGCTTCATGGGCATGGAAGTATTGGAGAAGCAAGAAAGGAGAAAAATCATCAAGTGGAGCAAAACAGAGCATGGTCGTGTGCTATACACGGCCAGACATATGCTGCAGAGAAGGGAGATGCTTGGGTCGTGTCTACATGACATTGCCATGTGAAGAAACCAGAGAAGAAAAGGTGCTCGACCGTGTCTCACACACGGCCGTGTGAAGAATCCAGAGAAGAAAAGGTATTCGGCCGTGTCTCACACATGGCTGTGTGAAGAAACAAGTACAAAGGCATGCACTGGTCGTGTCCCGAACAAGGCCGTGTGCTGATTCCACTAAAGGAGAATGGTGAAGCCGTGTCCCAGACACGGCCATGCAAGGATAGCTGAGGAGAAGAAGGATATGGTCGTGCCAATTGGCACGCCCGTGTGACTCAACCCGAGAGGAAGAAGGGAGGGGCCGTGTAGATCAACACAACCCGTGTGGAGAAATCTGATCAGGTCGTGTCTCCTATACACTATCAGATTCAAGCCGTGTCCCCCACACACCCTCCTCATCTCAACACCATCTTCTCTCCAAAACTCCTTTCTTCTTCAACCTTCTCTCCAAATCTTCTTAGATCTAGGTCTAAAACTCTTTCTTTTCCACAAACTTCATCTAGATCTAGACTATTCTCTTCTCCTAGACTCAAGATCTCCACTTTCATAACCCTAAGATCTATTTCTTCAAGATCTAGCTTCTCTAATCACAAACAGTACCCTTCCCCACTCAAACTTGACAAAATGTCCAACCTTTTAAAGAGAATTCGCAAGGGTGGTGGTGGATCTAGTCAAGACAAAGGGAAAGAGCCAACCAAAGACAAAGGAAAACAACCGGTGAAAGGCAAAGGAAAGAGGACCTCACGCGACAAAGGTAATGACAACGAATTCAATATCGTATTTAGAAATGATGATCAAATAACTAGATTTGTAATTTTTGTCAACAGAAAGATTGTGTGTACTAGGTATATAGACCCAACTGTTTTAGATATGATAGGAATTAAAGATGATATACATTGAATGATTGGGTTTTTGAATATGAGTGATATTTTATACATACATCTACCTACTTATCCTCTCCTTGTTTTGGAGTTTCTAAGTTCATTAGATGTCCATTTTGCCAATGAGGATGATTATGTTGGCAAGATAACTTTTAGATTAATGAATCAAGAATTTCAATGGACATTTAGTGATTTCAACACTTGTTTTGGATTATCTTCCGGTAGCTCTCGGAGGTTTGATTCTAGGTTTAATTAGAATAGTTTTTGGAATTCGATCACCAGATTAGATCATCCCTATGAGCCCTCTAGAGCCAAGGCTTCTCACATGCAAATCCCTGTTTTTAGATATCTACATCGAGTTATGAGCAAAACTATTTTTGGTAGAGGGGAAAGTGCTGGAGTCATTAAGAAAATAGAACTTTATTCTCTATGGTCTATGTTACATAAGGTTGATTTTGATTCCGACTTCCATTTTTTACAAACCTTAGTGAGAGTTGCAAGGGCATCTTCAGGATCAATAGTTCTTGGTGGTTTGATTACTCAAGTAGCCATTAAGTTGGAACTTGATTTAGATGGGTTGGAAGTTATACATGGCAACGATATGATCGACATGGATGCATGTCTTGCTATGAAAATGATTGTTCGGGATGAGAATGGTTTTTCATTTCCTAGGAGGAATGGTTTTCCTTTACCTCTTCCTTGTCCTTCTTGAACTTCAGTTCGCAACCCAGCTAATTGGGTAATCGTTGATTTAGACCCCGAATATGTCCCTTCCATATCTGGAGACACATAGCCACAATTTGAGCCCTCGTCATCTGGACACCCGTAGCCTTCCGGTCATCCAGATCCAGCTAGGCATTCTTTTGCCTATGTTACGGGACCCTCCAGATTTGACTTGTCAGATTTTCGTGCATCTCTAGAATCACTTCATGAGAAGCAAAATGCCCAATGAGAAATGTTGGAAGGTCACTTCTCTTTATCAAATGACCAGTTTAGAGAGGTACAAAATCACTTTCAGTTCACGAGAAATTTTCAAGGTCAAGTGGCTGAATTTGTCCGGGATTATGATACGGATCAAGCTAGAATGAGAGATTTTATGCAAAGCATGAGTGTCACTAGCCAACAAGTAGATGCTTTGTTTGAGTATCATATAATCCTGAGTGAAACTCTAGGTTTTCCTAGTTTTCCCATTGGCCAACCACGTCGTAGGCATCCTTTTCCTCGCCCACCTCCACCTCCACCTCCTCCACCATATTGATTTCATCGGGACGATGAAAAGTTTAAGTCGGGGGGGGGGGGTGTCGAACCTGATTTTTCTTTATGCGTTTTAGTTTTCAATTTTTGCTTTACATTTGTCTTGCTTTGATTGCTTGTTTTTTGATAGTCACGTGACTATCTTTTGAAAATTTTGTAGCATACATCTTGAGAACATCAAAACTTCACTTATATGCTTTCTTGTCTTCAAGATTAAATGTTAGCACGTTTATTATCTAGATTCATGATGTTTTAAGTGATGCTAGTAGTATGCTTAATGTACCTCTTTTCTCTATCTTAGGTAGCATGACATAAGCTAAGTATCTTATGGAGATGAGTTTTAGTTTTGGCTTGACCTTAAGGATCTTATCTTCACTTCACTATATTTAATGCTTGGATGGTTGATTTCATTGAAATACTCATGATTCATCTTGTTTGTTTAGTACTTGGTTTCCATGGTGATTTCTCAAACTTCATTTTGGTTACTGGATGAGGCTCAAATCATGTAAGCTCATTTGGAAAAATCAAAATATCCCAACATTTGTGCTAAAAATACATTTGTGAATAAGTGTTGCACAATGCAAATACTTATGAAAAAAAAGAGTGTGAAAAATAGAAAAAAAAAGTGAATAAGGAATATAAAAACAGTTGTCGTGAGTGGAATCTAGCAAGTCACCCCTTTGAGACCGAGTTAGGTTATTGGGGAAATGACTGCTGAGCTTCTCTTGAGATTGAGCACGCCTTTGAGACCTTGGGTTGATTGAGAAAGATGAACTAAGTGTGTGGCAAGTAAGTTGTTGGATCGTGAAGCGTCGATAGAGGGAAGGGGGGTGAATATCGATTTAAAAAATAGTGTTAAAAAGAGTTAAACGCAGCAGAATTTAAAAACAATAGACACAGTAATTTTTACTTCGTTCAGAGCCTGTGACGACTCCTACTCGAAGGCCCGTACTCCGTGAGTACTTTCGTTGGGCAATTCACTAGCAATTCGAAATAATGATTACAAAGACAGTACAAGGAATGCTAATGAAAATTAAAACAAAGATATACCGACAGAAAGAAAATCACAAGGACAAGAGCACGTTGTCGGAGCTTCGTTGGCGTCGTTGGAGCGCAGAGCAGCAAAGCAAGCAGTCTAAGAGTTCTGAGTTAATTCTGAAGCTCCACCCCTGGGGCTTCTTTTATATGCTGCTCCGGGCGCCTGGATTCCTTCCGGGCGCCTTGGTGCGACGTGGCAGGTCTAATCAGTGAACTTCATGTGACGACGACTCGGTTTGGATAAAATTCACCTCCGGGCGCCCGGATCCCCTCCGGGCGCCCGGACCCCTCTTCTCCAGAAAGTCCTTCTCCTGCAAGAAAAGGTTAGTCCGAGGTAAATATACCCTGCAACACAGATTGTTAGCACAGTTTTATAGATAAGCAAATTAAGTATGAATTAGCAAAAAGAGTATGACTTTGATTCCGTCTTTCCGAGACCGGAATCTAGTCACGATCTTGACTTAGATATCCGAAATGGATCTAAGTCGGATCGACGCCTAATGTTCCCTTCCCGGGAACGCGTCCTCGCAGTCACTCCCCTCCAGTGACTTACCTCACTTACCTGCCAGACGTCCGGTCAGCCCGTCGACCTGTCTGGACTTCGTGCCAGCTATCCGGTCAGCCCGTCGACCTAGCTGGACATCGTGCCTAAGCGTCCGGTCAGCCCGTCGACCCGCTTGGACTTCATGCCAGCTATCCGATCAGCCCGTCGACCTAGCTGGGCTTCGTGCCAGACATCCGATCAGCCCGTCGACCTGTCTGGACTTCTCCTGCATACTCGATCAAAGTGTCAGACAACAACAAACTAACTTAACCTGATTTGTCATTCATCAAAACCTGGGTTAAATCGTTAGTGCTAACCGCACCAACAATCTCCCCCTTTTTGATGGAATGACAACCTGGTTAAGTTAGTGAAAACCTATGCAAGAAACAAACTAGTTAAGTTATTTTGTATTTTTAGTTTGGTTTAGCTAACTTAACCACCTAACCCTCCCCCTTTGTCATTCATCAAAAGAACTAATGTTAAGAAATCATAGATACAGACAAGGTAAAAAAAATGTCAAGTTAACCTAGGGGAGTTTAAAAGATAGTTTTACCTTTACTTCTTAAAAAAACTAAGTTTTGAAAAATAGCTGATTTATAACTTAGTAACTTTGAAAAATAGCTAATTTTTCAAGTATAGTTTTTAAGGTCAAAGTTTAAAAATTCAATTTTTCAAACATAAGTTTTCAAAATCAAAATTCCAAAACTAAGTTTGAAAAGAAATATATTTTTCAAAACTGATTGAAATTTATTTTTCAACACTAAGTTTGTAATCTTAAGTTTAAAATAATTTCCATAATTTTCAACTTAATTTTAAACTAATTTTTGTAAAATTTAACTTTCAAATCAAATAGTTAAGTAAAATCAAATTTTAAGAACTAGATTTTTAAAATCAATTTTCAGAACTAAGTTAAATCTAAAAATCAATTTTCAAAAAAGTAAAACCCAATTCTTAAAAACAACTTAGTTTTAGTTTTCACAGACTAAGTAAAAAGGAAAAATTTGTGATTTTTTTTTAAAAAAATTTCACAATTTTAAACAAGTTGATTTTAAACTTTGATTTTCAAAATTAAGTTTAAAATTTAATTTGAAAAACTGAATTAGTTTTATTTCCCCCCCTGAACCTGACATTAAATCAAATGTCTAACCAAGTAGTTACTGACTGACCATCAAAAGATAGCAGTGTTCACTTGGTTAGTCAAGTTAAGTTCAACTTGATTAATGTATATTTTGTATTGAACGCCCAGACTTATATTGATGCACTGAAATAAGCATCTTAAGTCTTAGGCAAGTGGCCTATACATCTCACCCCTTTCTATGTTCGTCAAACACAAGCAAGGTAAGCCTAGGGTTTTGGTGAGATGCTCAAAACTAGTCCTATGGGTACATGCTTTCTAAGGATGTTGAACTAGTCTAAGGCTAAAAAAATATATTTAAAAATCTAAAAATAGGAACATTTTGAAAATAAAACATGTTTAACCTATAATTTGAGAACAATCATTTTGAAAATGTTTTTGAAATTCGAAACTCCTAGTCTATTAGGCACATTCCTAGTTTTCTACGCAAATTGCTAAATTCACTTTCAGGGAGTGGTTTGGTGAATATGTCAACTAAGTTTGACTTGGACTCAATGTATTTGAGCTCAATGTCACCTTTAGTAACATGATCCCTGATAAAGTGGTGCCTGATTTCAATGTGTTTGGTTCTTGAATGATGCACTGAATTTTTTGTTAAATTGATTGAGCTAATATTGTCAATTAAGACTTTTACATTTGTGATTTTTAAGTTGAAATCCTTTAAGGTGTGCATCATCCATAATAATTGAGCTACACATTCTCCTATGGCTATGTATTCTGACTCAGTTGTAGATAGTGCAACACAGTGTTGCTTTCTACTAAACCAGCTAACAAGTGATGGGCCTAGTAGTTGGCATCCACCACTTGTGCTTTTGCGGTCTAATTTTCACCCAGCATAATCTGAGTCAGAATATCCTATTAATTCAAAGTTATTGGTCCTAGGATACCAAATTCCTACATTTGTTGTTCCCTTAAGATATCTAAAAATTCTTTTGACTTGAGTCAAATGGGATTCTTTAGCACAGGTTTGGTATCTAGCACACATACTAACTGCAAATAAAATATCAGGTCAGCTTGCAGTTAGGTAAAGTAGACTACCTATTGCACTTCTATAATACCTTAGATCCACTGGTTTTCTATTTGGGTCATTGTCTAAGATTGTGTTTACTGCCATAGGTGTTTTTATTTCTTTCGTATTTTCCATTCCGAATTTTTTAAGTAATTCTTTAGTGTATTTGTGTTGATAAATGTAATTTCCTTCATTTGTTTGTTTGATTTGTAATCCTAGGAAATAGGTCAATTTTCCTACTAAGCCCATTTCAAATTCTTGTTCCATTAGATTAATAAATTCTTCTAAAAAGTCTGAGTTAGTTGAACCAAATATTATATCATCTACATATATTTGTGCTATGAATATGTCGTTATTTAGTAATTTAACAAACAAGGTTGGGTCAATTTGACCTTGATTGAATCCTTTGGATGTTAAGTAAGATGTTAGCCTTTCATACCATGCCCTGGGTGCTTGTTTAAGGCCATATAATGCTTTCTTTAACTTAAAGACATAATCAGGGTGTTCTAGATTCTCAAACCCATGAGGCTGACCTACATCAACTTCTTCTTTTATTAGTCCATTGAGAAAGGCTGACTTAACATCCATTTGATATAACTTGAATCCCTTATGGGCTGCATAACTTAGTAACATTCTAATGGATTCTAATCTAGCTACTGGGGCATAGGTCTCATCGTAGTCATGTCCTTCAACTTGACTGAACCCTTTGGCAACTAGCCTGGCCTTATTCCTAGTAATTTCGCCAGTTTCACTTAATTTGTTTCTAAATACCCATTTTGTTTCTATTACTTTCTTATCTTTGGGTGGTGGTACTAGATCCCAAACTTCATTACGCTCAAATTGAGCTAGTTCTTCTTGCATGGCTATGATCCAATCTGGATTCAGCTACAGTTTTGGGTTCAATTTTTGAAATCAGGGAAATTTGACTTAGGTTCCTAAAGGATGATCTGGTCTGAACCCTTAGGTCTGGGTCATCAATTATTTGATCAGTTGGATGGTTAGGGTTGACTCTTATAGTTCTAGGGGGTTGATTTACTTGAGTGTGTTCATCTTCTTCATTGTCTAGGGATTGATTGGTTTCTTCAGAATTATTAATTTCAATAGGTTGAGGTTGAGTTTGCCCTTGGGTTTCTTCAAATTTTACATTTGTGGTTTCCTCGATTTTTAACGTAATTTTATTATATATTCTGTAACCCCTACTGTTTAGAGATATCCTACAAAAATTCCATTTTCTACTTTAGAGGTAAATTTTCCTAAGTGTTCTCTAGTATTTAAGATGAAGGCTGGACATCCAAATACTTTAAAATATTTTATGTTGGGTTGTTTGTTATAAAATATTTCAAAGAAGGTTTTATTATGTCTTTTATTTAATGTTGTTCTATTTTGCACATAGCACGTTGTACTAACAGCTTCTGCCCAAAAATATTTAGGCAAGTTATATTTATTTAACATAGTTCTAGAGGCTTCCAGTAAGGTTCTATTTTTTCTTTCTACGATTCCATTTTGTTGGGGGGTTTTTGGACAAGAAAATTCGTGATGATAGCCATTATCAAGACAGAATTTGTTAAAATTATGATTTTTAAATTCTCCCCCGTTGTAATTCCTAATTCTTTTAATTTTGAGATCTTTTTCGTTTTCAATTTGTTTGCAGAAGTTTGTAAAGATTTCAAAAGTTTCGTCTTTATGTTTTAAGAATTTTATCCAAGTAAACCTAGAATAATCATCTATTATTACTAAACAGTATAAGTTTCCATTTATGGATTTGACTCCATGGGAGTCGAAAAGGTCTAAATGTAGAAGTTCTAAAATTGAGTTGGTTTGTGGCTGATTGGTTGGTTTGTGAGTGGATTTTGTTTGTTTACCTTGTTGACAAGCATTACATATGGTTGAATCTAGGTTAGGTAATTTTGGTAAGCCTCTCACTAGTCCATTTAGTTTGCTTATATTTCTAAAGTTGGTGTGAGACATTCTTCTATGTCATAACCAAGTTTCTTCTTTTTGTGTTAAATAACACTTAATTGAGGATGTGGTTAAGTTGATAGCATAGATGTTGTCTTTTCTAAAACCTTTTAGGCTTATAGTAGGATTATTTAGATGTTTGATTAAACACTCTGTGAATAGAAATTTAACCTTATACCTAGTATCACACAATTGACTTATACTCAGGAGATTGTATTTAAAATTCTCGACAAGTAGAACATTTGTAATTATGAAATCTATTTTTAATTCAATATTACCTATACCAATTACCTTGAGTTTGCCGTTGTTTCCAAAGGCAACTGTTCCTAAGCTTTTGTAAGTGAGTTGAGTGAACTTGGTGTGATCTCCAGTCATGTGTTTGGAGCAACCACTGTCCAAAATCCACTTGGTTTCCTACAATGAGTAGGAATTAAGGTTAGTCTTTTAAGATTATAATTTTTTAAAGTTAATTTAATTTTCAAAAATAATTTTTAAATTTAATTTTCAAAAATTTTTGAAGTTAATTTAATTTTAAAATAATTTTTAAAGTTAAAATTTAAAGTAATTTTTAAAGTTAAATTAAAATAATTTTTTTAAAGTTCATTTAATTTTTAAAATAATTTAATTTTTTAAAATAATTTTTGAAGTTAAAATTTAAGGTAATTTTTAAAGTTAAATTAAAATAATTTTTTAAAGTCAATTTAATTTTTAAAATAATTTAATATTTAAAATAATTTTTAAAGTTAAAATTTAAAGTAATTTTTTTTTAAAGTTAAATTAAAATAATTTTTTAAAGTTAATTTAATTTTTAAAATAATTTTTAAAGTTAAAATTTAAATTAGTTTTTAAAGTTAAATTAAAAATAATTTTTTAAAGTTAATTTAATTTTTAAAATAATTTAAAATTTTTAAAATAATTTTTGAATTTAATTTAATTTTAAAATAATTTTTAAAGTAATTTTTAAAGTTAAATTAGAATAATTTTTTAAAGTTAATTTAATTTTTAAAATAATTTAATTTTTAAAATAATTTTTAAAGTTAAAATTTAAAGTAATTTTTTTTAAATTAAATTAAAATATTTTTTTAAAGTCAATTTAATTTTTAAAATAATTTTTAAAGTTAAAATTTAAAGTAATTTTTAAAGTTAAATTAAAATAATTTTTTAAAGTAAATTTAATTTTTAAAATAATTTAATTTTTTAAAATAATTTTTAAAGTTAAAATTTAAAGTAATTTTTTTTTAAGTTAAATTAAAATAATTTTTTAAAGTTAATTTAATTTTTAAAATAATTTTTAAAGTTAAAATTTAAAGTAATTTTTAAAGTTAAATTAAAAATAATTTTTTAAAGTTAATTTAATTTTTAAAATGATTTAAATTTTTTAAAATAATTTTTGAAGTTAATTTAATTTTAAAATAATTTTTAAAGTAATTTTTAAAGTTAAATTAGAATAATTTTTTAAAGTTAATTTAATTTTTAAAATAATTTAATTTTTAAAATAATTTTTAAAGTTAAAATTTAAAGTAATTTTTTTTAAATTAAATTAAAATATTTTTCTAAAGTTAATTTAATTTTTAAAATAATTTTTAAAGTTAAAATTTAAAGTAATTTTTAAAGTTAAATTAAAATAATTTTTTAAACTCAATTTAATTTTTAAAAAAATTTAATTTTTAAAATAATTTAATTTTTTAAAATAATTTTTAAAGTTAAAATTTAAAGTAATTTTTTTTTAAGGTTAAATTAAAATAATTTTTTAAAGTTAATTTAACTTTTAAAATAATTTTTAAAGTTAAAATTTAAAGTAATTTTTAAAGTTAAATTAAAATAATTTTTTAAAGTTAATTTAATTTTTAAAATAATTTAATTTTTTAAAATAATTTTTGAAGTTAATTTAATTTTAGAATATTTTTTAAAGTTAAAATTTAAAGTAATTTTTAAAGTTAAATTAGAATAATTTTTTAAAGTTAATTTAATTTTTAAAATAATTTAATTTTTTAAAATAATTTTTGAAGTTAAAATTTAAGGTAATTTTTAAAGTTACATTAAAATAATTTTTTAAAGTCAATTTAATTTTTAAAATAATTTAATTTTTAAAATAATTTTTAAAGTTAAAATTTTAAGTTATTTTTTTAAAGTTAAAATAATTTTTTAAAGTTAATTTAATTTTTAAAATAATTTTTAAAGTTAAAATAATTTTAATTAATTTTAACTTAATTTGAAGTTTGAAATTTAATTTTAATTTGAAATTTAATTTGAAATTCAAAATTTAATTTTAATTTTGACAATTAATTAATTTAATCCTTATTCATCTCACCCGATCTAGATCATCAATCAGGGTATCCTATAATTTTGTGAGATAAATTTTAATTATAGAGTTTGGTTTAACTTGTGTTAGATTCAGATTTAGCTTTGGTCTCAACAAATAGGCATTCTTCGGATAAACTTCTAAACTTGGTAAGTCACTTGGACGCCATTAGAAGTAACCAACCTTTCGAGGTTTTCCGAATAGTCCTATCCACGGAGCTTAGTACTAAACCTTGGTCTAACTAGTTAGGAACTGTTTAAGGGTAGCTTCGGTCAGTTCCACTTGGCCAAATGCACCAGATCGAAGTCATATCTTTCTAGACATGCGATGCCCAAGCTTCCCTAACGTACTATCATCCAAAAACTTCACCCGTACCGTGATTCAAGTTAAACTGGGTCCCTTTTTAACTAATCCTAATTACCCTGCCGGGTTAGTTTATTTGGGTTACCCCTGTCGGGTAAGTTAGTTTTGGAGGTGCCAGCTATTCTGGAGCCTCCCCCTGAATTATTTGCCCTTTATTTAAATTTTCGTTTTAGGTTTGTGTTTATTTCTTTTATAGTTATAATTAACTTGGTGATAATTTATATTTTGTTGAGTAAAATGTTTAAATTTTGTATTTTTTGATTTAGGTTTATATTTTGGTTTTTGATTTGGTTTATTCGAGTTTATATAATATATTTTTTCTTTGGGCATATAATATTGATTAAGTCCTACTTGCATGGTCAAACACGCTTTCGGAACCCAAGCTTGATTAGTTGATTTGTATTGAGTTATTAATGATTTAAAAGTTTTACTTGAGTTCGTCTTGTATCCGAGTCCGGTTTTATTATAACACGCCTTTTGATTATTCAGGATTAAGTCTAGATTTTTTGATCTTGTTGTGAATTTTTCTAGCATTTCTTTTAACTTATTAATTTCAAATTTTAATGATGAATTCTCTTCAAGTGTTAGATCTTGAGTTGGATTTGAATTTTTGATTTGTTCCTTGAGGTTTTGATTTTCCTCAAGGAGTGACTTGTTTTCATTTTCTATTTTAACTAATTTACTATTTAATCAGGAAATAATTTTAAAGAACTTTTTGTTTAAATTAAAATATATCTCATCCGAGCCTTCGGAAACGAGTACGGACTCGTGGCTTGATTCAGGTTCGGACAGTCTTCCGATTCGTCTTCCATTTCAGCTTTGCGGGCCATCAATGCGAGATGGCTCTGGTGCTTCTGCTCTTCTACCTCCGATTCATCCGAGGAGGAGTCGTCCCAAGTTGCTTTGAGGGCCTTCTTTTTGGTTGACTTTGGTTTGTCGAATTTCAGTCTTGGGCATTCGTTCTTGTAGTGCCCCTTTTTGTTGCATCCGAAACAAGTCACATTCTTTTGTTCCGTGGGAGAACTGATCTTTTGAAGGTCCTTCTTGCTGAAGCTCCTTTTTCTCCTGGTGAACATTTTTCTTACCAAGTTCACCAGGTATTCTTCGTCTTCGGAATCTTGACTGGAATCTTCTTCAGATTCAGACTTGCTCTTCTTTTCTTTGGATGAACCTGCAAATAAAGCACTACCTTTCTCGGCTCCAGCATTAGTTTGTTCATGTAATTCTAACTCACAAAAAAGCTCGTCTAATTTTAACTTAGATAGATTTTTCGAAATTTTGTAGGCATCTACGATCGATGCCCACAAACTATTACGTGGAAAAGCATTTAGTGCGTACCTGATTAAATCTCTGTTTTCCATCTGGTGACCTATCGCATGGAGTCCGTTGAGGATGTCCTTGATCCTCGCGTGCAGTTGACTTGCCGTTTCCCCTTCCTGCATTTTTATATTAAATATTTTATTTAAAAGTAAATCTCTTTTTGTTACCTTTGCGTCGCTCGTTCCTTCGTGCAGCTCGATCAATTTGTCCCATAATTCTTTAGCATTCTGATGCGGTCTGACCCGGTTCAGCTCTTCTCGTGTTAGGCCGCAGTGTAGCGTATTGATTGCTTTGTTTTGCGTCGACGCCTTTTTCCTCATGTCCGGAGTCCACTGTTCCGTGTCTAGTGGATTTCCGGAGTTGTCGGTTGGAGTTCGGTAGGCCTTTATAACGCTGAACCATTGATCGTAATCCATCTTTAGGTACACCTCCATTCTTTTCTTCCAGTACGAGAAGTCATCCCCGTTGAATAGGGGAGGGCGTACTGCGCTGAAGCCTTCTAGTTGAGACATCCTGCACACAAGTAAACAACCAAAAAAAAAAAATATCCCAAGACTTGGTCTTAGATTAGTAGTGCGGGAAAAAATAATAGCTGTATCTAAATTGGTGTTGCACTAATTTAGATTTAATTGCAACAAAAAAAAATTTCCAAAACATGTAATAATACCAGATTGGAATTAAGCGTTAAAAAAAAACGAAACAAAAATAAAGGTTAATTTTTCACCCCCTTGTCTGATTGGTGGTTGCACCAAATCAGAGCGGTACCTGCTCTGATACCACTTGTTGGATCGTGAAGCGTCGATAGAGGGGGGGGGGGTGAATATCGATTTAAAAAATAGTGTTAAAAAGAGTTAAACGCAACGGAATTTAAAAACAATAGACACAGTAATTTTTACTTCGTTCGGAGCCTGTGACGACTCCTACTCGAAGGCCCGTACTCCGTGAGTACTTTCATTGGGCAATTCACTAGCAATTCGAAATAATGATTACAAAGACAGTACAAGGAATGCTAATGAAAATTAAAACAAAGCTATACCGACAGAAAGAAAATCACAAGGACAAGAGCACGTTGTTGGAGCTTCGTTGGCGTCGTTGGAGCGCAGAGCAGCAGAGCAAGCAGTCTAAGAGTTCTGAGTTAATTCTGAAGCTCCACCCCTGGGGCTTCTTTTATATGCTGCTCCGGGCGCCTGGATCCCTTCCGGGCGCCCTGGTGCGATGTGGCAGGTCTAATCAGTGAACTCCACGTGACGACGACTCGGTTTGGATAAAATTCATCTCCGGGTGCCACGTGACGACGACGACGTGGCAGGTCCGGGCGCCCGGATCCCCTCCGGGCGCCCGGACCCCTCTTCTCCAGAAAGTCCTTCTCCTGCAAGAAAAGGTTAGTCCGAGGTAAATATACCCTGCAACACAGATTGGTAGCACAGTTTTATAGATAAGCAAAATAAGTATGAATTAGCAAAAAGAGTATCACTTAGATTCCGTCTTTTCGAGACCGGAATCTAGTCACGATCTCGACTTAGATATCCGAAATGGATCTAAGCTGGATCGACGCCTAATGTTCCCTTCCCGGGAACGCTTCCTCGCAGTCACTCCCCTCTAGTGACTTACCTCACTTATGTAACGACCCAATTTTTCTCATTTCGAGTTCTAAAAGTCCATAAAAATATTTGGAAATGCCTTTAAAATATTCTAGAGATTTTTAGGAATTTTTAGAGTATTTTTACGTAATTTTTGGAGGTCGTTTAGTATTTTTACAAAACCAAAGAAGTTTAAGCAAAAAGCGTTGGAGAAGGGGTTCGAACCCGCGACCTCGGGTCGGACCAAACCAAGCCAAACCGGCTTGACCAGCTGGGATAAGAGATTTATGTTAATCTCAAATAGAGTTAAATAAGGTTATAGTATAGTTGAGTTATATCCGATTACTTATAAAAGGGAAATAAGTTTTGGGATTTTAGAAAACCTAAACATTTTCTCTCCTCCCTCGCGACGGCGTCTCCTCTCCTCGGGCGAAAATCGCAGCTCAAACCTAGGCGATTCCGGCGACCGGCGAGCTCTCTCCTCCACGGATTCTTCACGAAGCCGAACTTCTCTCGTCAAGGGGAGCGCGCGGGCACAAGAAGAAGTCAAAAGTTTCAAGCTTTGGAACCCTAGACCTTCCTCTCCTTCGGTTGTAAGTCCAAGAACCGGCAGTAAGTACTACTCACCTGCGGTAGGAGTTGCTCCGGGCTTCAATTTGATTTCTTTGCTTCCAGTTTTCATAGTGCCGAGTAGAACTTTATGCTAGGGTTTTCCTTCCTTGCTCTGTTTGTCAAGCCGAACGGTTATACCTAATTGCAGTAGAGTTTTGAGTTTTGGGAATGGACATGCTCCAATTGCAGCAGACCGAACATCCCTTGTTTGAGGTCTTGGTTCTCCTTGTGTTTGAATCTGCCGTGAGTTCTATGTGGAAAGAATTGGGGGACTTTGGCTTTCTTTTGGGTATTCTGCCGTGAGCTTCACAGGGAAATCAAGGTTTCGTTTAGGTTAGTTGAGCATGTAGTATGATTCTAGTGCCAAGTAGAATTGTATGCATTCTATCCTTATTTATTGCTAGGGATTTTGGCCGTGCACAGTGGAGTTTCGGTTGATTCCTTGCTGCCCTGTTTAGGATCATACCGAACAGATCATTATAGTTATCCCATGTCGCTGCCATGAGTTCGCTTAAGGATGCATTGTCTTGGCTTGCTGTTGAATGCTTTGAGTTGTATGTTGTACATGAATTTCCTTGCTTTAAGGTCATGTTGTACATAGTTAAAGTAGCATGTTACCTTATTTTGTATAGCATGTTTAAAGGCCTTAAAGGTAGCATCCTTTGTCTATTTTACAGCATGCTTGAGAAGCCCTAAAGTAGTATTCTTTGTCTATGCTTTATAACATGATTAGAATCCCTAAAGTAGCATTTTTGCCCTATTTTACAGCATGTTTAGGAAGTCCAAAATTAGCTTCCTTTTTGCTCTATTTTGTAGCATGATTAGCAAGTTTGAATTAGCTTTCTTTTGCTTTATTTATAGCATGATTAGAATTATTCCATGCTTGATTTTACAGCATGTTTAGAAGTACTAAAACAGCATCCTTTGCCATGTTTTCACCGTATGATTCAAAGGCTTTAAATTGCTTTCTTTAGTTAGCTTGTAGCATGATCAGTAAGCTTTAAGTTATTTGTTTTATTCTGTTATATAGCATGGTTAGTTGAGTATACACCTATACTTATTAAGTATATCTAAAGGACTCCCACAATCTTTAATAAAAGATAATAAGGAAGATAAAAGAATAAGAAAGATAACAAGTAAGTCAAGCAAGAGGCTAGTACCCGACATCTAAGAGCTTATCGTTAAACAAATCCAGGTGACCATTTCCGAGGTCTTGGCCCTGGTAGATCGAGGTCTGCTCTTTTAGGATTGGTGGCTCGCAACCCCAACCTATTAGGGAACGCGCATGAGTTGGTACTAGGCCTGGGCCCCAGAAAAGAAAACCAAAGAAAAGAAAAGTTAAGAAAGAAAGAAAGAAAGAAGAAGAAAGTAAAGGATAGAAATTAAAAGATTAATTTCTAACACAAGGATACAAGAAATGAAATAAGTTCCAAGCTTAGAATAAATAAGAATGGTTAGTTTTCTTTGATTCTAAGTTTACATTGTTAGTTCTCGTTATTCTGCTTGATACTGAGTATGATTTGTATTCTGTTCATTTTCTGTATACCATGAGCACATGCAGATAGCTTTATTATTATTTCAGTTTCAGCACTTATGCATTTTATTTATGCATTTCGAGTTTTGTGAGATAGATTAGTACTTACTAAGCGTTTTCGCTTATAGATACTTTTTTCCTCCTACTGCAGATAAAGGAAAAGCTAAGATATGAAGGGAGGCGACAGGGTGGTGGTGATGATGGATGTGTGTGGTGGCTGAACTATGGAGGGATCCAGAGGGGACTAGCAAGATTTATTCATTTAGAGTTTATGTCTAGTTCATTTTCCTTATTTCCATTATGAAACCATGAGTTTATGCTTGATTTTGAAGTGCATTGTAGTTTGTTATGCTTTGTTCTGAGAGTTTTGAGTTTAATTCTTATTGCTAGTTTAGTTTTTGATTAGAATATGATTTATTAATGCGTGGTTGTGAAGAAAATATATGTTCCAGCCGCCTGTGGCTGAGTATAGATTGTTTGTATTATGGATTTGGTCACCGGTACAGGGGAGACTCTGCCGAAATTTTTCGGTAGGAATTCCTCTGAACCGTGATAAAATCTAACTGACTCTAATAATAGCGTCAGTGACACTAGTAAGTAGAGTATAGATAGGTAATGGTCGCCCTTAGAGAGTAGTAGTAAGAAGGGTGGTCGTTACAGTTGGTATCAGAGCACTGTTCCATTCTCCAGCATCACACACACATCAGCATCATCCTTGCCGTCTCCAAGTAAGAAAGTATTTAAAATTCCTTTCTTATTTCTGCTTTCCTTATTTTTACTGCAGTATAGAGTACTTTCCTTTTTAGTACTAAAGTAAGATAGAAGATTTAGTTTCCCTTTTATTTATTCATATTTAAGTATGATTAGAAGGGTTAAAGTAAGATATCAAGTCTTTACCTTTCATAATTAGATGGCAAGAAGAGGACGTCCCCGTGCTACTCACACTGAGGAACCAGCCCAAGAGAACGAAGTGCCTAGAGCAACTGAGCCCAACCTTTCTGAAGTGGTTGCTCAGCTCCAGAGGCAAGTAGCAGAGCAACAGCAAGTGATTGCCAATCTGATGGCAAACCAGCAAGCAGTTCCTCCCCCTCCTCCAGTTGTCACTGCAGAGACCCCAGTGGTAACTGAGACTCCACCAGCTACTCAGGGAACCGTCACAGCTTATCTTATACAGTGGCTGAAGCTGAAACCAGAGAGCTTCTCAGGCACGACTGAGCCCTGGGATGCCCAGGCTTGGTTTAAAACACTAGAGAGCACTATGGAGCTTCTTGACTGGCCAGAAGTCGAGAAGGTCAAGTGCGCCTCTTTCTGCCTGTCTGGAGATGCTCGTATGTGGTGGGAGAGGATAAAGACCAAGAGAGCAGCTGATCAGATGAGCTGGGCTGATTTTCAGTCAGAGTTTTATGAAGAGTTCTTCCACCTGCAGATTACCAACAAGCACTACGAGGAGTTTATAGAGTTCAAGCAAGGTGACCTGTCAGTGGAGGAAGCAGCCAAGAAGTTCAACAGTTAGCACGTCTCTGACCAGAGCTAGTGAGTACAGAGAAGGAGCGAGTCAGGCTGATGCTCAGAATGCTGAGACCACAGATAGCACTGAATGTGAGCAGTGGAGCTCATCGACCCCAGACTGGCGAAGAATTGATCAGTAGAGCATTAATTGCTGAACATTACATGAACAACATCAAAGCACAGCGAGCACAACATAAGCCAGTGAAGACGGAGGACAAGGCGAAGCCGAAGTCACAGGTCTCGAAAGGCAAAGGTAAAGGAAGCGGTGGAACACGGAGGTGGCGAAGGAGGATCGGCAAGTAGCGGACCAAGTTCCCTCCCTGTCCCAAATGTGGGAGAACACATCCAGAGCTTGTCTTCGAAGTCCCATGGAGCAGGTCGGGAAGGACACATGGCTAAAGAGTGTCCTAATAAATTCAAAGCACCTCAACCATATGGAGGCCAGCCTGCACAGTTGCACCACATGGGAGCAGCATTAGAGGACCCTACATCAGTCAAGGAAGGTTAGAAGCCCCACCGTTCCAGCCTGTGCGAGTATTCTCCTCACCAAAGAAGAAGTCGCTAGTGCCTCCACGGTCGTAACAGGTCAAGTAGTTATTTTCCAGCACATAGCTACTGTACTATTTGACACTGGGGCGACCCATTCTTTTGTATCGATACCTTTTGCCAGTAGTTTACAGTGCCTACAGAAAGTATGAACTCCAAGTTCCCGACAACCCTACCTTCGGGAAAGTCATGGAATCCAATCTGGCTTCGAGTGTACTGGTTAGAATTGCAGAGCGATGTAAATCTAATAGTCCTCGCCATGCAGGATTTCGATATCATTTTTGGTATGGATTTCCTCAGCAAGTACAATGCCTCGATGGACTGCCGCAGAAAGAAAGTAATTTTTAGTCCAGAAGGTGAGCCAACTTTTGAGTTCACAGGAGTGCCAAGGAAGAAGACCCAGAAGCTCCTCTTCTCTAGCAGCACACCGGATGTTAGCTAAAGGGTGTAGGTTTTCTTGCATACATAGTAAAGCGAGAAGAGGAGAAGGACTCAAGCGGGAGGAGGTCCAGTATGCGAGTATCCAGTATTTCCAAGAGCTACGGACTACCTCCCAACAGAGAGGTGGAATTTGAGATTGAATTGGTTCTGGAACCGGTCCAATTTCAAAAGTCCGTATCGCATGTCTCCAGAGCTGAAGGAGTTACAAGAGCAACTACAGAAGTTCTTGGACAAAGGCTTCATTCGCCCTAGTCACTCACCTTGGGAGCTCCTGTGTTGTTTGTCAAGAAGAAAGATGGGACAATGCGGATGTGCATAGACTACAGAGCTTTGAATCAAGTGACAATCAAGAACAAGTACCCCCTTCCCAGGATCGATGACTTATTTGATCAGTTACGAGGAGCGACGGTGTTCTCAAAGATAGACTTGCGCTCTGGGTACCATCAGCTGAAGGTGAAAGAAAGAGATATACCCAGAACGGCATTCAGAACCAGATATGGACACTACGAGTTTGTAGTTATGCCATTTGGAGTGACCAATGCACCTGCGGTCTTCATGGACCTAATGAACAGAGTGTTCAGAGAATATCTTGACAAATTTGTCATTGTATTCATCGATGACATTCTGGTCTATTCAAGGACCCCAGAGGAGCATGACACGCACTTGAGGATAGTACTGCAGACTCTTCAGCAGAAGCAGCTTTATGCTAAATTCTCAAAGTACGAGTTCTGGTTAAATCAGGTGGCGCTTTTAGGTCACATTATTTCCAAAGAAGGTATTCAAGTGGATCCAGCCAAAGTGGAAGCGGTCAACAACCGGAGTAGACCCAAGAACGTCAGAGAGATCGAAGCTTCCTTGGTCTAGGTACTACAGGAAGTTCGTGGAGGATTTTTCCAGGATAGCTTCTCCGCTAACAGCCCTCACCAGAAAGAACAAGAGATTCGAATGGTCAGATAAATGTGAGCAGAGCTTCCAAGAGCTAAAGAAGAGACTGATCAGTGCTCCCATTCTGACTGTTCCACAGAGCGACAAGAGTTTCGACATCTACAGCGATGCTTCCAAGATGGGTTTAGGAGCGGTACTCATGCAAGAAGGAAAGGTCATAGCTTATGCTTCCAGACAATTCAAAGACTATGAGAAGAACTACCCTACTCATGATCTCGAGCTGGCAGCTGTAGTTTTTGCACTTAAACTCTGGCGACATTATTTGTATGGAGTCTAGTGCAGAATTTTCACAGATCATCAGAGTCTTAAGTACTTCTTCACTCAGAAGGACTTAAACATGAGACAGCGTAGGTGGCTGGAATTGGTCAAAGATTACGACTGTGAAATTCTCTACCACCCAGGCAAAGCTAACAAAGTGGCAGATGCACTCAGCAGAAAATCTAGTGCATCACTGATGTCCTTGTCATCACTAGCCCTGCCACTGCAGAAGGAGTTGTCAGATTTTGGGCTTGAAATTATCGAAGGACAGCTCTCTACATTGACCTTAGAGTCAACCCTGCTTGAGGATATACAGAGAAAGCAAAGTGAAGATCCAGATATCCAAAAGATCAAGCAAGAGATACAAAAATAAGAAAATACGGAGTTTCGAGTATCAGACAGTGGAATTCTTTATCAGGGGAACCGCCTTTGTGTCCCCAATGATGAGAAATTGAGAAAGAAAATTTTAGAAGAAGTTCATAGTACACCATACTTCATGCATCCTGGTTCTACCAAGATGTACCAAGATGTGAAACAGAGAATCTGGTAGTCTGGACTCAAAAGAGATGTAGCTAAGTATGTCAGTACCTGCTTGACATGCCAGAGAGTCAAAGCAGAACACCAGAGACCAGGAGGAGTTCTCCAGCCTCTCCCAATACCAGAATGGAAATGGGAAGACATTTCCATGGACTTCATAACAGGTCTTCCAAGAACCACCAGTGGATATGATGAGATATGGGTAATAGTAGACCGATTGACCAAGTCTGCTCACTTCCTAGCCATCAAGGTGTCCCACTCCATAGAGCAGTTGGCCCAGCTATATGTTAAAGAGGTAGTCAGACTTCATGGAGTTCCTAAATCTATCGTTTCTGATAGAGATGGGCGCTTCACCTCACATTTTTGGGAGTGCGTTCAGAATGCACTAGGCACCAAACTCAAGTTCAGCACAGCTTTCCATCCGCAGACTGATGGACAGACAGAGCGAGTGAATCAGATTTTAGAAGACATGCTCAGAGCTTGTGCGCTAGATTTCAAAGGAAGTTGGTGCAAGTATTTGTGCTTAGCTGAATTCGCTTACAACAATAGCTATCAGGCTACCATTAAGATGGCACCTTATGAAGCACTATATGGCAGATCACCCATATGCTGGCAAGAAGCAGGAGAGAGAAAAGAGATAGAAGCAGAGTTGGGCATTCAGACAGAGGTGATAGATGAGACTACTCAAGCAATCCAGAAAATCAGACAGAGAATTGAGACTGCCCAGAGCAGACAGAAGAGTTATGCTGACACACGCCGTAGGCCATTGGAATTCCAAGTAGGAGATTCAGTTTTCCTCAAGGTCGCTCCTATGAAGGGAGTGATGAGATTTGGCAAGAAGGGCAAATTAAGTCCTCGCTATGTAGGACCTTACCTGATCATAGAGAGGATTGGGAAAGTAGCTTACAGGCTGGACTTACCACAAGACATGTCAGCAATACACAATGTGTTTCATGTCTCTATGCTAAAGAAGTGTCTCCATGACCCGAGCCAAGTGATTCAGCCTCAATCGGAGCTTAGTTATGAGAGCAGACCTACACAGATAGTGGACAGAGCAGTCAAGAGGTTGAGAAATAAAGAAGTACCACTAGTGAAGGTCGTCTGGCAGAACCAGAGGCACGAGGAAATCACTTGGGAGCGGGAGGACAGTATGAGACATGTATCCAGAGCTATTCTAAGTTCGAGGACTAACTTTTAATAAGGTATGGGATTGTAACGACCCAATTTTTCTCATTTCGAGTTCTAAAGTCCATAAAATATTTGGAAATGCCTTTAAAATATTCTAGAGATTTTAGGAATTTTAGAGTATTTTACGTAATTTTGGAGGTCGTTTAGTATTTTTACAAAACCAAAGAAGTTTAAGCAAAAGCGTTGGAGAAGGGTCGAACCCGCGACCTCGGGTTGGACCAAACCAAGCCAAACCGGCTTGACCAGCTGGGATAAGAGATTTATGTTAATCTCAAATAGAGTTAAATAAGGTTATAGTATAGTTGAGTTATATCCGATTACTTATAAAAGGAAATAAGTTTTGGGATTTTAGAAAACCTAAACATTTTCTCTCCTCCCTCGCGACGGCGTCTCCTCTCCTCGGGCGAAAATCGCAGCTCAAACCTAGGCGATTCCGGCGACCGGCGAGCTCTCTCCTCCACGGATTCTTCACGAAGCCGAACTTCTCTCGTCAAGGGGAGCGCGCGGGCACAAGAAGAAGTCAAAAGTTTCAAGCTTTGGAACCCTAGACCTTCCTCTCCTTCGGTTGTAAGTCCAAGAACCGGCAGTAAGTACTACTCACCTGCGGTAGGAGTTGCTCCGGGCTTCAATTTGATTTCTTTGCTTCCGGTTTTCATAGTGCCGAGTAGAACTTTATGCTAGGGTTTTCCTTCCTTGCTCTGTTTGTCAAGCCGAACGGTTATACCTAATTGCATTAGAGTTTTGAGTTTTGGAATGGACATGCTCCAATTGCAGCAGACCGAACATCCCTTGTTTGAGGTCTTGGTTCTCCTTGTGTTTGAATCTGCCGTGAGTTCTATGTGGAAAGAATTGGGGGACTTTGGCTTTCTTTTGGGTATTCTGCCGTGAGCTTCACAGGGAAATCAAGGTTTCGTTTAGGTTAGTTGAGCATGTAGTATGATTCTAGTGCCAAGTAGAATTGTATGCATTCTATCCTTAATTATTGCTAGGGATTTTGGCCGTGCACAGTGGAGTTTCGGTTGATTCCTTGCTGCCCTGTTTAGGATCATACCGAACAGATCATTATAGTTATCCCATGTCGCTGCCATGAGTTCGCTTAAGGATGCATTGTCTTGGCTTGCTGTTGAATGCTTTGAGTTGTATGTTGTACATGAATTTCCTTGCTTTAAGGTCATGTTGTACATAGTTAAAGTAGCATGTTACCTTATTTTGTATAGCATGTTTAAAGGCCTTAAAGGTAGCATCCTTTGTCTATTTTACAGCATGCTTGAGAAGCCCTAAAGTAGTATTCTTTGTCTATGCTTTATAACATGATTAGAATCCCTAAAGTAGCATTTTTGCCCTATTTTACAGCATGTTTAGGAAGTCCAAAATTAGCTTCCTTTTTGCTCTATTTTGTAGCATGATTAGCAAGTTTGAATTAGCTTTCTTTTGCTTTATTTATAGCATGATTAGAATTATTCCATGCTTGATTTTACAGCATGTTTAGAAGTACTAAAACAGCATCCTTTGCCATGTTTTCACCGTATGATTCAAAGGCTTTAAATTGCTTTCTTTAGTTAGCTTGTAGCATGATCAGTAAGCTTTAAGTTATTTGTTTTATTCTGTTATATAGCATGGTTAGTTGAGTATACACCTATACTTATTAAGTATATCTAAAGGACTCCCACAATCTTTAATAAAAGATAATAAGGAAGATAAAAGAATAAGAAAGATAACAAGTAAGTCAAGCAAGAGGCTAGTACCCGACATCCAAGAGCTTGTCGTTAAACAAATCCAGGTGACCATTTCCGAGGTCTTGGCCCTGGTAGACCGAGGTCTGCTCTTTTAGGATTGGTGGCTCGCAACCCCAACCTATTAGGGAACGCGCATGAGTTGGTACTAGGCCTGGGCCCCAGAAAAGAAAACCAAAGAAAAGAAAAGTTAAGAAAGAAAGAAAGAAAGAAGAAGAAAGTAAAGGATAGAAATTAAAAGATTAATTTCTAACACAAGGATACAAGAAATGAAATAAGTTCCAAGCTTAGAATAAATAAGAATGGTTAGTTTTCTTTGATTCTAAGTTTACATTGTTAGTTCTCGTTATTCTGCTTGATACTGAGTATGATTTGTATTCTGTTCATTTTCTGTATGCCATGAGCACATGCAGATAGCTTTATTATTATTTCAGTTTCAGCACTTATGCATTTTATTTATGCATTTCGAGTTTTGTGAGATAGATTAGTACTTACTAAGCGTTTTCGCTTATAGATACTTTTTCTTTTTCCTCCTACTGCAGATAAAGGAAAAGCTAAGATATGAAGGGAGGCGACAGGGTGGTGGTGATGATGGATGTGTGTGGTGGCTGAACTATGGAGGGATCCAGAGGGGACTAGCAAGATTTATTCATTTAGAGTTTATGTCTAGTTCATTTTCCTTATTTCCATTATGAAACCATGAGTTTATGCTTGATTTTGAAGTGCATTGTAGTTTGTTATGCTTTGTTCTGAGAGTTTTGAGTTTAATTCTTATTGCTAGTTTAGTTTTTGATTAGAATATGATTTATTAATGCGTGGTTGTGAAGAAAATATATGTTCCAGCCGCCTGTGGCTGAGTATAGATTGTTTGTATTATGGATTTGGTCACCGGTACAGGGGAGACTCTGCCGAAATTTTTCGGTAGGAATTCCTCTGAACCGTGATAAAATCTAACTGACTCTAATAATAGCGTCAGTGACACTAGTAAGTAGAGTATAGATAGGTAATGGTCGCCCTTAGAGAGTAGTAGTAAGAAGGGTGGTCGTTACAACTTACCTGCCAGACGTCCGGTCAGCCCGTCGACCCGTCTGGACTTCGTGCCAGCTATCCGGTTAACCCGTCGACCTAGCTGGACTTCGTGCCTAAGCGTCCAGTCAGCCCGTCGACCCGCTTGGACTTCGTGCCAGCTATCCGGTCAGCCCGTCGACCTAGCTGGGCTTCGTGCCAGACATCCGGTCAGCCCGTCGACCTATCTGGACTTCTCCTGCACACTCGATCAAAGTGTCAGACAACAACAAACTAACTTAACCTGATTTGTCATTCATCAAAACCTGGGTTAAATCGTTAGTGCTAACCGCACCAACATAAGTGCCTATCACTGGTTAATTGTCTATCACTGGAAACATTAGGAATTCAAACTTGATGACGACTTGACTAGGACATAGATTGAAACTTGAAGAGTTTTTGAGTTACTTTGCACTGTGCACAAGAGACTTATGCTTGAGTCATACTTAACTTGTTTCCATGATCATGCTTGTTAATGAAACTTTTTGATAGAGTTAGGATAATGCATTAGGGATATGAGAGCATTGTAAAACATATGAATTTAGATTGCAGCATTTTGCTTAAGGACAAGCAAAGGTTGGAGTGTATACTGAAAGCCTAAGCTTTGTAAACATTTATTATGAATAAAGAATCACATTTGGTCTAATTGTCTACATTTGTTTGTAGTTGTTCATTTAATTTATATTGTAGATAACATAGTATGTGGTGTCACATACAGAAGATGATGTTATCAGTACCTTATAAATTATAAACAGTAGCTCACGACCAAAATGGAAAAGGAACAAACCATTAGAAGGTCGTAGTGTAATTAGGTATTAGTTTATCTTGACTATATAATTACACTAGTACACTCAGAGTGTATTGAGTAGGACTATTTGAGGTCGTTTCTTTTATACTGACTTTATAAAGGAACAAAGACCTCAGTTATTATGGAAGTGTGTGCTCTTAATCCTAATATAATAACAAGCACATATATTTGATATTTATTTCTTTAATTTATCAATGGGTGAGATTTAGTTCGTTGAATCAATAAACCCGATAAGTTGGGAAATGGTATCACTTATAGTGTGTGTTGTTGATTATAGAAGGAAACTGTGTCCTAGAGATACTAGGTTGATAATGTCCTCAAGAGGAGCTCATAAAGATTGTCATGTTAAACCTGCAGGTGGACTTAGTCCGACATGACAATAAGGTTGAGTGGTACTACTCTTGGACTTAGATATTAATTAAATGAGTTGTCAGTAACTCACTTAATTAGTGGACATTCGATATCTTAAACACAGGGAGACTAACACACTCATAATAAGAAGGAGCCCAAAAATGTAATTTGGGATTGGTGCGGTAGTTCAATGATAGTTCTCTAGTGGAATGAATTATCATTGATAAAATTAAGTTATGTGTTGGCGAACACGGGATGCTTAATTTTATCAGGAGACCAAAACCAACTCCTCCTCTCGGTCCCTATCGTAGCCTCTTATTTATAGAGTTCTATACCCACTTATACCCACCTTCTAAACCCACCCAATAGGGGCCGGCCAAGCTAGCTTGGGAACAAGCTAGGGCCGACCTAGGTATAATATTGGGTGGCCGGCCCTAGCTTGAACCCAAGCTAGTGGGGGCCGGCCAAATTAGATTTAAAAGGGATTTTAATTTTAATTTTATTATGTGGAAGAAATAATTTATTAAAGAGAATTAAAATTAAAATATCTCTCTTGTAAAAGATCTACAAAAGATTAAAGAAAGAGATTAGATCTCTTTCCTTATTTGTAGATTGGAGAGATGTTTTATTTTCTCTTTAAAAATTATTCACATGTTGATAAAATTAAAATTATAGAAATTTCCTTTTATCAACCATGAAGAGATTTTAAAGAGAAATTTTATTTTTTAAAATTTCCGGAAACAAATTAGGAAGTTTTAATTGTTGATTAAAACTTGTCCAATTTGTTCTCCAATGATGTGGCCGGCCATTGGTTTTAATTTGGGAAATTTTATTTTATTTTTCTCAATAAAATCATGTCAAGGAAATTGAGGAAATTTTATGGTAATTAAATTTCCTAATTTGCCTAGGCCAAGGAATATAAAAGAAGGGGTAGGGGTGCCTTCATGAGACACAACATCTATTATTTCTCTCCCTCTTTTGTTCCTTGGTGTGGCCGGCCAACCTCTCCCTCTCTTCCTCTTGTGGTGGCCGAACCCTACTCTTCCATTGGAGCTCTTGTGGTGGCCGGATACTACTCGGAGAAGAAGAAGGAGAAGGAGAGAAAGCTAGCATCTCTTGGAGCTTGGTTAGTATTTTGATTTTCTTCCTTGGTGAAGCTTCCTCTTTGTTGGCCGAACCTAGCTAGGAGGAGAAGAAGGTGATTGGTGGTTTCTCATCTCGGAAGATCGTTGCCCACACAACGTCCGAGGTTAGAAGAGGAATACTGTAGAAGATCAAGAGGTTTTTCTACAAGGTATAACTAGTAATTTTTATTTCCGCATCATGCTAGTTATTTATGGAAATAATACCAAATACAAGAGGCTTACGTTCTAGTATTTCGAATATGTTTTTCGATGTTGTGTTCTTTTGTTTTCTTTCTTTTCCTTGTGATTTGATTGTTCTCTTTGGTTAACCTAAAGTTATTTTAGGAAATTAAATATTAGCTTTCTATTAAAGGTTTTGTCTAGTCGGTGGTGGTTGCTCCCATATCCAAGAAGGCCATGTGCCTCACCACGTCAGTACTGGGAACCTTTTATGGAAATTAATATTTAATGGAATTAATAACTTAAGGAGACTTGGGTCGAACGTGTTAAGTTCCGCAGGAGATCCAAGTCAAAACCTAAAAGAACAAATAGATTAAGTTTTGGATCAAACGTGTTAAGTTCCGCAGGCGATCCAAAATTTAATTTAAAAGAACACATGGTAGCTAGGAAAGGTTCAAACCTTTGTACAAAATTTTTGTACAGTGGAACCTATAGGTTTTCCAAGTAGCAACCAACAATTGGTATCAGAGCTAGGGTTTTGCCTCTGTGTATTTGGTATTTAGTTTAATTATGCACATGTCATACATAATTTAGGCAGGATAATAGTAGGATGTGCTAACTTTGTGGATGTAGGATCCAACTATTATGGCTTTTAGTTAATTATGTGTGATTGGACCCTTGGACATGTCAAGGGCAATTTATATGTGTGTGCATGATTGTATTAAAATACAGGATGTATTTAGTTTTATTAGGATTTTATTTTTGATCTAGATACATGTACATTCCTTTTATGGAATATAGGATCAAAAATGTAAAATTCTATTTATGTCGCGGATCGAATCTTGCAAAGCGTGGAACCTTCTAAGGACCAGAGGCGCAGCGGAACTAGGAGCAAGATGGATGCGACAGCTAGACCCGGAGGCGGTGGCCAAATATGGCAGCAGCTTGGGATGACAACACACGGAGGACAATTAAGAGATAAAAGCCATAATAGTTGAAAATTAAATTTTCTATTTATTGCTTTTATATTGTGTGTGCAGGTTAGTTTACAAGTTTAGTAGTCTAGCATAGGGAAAATTCCTCATTTATAAATAACTAAGGGGGAGAGGGATTTGAAATAAATCTCATGGTCTCCATTACTGGTTTGTAAGTGATGCAAACAAGCTTGCGCGTTGGCTCTGAGTGCCTTCCTCCATAACGGATGAGCTTGTTTGTGGATCACTAGAACAGACTTCCATTTTTGGATGACTATAGGAAATTAATTAAGAGCGTGTGATCTTCCCCAACGGAAGGGGAATAATCTTATTAATGGACTTAGTGTCAAGTAATGGTATACACTTAGACACATCTAATAGTATCCTCCCCAACGGAGTCACTATTATTATTTGTGTGACCAAATAATACCAACTATTAATTTTATTTGTCAAAAAGTTAGGTTGACAAGATAATAAAATTAATGGGTTAAAACCCTCCTTTTACAAATGTTGAATTTGTATACGTCCACACTAACGTGGCATACAAAATTCACGGTGTGATGAGGTGTTGGTTAATTTAAAATAGTATTGTTTGAGGAATCAATATTATTCTAAATTTAGAGTTCTGACCAAAAGTTATTTGTGATTCTTAGGATGACTTTCAACCCACTGTCCATCATACTTCAACAAAATAGACTTACTGGACCTAATTACATAGATTGGAAAAGGAACCTGGACATTGTTCTGACTGCTGAAAGCTATAAATTTGTACTGACTGAACCTTGTCCTGATGCACCCACTGGTGAATCTACCCAAGAGGAGATTGAATATCATAAGAAATGGGTAAAGGCAGATGAGATGGCGCGGTGTTACATTTTGGCTTCAATGTCAAATGTATTGCAACATCAGCATCAAGATTTACCAACAACTTATGATATTATGAACAATCTCAAGGAACTCTTTGGTCATCAGGATAGGGCTTCTAGACAAGAAGCTATGAGAAAGATAATGACAGCCACCATGCAAGAGGGTACTCCTGTAAGGGATCATATCCTAAAGATGATGGCTTATCTGAACGAGATACAGATCCTTGGAGGAGAAATTGATGGGAAACCCAGATCGATATGATCCTCCAAACGCTACCTAGAAGTTTTGAGCTCCGAACTATAATATGAATAAAAGGATTTATTCATTAGGGAACTACTAAAGCAGCAGAAGGATTATTTCGTCACAATTCTCAAATTCACTTTGTGAAAATGGTTCTACTTCTAAACCGAAAGGAAAGAAGAAGAAGAAACAAGTCGGCTCAAGAAAGAAAGTGAATAAATCTCAGTGTACGGGATTAAGGAGTGAAGAAGCCAAGGGCAAGTGCTTCATCTGCAGGCATTGGAAGGCGGACTGTCCTCGTAGGAACCAAAACAAAGGTATATCTCATGCTCGTTGTTGAAACATGTTTAGCGGTGTTATCTACCAAAACCTGGTGTGTAGATACGGAGCACCGATCATGTCTGCAATTCCTTGCAGGGTTCCAGAAACCCGACGACTATCTGAAGGGGAGATCTACATCGGCAATGCTACTAAGGTGGCAATGTTGCGAGAGACGTCTACTTGTCTTTTAGTAGAAATAGAAATTTGGTTTTAAGAAATTGTCTTTATGTACCCAGTTTTAGAAAGAATTTAATTTCAGTTTCTAAACTATTTATAGATGGATATTCAGTTTCTTTCAGTAACGATGTAGTTATTAAAAGAAATAAAGTGATTATCTGTTCTGGTGCATTAGTTGGCAATTTGTATATTTTAAATCCAATTTCTTCCACAAAGCAAAACATGGAAATTTATAACTCATCTTCTAATTCTAATAAGAGAAAAGAACCTTCAGAAATGAACCAAGCATATCTTTGGCATCTAAGACTTGGTCATATTAATTTAAGTAGGATTCAGAGGCTTATAGCCGATGGACTTTTGAGTTCATTAGAGTTGGAAAATTTTCCAACTTGTGAATCTTGCTTAGAAGGTAAAATGACCAAGTGGTCGTTCAAGGCCAAGGGGTATAGAGCCAAAGAAGTGTTAGAGTTGGTTCACTCTGATTTGTGTGGTCCTATGTTTGTCCAGGCAAGAGGAGGTTTTGAATATTGTGTCTCTTTCATAGACGATTATTCAAGATATGGATACATTTACCTAATGCGCCGCAAGTCCGAGTGCTTTGACAAGTTCAAAGAATACAAGGCTGATGTGGAGAAACAACTAGGTAAAAGTATCAAGATACTACTGTCTGATCGTGGTGGCGAATACCTCTTAGGAGAGTTTAGGAATGACTTATCAGAAGCCGGGATTCAATCCCAATTGTCCGCACCTGGTACACCCCAACACAATGGTGTGGCAGAACGAAGGAATAGGACTCTTATGGAGATGGTTAGATTGATGATGAGTTATTCAGAATTACCAAATTCATTTTGGGGATACACTCTGGAAACGGAAGTGAACATTCTGAACTTAGTACCTTCTAAATCAGTTTCTTCTACTCCCACAGAATTGTGGAATGGGCGAAAACCCTGTTTAAGACATATTCGGATTTGGGGTATTCCAGCACATGTGCTGAAACTAGATGCTGATAAGTTAGAATCTCGTACAGAAGTTCACGTGTTTGTAGGTTATCCCAGAGGAACGAAAGGTGGTTTATTTTATAGTCCTCAAGAAGGTCATTGTTAGCACCAATGCCCAATTTTTAGAAGAAGACTATATAATGGATCACAAGACTAGTAGCAAAGTTGTTTTAGAAGAACTTAGAGAGGACACGTCTACTTTGATACCAACAGTACAAGATGAAGTACCACAAGAGACTACAACACGTGTCACACATGATACACAACCACAGACGGTGCCTCGTCGTAGTGGGAGGGTTGTGAGGCACTGAAAGATTCATGTTTTGGGAGAGTCTTGGACTTGATCCTGGTAAACATGAACCTGATCCCGATCATATGACGAAGCACTCCAAGATATAGATGCAACATCTTGGCAAAAGGCAATGAATTCAAAAATAGAGTCCATGTACTGTAATAAGGTTTGGGAGCTTGTAGAACCACCGATGGTGTAAAAGCCGTTGGATGCAAGTGGATCTACAAAAGGAAAAGAGGGACAGACGGGAAGGTAGAAACCTTCAAAGCTAGGCTTGTTGCAAAAGGGTACACTCAAAAAGAAGGAATCGATTATGAGGAGACCTTTTCACCGGTAGCCATGCTTAAGTCTATCCGGATACTCTTATCCATTGCTGCTCATATGGATTATGAGATTTGGCAAATGGATGTCAAGACAGCTTTCCTTAATGGAAGTCTTGAAGAGAACATCCATATGAAGCAACCAGAAGGGTTCATTGAAAAAGGCAAAGAGCATCTAGTGTGCAAGCTCAATCGGTCCATTTATGGATCAAGCAAGCAAGGTCTTGGAACATCCGGTTTAATGAAGTAATCCAGTCATATGGATTTATTCAAAGTCCGGATGAGTCTTGTGTATATAAGAAGTGTAACGGAAACGTGGTGGTATTTCTTGTACTATACGTAGATGATATTTTGTTAATCGGCAACAATGTCAAGGTATTATCAGACGTATTGGTATGGTTGTCCAAACAATTTGATATGAAGTACTTAGGAGAATGTGCACACATTCTTGGGATCAAAGTTATAAGGGATCGTAAGAAAAGAATGTTGTGTCTATCCCAAGCTTCATATATAGATACAATCCTTGCTCGTTTTAGCATGCAGGATTCCAAGAAAGGTTTCTTACCTTTTAGACATGGAGTAGCTCTATCTAAAGAGATGTCTCCAAAGACATCAAAAGATATAGAGGACATGAAAGTAGTTCCTTATGCTTCGGCTGTAGGAAGCCTAATGTATGCAATGCTATGTACGAGACCTGATATCTGTTTAACCGTGGGCATGGTCAGCAGATATCAGAGTAACCCTGGACAAGGACATTGGACTGCAGTAAAGCATATATTAAAGTACCTGAGAAGGACTAGAGATTATATGCTAGTTTACCAAGCAGACGATCTGCTCCCTGTGGGTTACACGGATTCAGATTTCCAATCAGATAGGGATAACAGTAAGTCTACATCAGACTATGTGTTTACTTTAGGAGGTGGAGCCATTTCATGGAGGAGTGTTAAGCAGAAATGCGTTTCGGACTCAACCATGGAAGCTGAATATGAGGCAGCTAAAGAAGCAGTATGGCTCAGGAACTTTCTAATGGACTTAGATGTGATTCTGGTTTGCCCAAAATCATCACAATTTATTGTGATAATAGCGGTGCAGTTGCAAACTCGAAGGAACCACGAGCTCATAAGGCAAGTAAACATATAGAGCGCAAGTACCACCTGATACGAGATATCGTGAAGCGAGGAGAAGTTGTCATCGCCAAGATTGCATCAGCGGATAACCTGGCAGATCCTTTCACTAAGGCCCTTCCAGCGAAAGCTTTCGATCGGCATGTGGAGGGAATGAGAATCAGATGTATGGTAGAAGATATGGCAGCTTAGTCATTAGTATAAGTGGGAGATTGTTGGAGTGTATACTGAAAGCCTAAGCTTTGTAAACATTCATTATGAATAAAGAATCACATTTGGTCTAATTATCTACATTTGTTTGTAGTTGTTCATTTAATTTATATTGTAGATAACATAGTATGTGGTGTCACATACAGAAGATGATGTTATCAATTATAAACAGTAGCTCACGACCAAAATGGAAAAGGAACAAACCATTAGAAGGTCGTAGTGTAATTAGGTATTAGTTTATCTTGACTATATAATTACACTAGTACACTCAGAGTGTATTGAGTAGGACCATTTGAGGTCGTTTCTTTTATACTGACTTTATAAAGGAACAAAGACCTCAGTTATTATGGAAGTGTGTGCTCTTAATCCTAATATAATAACAAGCACATATATTTGATATTTATTTCTTTAATTTATCAATGGGTGAGATTTAGTTCGTTGAATCAATAAACCCGATAAGTTAGGAAATGGTATCACTTATAGTGTGTGTTGTTGATTATAGAAGGAAACTGTGTCCTAGAGATACTAGGTTGATAATGTCCTCAAGAGGAGCTCATAAAGATTGTCATGTTAAACCCTGCAGGTGGACTTAGTCCGACATGACAATAAGATTGAGTGGTACTACTCTTGGACTTAGATATTAATTAAATGAGTTGTCAGTAACTCACTTAATTAGTGGACATTCGATATCTTAAACACAGGGAGACTAACACACTCATAATAAGAAGGAGCCCAAAAATGTAATTTGGGATTGGTGCGGTAGTTCAATGATAGTTCTCTAGTGGAATGAATTATCATTGATAAAATTAAGTTGTGTGTTCGGGGCGAACACGGGATGCTTAATTTTATCAGGAGACCAAAACCAACTCCTCCTCTCGGTCCCTATCGTAGCCTCTTATTTATAGAGTTCTATACCCACCTATACCCACCTTCTAAACCCACCCAATAGGGGCCGGCCAAGCTAGCTTGGGAACAAGCTAGGGCCGGCCTAGGTATAATATTGGGTGGCCGACCCTAGCTTGAACCCAAGCTAGTGGGGGCCGGCCAAATTAGATTTAAAAAGGATTTTAATTTTAATTTTTATTATGTGGAAGAAATAATTTATTAAAGAGAATTAAAATTAAAATATCTCTCTTGTAAAAGATCTACAAAAGATTAAAGAAAGAGATTAGATCTCTTTCCTTATTTGTAGATTGGAGAGATGTTTTATTTTCTCTTTAAAAATTATTCACATGTTGATAAAATTAAAATTATAGAAATTTCCTTTTATCAACCATGAAGAGATTTTAAAGAGAAATTTTATTTTTTAAAAATTTCCGGAAACAAATTAGGAAGTTTTAATTGTTGATTAAAACTTGTCCAATTTGTTCTCCAATGATATGGCCGGCCATTGGTTTTAATTTGGGAAATTTTATTTTATTTTTCTCAATAAAATCATGTCAAGGAAATTGAGGAAATTTTATGGTAATTAAATTTTCTAATTTGCCTAGGCCAAGGAATATAAAAGAAGGGGTAGGGGTGCCTTCATGAGACACAACATCTATTATTTCTCTCCCTCTTTTGTTCCTTGGTGTGGCCGACCAACCTCTCCCTCTCTTCCTCTTGTGGTGGCCGAACCCTACTCTTCCATTGGAGCTCTTGTGGTGGCCGGATACTACTCGGAGAAGAAGAAGAAGAAGGAGAGAAAGCTAGCATCTCTTGGAGCTTGGTTAGTATTTTGATTTTCTTCCTTGGTGAAGCTTCCTCTTTGTTGGCCGAACCTAGCTAGAAGGAGAAGAAGGTGATTGGTGGTTTCTCGTCTCGGAAGATCTTTGCCCACACAACGTCCAAGGTTAGAAGAGGAATACGGTAGAAGATCAAGAGGTTTTTCTACAAGGTATAACTAGTAATTTTTATTTCCGCATCATGCTAGTTATTTATGGAAATAATACCAAATACAAGAGGCTTACGTTCTAGTATTTCGAATATGTTTTTCGATGTTGTGTTCTTTTGTTTTCTTTCTTTTCCTTGTGATTTGATTGTTCTCTTTGGTTAACCTAAAGTTATTTTAGGAAATTAAATATTAGCTTTCTATTAAAGGTTTTGTCTAGTCGGTGGTGGTTGCTCCCATATCCAAGAAGGCCATGTGCCTCACCACGTCAGTACTGGGAACCTTTTATGGAAATTAATATTTAATGGAATTAATAACTTAAGGAGACTTGGGTCGAACGTGTTAAGTTCCGCAGGAGATCCAAGTCAAAACCTAAAAGAACAAATAGATTAAGTTTTGGATCAAACGTGTTAAGTTCCGCAGGCGATCCAAAATTTAATTTAAAAGAACACATGGTAGCTAGGAAAAGGTTCAGACCTTTGTACAAAATTTTTGTACAGTGGAACCTCTAGGTTTTCCGAGTAGCAACCAACATAAGTCTGTGGTGTGATGTGCGTAGATTGCATACACTTGTTTAGCATGTTTTGACGCACATTCACATACGTTGTACATGCTTTATCTACGTATTTTCGTACTTTCAGCTTTCCTTTTAGCATATTTACTCCTTTTGTTCAGAGATCTGCTTTTGTGTATTTTCTGTACACAGGAGTTGAATTTGGTGAAGGTTTCATGTTCAAGGCCAAATCTGCAAGCGAAGCAAGGGAGGAAGGCACCATTCCTAAACCTCACACGACCCTACCATGGGGGGTTGCCCAGGTTGTGTGGAGATCCTTGGCCGTGTAGCTGCAGCAGGAAAGGAAGATGGCTCGGCCGTGTAAACTTCACACGGCCGTGCCAAGATTTGAAGCCAAATGGAGTCAGGTCGTGTACACCACACGACCATGTAAGATTTCTATAGACCAGGGAAGCCCTGGCCTTGTACACCACACGACCGTGCAGGATTTCCAGTGAGCAAGAGGGCTATGTCCGTGTACACCACACGGCTATGATAGGTTTCCATAGGCAGAAGCAATCCAGGCCGTGTAGATCTACACGGTCGTGCAAAGGGGGTCATGGAAGATGCATGTCACGGTTGTGTACCACACACAGCGGTGTAAGGTTGGCAGAGAAGGGAATGGCTTTGGCCGGGTGAACCTCACACGGCCTTGCCTCAAGGCTGTGTGGCGCCCAAACCCCTCTTCTATATAAGGCCTCCTTCTTGATTTGAGAGGGATCTTTTCCCCTTTTGGGGGGAAACAAGATTTGGGGCGTTCCTTACCAATCTTGGAGGGATTTCCGGCGATCTAAGGGTGGATCTTCACCGAATCGACTCTGGGAAAGCAAGGATTGGATCCGAAGATGTTCTTCTTTGTAGATAAGTTTTCTTTCTCTCTTTTCTTGTATTGGAGGGGATTAAAAATGCTTGTAATCATCTTTTCTTCGGGTTTCTTTCCTTGTTCCATGGATTAGATCTCTTGTTCTAGGATGGAGGGAGTATTTGTAATGGAGATTTGATGTAAACTCTTGTGGATTTGCGTAATTCCTATTTCTATGATTTTGCCCTGTTTGTATCTATTCTTTTTTGTGTGGATTGTTGTGATTAGGGCTTAATTACCATGCTTGATTGAATGTTTAGATATCTTGTGGATCTTGTAGAGGTAATTCCTCATTCGATTTTTCTAGGGACGTTCGTGACAGGAACATGCCCATGTAAGGATGTTTGAGGGGTAATCTTGAAGGGGAAATTAGGTATTTCAAGAGGGTAGGATAGATTGTATGTGTTTATATACTATATCTTGATGCGGTTGAGGAGTGATGAATTCTATGTTGATTATCCGAGGGACGCACGTGACAGGCAAGCCCGTGTAAGGACAACATAGATTCATTTCTAATTGATCATGTTTAGATATATTTCATTTCTAGGCCGATTGTCTATTGCAAGAGGGAACCGACAACCTTCTACAAATAATGGACAATTGAGGAATAAGATTTGGTAGATCGTTTACATTGAAGAACCTTACAAAGAAACCAAAACTCCTAGAACATACCTTTATCATTGCCCTTATTCTTGTTTCTTATTCTTTCATTTCTTTGTTTATATTTCATAGTCATACTTAGCTTTTGAAAACCAATTGATTAGTTGTTTAGCTAATTCGCATTGATACATCTTTAGTGTTTATTCTAGTCCCTGTGGATACGATATCTTTTATTATTACTTACAACATTTCCATACACTTGCGAAGGTCAACAAATTCCTAATTTAATTTCTAAAGAACACAATAGGTTGTTAGTAAAGGTTTGACACTTGTATAAAATTTTTGTACAGTGGAACCGGCACAATCTTCCTAGGACCAACCAATAATTGGTATCAGAGTTAGGGTTTTCCTCTGTGTGTTTGATTTTCAGTTTAATTATGCACATGTCATACATAATTTACGCAGGATAATATTAGGATGTGCTAATTCTGTGGTTGCAGGCTTCAACTATTATGACTTATGGTTATTGTGTGTGATTGGACCCTTGGACATGTCAAGGGCATTTTATTGTGTGTGCATGATTGTATTTAATTAATATAGCAGGAGCTATATTAGTCCTAGGATTTTACATTTATGTTCGATCTAGACTTGATGCACATTCCATTGTGGAATATAGGATCGATGTATGTAAAATTTTATTTTCTGTCGCGGATCGTATCCTTGCGAGGCGTAGTGCTATTGAAGGACCAGAGGCGCAGTGGAAAAGGAAGCTCGATGGACCTGACGACATGAACCCTAGGGCTAGCAGCACGCGAAGGACAGTGATGGAAAAGACCATAATAGTTGGAAAATTAATTTCCATATTTATTGCTTTTATTTACTGTGATGTGTGTGTGTGTGCATGTGATGTATGCTAGCATAGGTTAAAATTTCTCACCTTAAATAACTAAGTGGGAGAGCGAATTTTAAATAAATTTCACGATCCCCATTACTGGTTTGTAAGTGATGTAACAAGCTTGCGTATTGGCTCTGAGTGCCTCCCTCCACAACGGATGGGTTTGTTGCGGATCACTAGATCAAACTTCCTTTATGGATGGTTATAGGAAATTATTTAGGAGCGTGTGATCTTCTCCAACTGAAGGAGCACAATCCTATTTAATGGACTAAGTATCAAGTAATGGTATACACTTAGACGCATTCAATAGTATCCTCCCCAACAGAGTCATTGCTATTATTTTGTGTGACCAAAGGAAAACTAACTATTAATTTTATTTGTTATAAAGTTATGATGACAAGATAATAAAATTAATGGGTAAAACCTCCTCTTACAAATATTGAATTTGTATACGTCCACACTAACGTGGCATGCAATATTCCCGGTGTTTAGAGGTGTTGGTAAATTTAAATAGTATTGTTTAAGGAATCAATATAATTTAAATTTAGAGTCTTGACCAAAGTTTATTTTGTGATTCTTAAGATGTCTTTCAACCCACTGACCATTATACTGAAAGAGAACAAACTTACTGGTCCAAACTACATAGATTGGAAAAGAAACCTGGATATTGTCCTAACTGTTGAAAGCTATAAGTTTATACTGACAGAGGTCTGCCCTGATGCACCTAATAGTGATTCTAATATAGAGGAGATTGAGTATCATAAGAAATGGGTAAAGGCAGATGAGATGGCGCGGTGTTACATTTTGGCTTCTATGTCAAATGTATTGCAACATCAGCATCAGGACTTACCAACGACTTATTATATAATGAATAATCTCAAAGAACTCTTCGGACACCAGAGTCGGACTGCTAGACAAGAGACAATGAGAAAGTTAATGACAACCACCATGTCAGAGGGGACACCCGTAAGGGATCATATCCTCAAGATAATGGCTTATCTGAACGAAATACAGATCCTTGGAGGTAAAATCGATGGGGAAACCCAGGTCGATATTATTCTCCAAACGCTATCCAGAAGTTTTGAGCAGTTCCGCCTGAACTATAACATGAATAAAAGGGAATATACGTTGGCAGAACTTCTGATAGAACTACAGGCAGCAGAAGGTATATTTCATTACAGTTTTCAGATTCAGCATGCTGAAAAATAGTTCTACTTAAAGGTAAGAAGAAGAAGAAACAGGCTGTCTCAGCAAAGAAGGTGAATAAACCTCTAGGTATAAGACCAAAAGCAGGAATGAAGAAGCTGAAGGGCAAGTGCTTCATCTGCAAGCAGTCAGGACATTGGAAGGCGGACTGTCCTCATAGGAAAGAGAACAATAAAGGTATATCTCATTCTCTAGTAGTTGAAACATGTTTAGAGGTGTTATCTACCAACATCTGGTGTGTAGATACGAGAGCCACTGATCATGTCTGCAACTCTTTACAGGGGTTCTAGGAAACTCGACGACTATTTGAAGGAGAAATAACAGTCTACATGGGCAATGCTACTAAGGTGGCGGCTGTTGCAGTGGGAGACGTCTACTTATCTTTTGATAGGAATAGAAGTTTGGTTTTAAGAAATTGTCTTTATGTACCCAGTTTCAGATAGAATTTAATTTCAGTTTCTAAACTGTATTTGGATGGATATTCTGTTTCTTTTAATAACAATGTGGTTATAAAGAGAAATAGGGTTATTATCTGTTTTTGTGCATTGGTTGGTAATTTATATACCTTAAATCTAATTTCTCCCACAAAACAACAAATGAAAATTAATAACACATCTTCTAATTCCAATAAAAGAAAGGAACCTTCGGAGATGAACAAAATATATCTTTGGCATCTAAGGCTTAGTCATATTAACTTAAGTAGGATTCAAAGGCTTATAGCCGATGGACTCTTGGGTTCATTAGTGTTGGAAAATTTTTCAACATGTGAATCCTGCTTGGAAGGTAAAATGACCAAGAGACCTTTTAAGGTCAAGGGGTATAGAGCCAAAGATGTGTTAGAACTGGTTCATTCTGATTTATGTGGTCCTATGTCTATCTAGGCAAGAGGTGGTTATGAGTATTTTGTCTCTTTCATAGACGATTATTCAAGATACGGATACATTTACTTGATGCACCGCAAGTCTGAATGCTTTGATAAGTTCAAAGAATATAGGGCTGATGTGGAGAAACGTCTTGGTAAAAGTATCAAGACACTACGGTCTGACCGTGGCGGTGAATACCTCTTTGGAGAGTTTAGGAATTACTTATCAGAAGCCGGGATCCAATCCCAATTGTCTGTACTTGGTATACCCCAGCAGAATGGTGTGGTAGAAAGAAGGAATAGAACTCTTATGGAAATGATTAGATCGATGATGAGTTATTCATAATTACCAAATTTGTTTTGGGGATATGTTTTGAAAACAGCAGTGTACATTCTGAATATGGTGCCTTCTAAAATAGTTCCTTCTACTCCCATGGAATTATGGAATGAGCGTAAGCCTAGTTTGAGTCATATCCGGATATGGGATAGTCCAGCACATGTGCTCAAGGGAGATACTGACAAGTTGGAATCACGTACAGAAGTTTGTCTGTTTATGGGATATCCTAAGGGAACGAAAGATGGTTTATTTTATAATCCTAAAAATCAGAAGATCATTGTTAGCACCAATACTCGATTTCTAGAAGAAGATTATGTAATGAACCATAAGCCCATAAGTGAAATTGTTCTAGAAGAAATTAGAGAGGACGCGTCTACTTTAGTACCAACAGTACAAGATGAAGTACCACAAGAAACTGCAACATGTGTCACAAATGATACATAATTACAGACAGTGCCTCTTCGTAGTGGAAGGATTGTAAAGCAACCTGAGAGATTCATGTTTTTGGGAGAATCTTCGGACTTAATCCCGGGTAAACATGAACCTGATCCCCGGACATATGACGAAGCACTCCAAGATAAAGATGCAGTATCTTGGCAAAAGGCGATGAATTCTGAAATAGAATCTATGTATTCTAATAAGGTCTGGGAGCTTGTAAAATCATCAAATGGTGTAAAAGCCGTTGGATGCAAGTGGATCTACAAAAGGAAAAGAGGGACAGATGGGAAGGTAGAAACCTTCAAAGCAAGGCTTGTTGCGAAAGGGTATACTCAGAAAGAGGGAATCGATTATGAGGAGACTTTTTCGCCGGTAGCTATGCTTAAGTCTATCCGAATACTCTTATCCATTGCCGGTTATATGGATTATGAGGTTTGGTAAATGGATGTCAAGACAGCTTTCCTTAACGGAAGTCTTGAAGAAAATATCCATATGAAGCAACCAGAGGGGTTCATTGAAAAAGGCAAAGAGCATCTAGTGTGCAAGCTCAATCGGTCCATTTATGGACTGAAGCAAGCTTCAAGATCTTGGAACATCCGGTTTAATGAAATAATCCAATCATATGGATTTATTCAGTGTTCGGATGAGTCTTGTGTATATAAGAAGTTTAATGGAAACATGGTGGTATTTCTTATACTATACGCAGATGACATTTTGTTAATTGGCAACAATGTCAAAGTGTTATCGGGCGTAAGGGTATGGTTGTCCAAACAATTTGATATGAATGACTTAGGAGAATGTGCACACATTCTTGGGATCAAAGTCATAAGGGATCGCAAGAAAAGGATGTTGTGTCTATCTCAAGCTTCATATATAGATACAATCCTTGCTCGTTTTACCATACAAAACTCCAAGAAAGGTTTCTTACCTTTTAGGCATGAGTAGCTTTATCTAAAGAGATATCTCCGAAGACATCAAAGGAGATAGAAGCCATGAAGGCAGTTCCTTATGCTTCGGCTGTCGGAAGTCTAATGTATGCAATGCTGTGTACGAGACCGGATATCTGTTTTACCGTAGGCATGGTTAGCAGATATCAAAGTAACCCTGGATAAGGACATTGGACTACTGTAAAGCATATATCAAAGTACCTGAGAAGGACTAGAGATTATATACTAGTTTACCAAGCAGATGATTTGCTCCTTATGGGTTACACGGATTCAGATTTCCAACAGATAGGGACAATAGTAAGTCTACGTCAGGCTATGTGTTTACTTTAGGAGGTGGAGCTATTGCATGGAGGAGTGTTAAGCAGAAATGCGTTTCAGACTCAACTATAAAAGCTGAGTATGTGGCAGCCTCTGAGGCAGCCATAGAAGTTGTATGGCTTAGAAACTTCCTAATGGACTTAGATATGATTCCTGGTTTGCCCAAAATCATCACAATTTATTGTGATAATAGCGGTGCAGTTGCAAACTTGAAGGAACCATGAGCCCATAAGGCAAGTAAACATATAAAGCGCAAGTACCACCTGATACGAGACATCGTAAAGTGAGTAGAAGTTGTCGTCGCCAAGATAGCATCAGCAGATAACCTGGCAGATCCTTTCACTAAGGCCCTTCTGGTGAAAACTTTTGATCGGCATGTGAAGGGGGATGGGAATCAGATGTATGGCAGCAGATATGGCAGCTTAGTCTTTTAGTATAAGTGGGAGATTGTTAGAGTATATACTAAAAGCCTAGTTTTTGTAAATATTTGTTTTGTAATAAAGAATCACATTGGTCAAAATGTCTACATTTATGCTAATTGTAGTTGTTCAATTAATTTATATTGTAGATAACATAGTGTGTGGTGTCACACACAGAAGATCATGTTATCGGTTCTTTATAAATTATAAATAGTAGCTCGCAACTAAGATGGAAAGGAACAAACCATTGGAATAGTTGTAGTGTAATTAGGTATTAGTATATCTTGGCTAATAAATGACACTAGTACACTCTAAGTGTATTAAGCAGGATCATTTAAGGTAAGTTTTTTTTTATACTGACATAATAAAAGAACAAGACCTTAGTTATTATGGAAGTGTGTGCTCTTAATCCTAATATAATAACAAGCACATATATTTAGTATTTATTTCTTTGACTCATCAAAGGGTGAGATTTAGCTTGATTAATCAATAGGCCCGATAAGTTGGGAAATGATATTACTTATAGTGTGTGTTGTTGATTATAGACGGAAAATGTGTCCTAGTAATTTAGGTTGATAATGTCCCCAAGAGGAGCTCATAAGGATTGTCATGTTAAACCCTGCAGGTGGACTTAGTCCGACATGACGATAAGGTTGAGTGGTACTACTCTTGGACTAAGATATTAATTAAAGAGAGTTGTCAGTAACTCATTTAATTAGTGGACACTCGACATCTTAAACACAGGGAGACTAACACACTCATAATAAGAAGGAGCCCAAAATATAATTTGGGATTGGTGCGATAGTTCAATAATAATTCTTTTGTGGTATGAATTATTATTGATGAAATTAAGTTGGGTGTTCGAGGCGAACACGGGAAGCTTAATTTCATTGGGAGATCAAAACTAATTCCTCCTCTCGGTCCCTATCATAGCCTCTTGTATATAGAGATTTATACCCACCACATACCCATTGCTTACCCACCTTTATATCCATCCTAAAGGGGGTCGGCCAAGCAAGCTTGGAACTCAAACTTGGGCCGGCCAAGTAAAGAGGATGAGTTAAGTGGTGTGACCGGCCCTAGCTTGAATTCAAGCTTGGTGTGGCCGGCCACATCATATTAAAAGGATTTTAATTTTTTAAAATCTTTTCTTATGTGGATATCATGGTTTTAACAGAGAGAGTTTAAAATTTAAATCTTTCCTTTTATAGTTTTCTATAAAAGATTAAGTGAAAGATTTGATATCTTTCCTTATTTGTAGTTAAAAGGAATATTTTAATTTTTGATAGAACTTTCCTTTTTTGTAACCATATTTATGTTTTAAAAAGAGAGTTTTAAAATTATATATTTCCTTTTATAAGTTTCTACAAAAGATTAAGAAAATATTTGATATCTTTCCTTATTTATAGATTGAGAGGAAGATTTTAATTTTAAAAGATAACTTTCCTTTTTGGAAATCATCCCCACATGTTTTAATAGAGAGATTTTAATTTATAAAATTCCTTTTATAACCAACCATGAAGGAAAAATTATTAGAGAAATTTTTATCTTAAAATTTTTGGAAATAAATTAGGAAGTTTTAATTTTGTGTTAAAACTTTCCTTGCTTGGAGCAATGAGGTGGCCGACCATGATATTTAAGAAAAGGAAATTGATTTTAATCAATTAAAATTTTCTTTTCATGGCAAAGATAATAAGGAAGATTTTATTTAATTTTTCCTTATTTGCCAAGACCAAAGATTATAAAAGAGGGGGTAGGAGTGTCTTCATGGCTAACAACTCTATTCTATTTTTCTCTCTTTTCTTCCTTGGTGTGGCCGGCCATCCTCTTCTCTTCTTCTCTTCCTTTTGGTGGCCGAACCTCATCACTCTCAAGGAGACTCTTGTGGTGGCCGGATCCTACTTGGAGAAGAAGAAGAGGAAGGAGTTTCTTGCATCCCTTGGAGCTTGGTGGTGGTGGTCGAGCCTCTACATCCTTGGAGGAGTTTTGGTGGACGGAACTTGGTGAAGAAGAAAGAAGGGCTTGGGTGGTTCTCATCTCGGTAGATCCTTGTCCACACAACGTTTGAGATAAGAAGAGGAATACGGTAGAAGATCAAGAGGTTATTGCTTACAAAGAAAGATATAACTAGTAATTGTTTTCCGCATCATACTAGTTTTTCTTTGTATGAATTCCAAACACAAGAGACATATAATTCTAGGTTTCGAATTTGTGATTTGATTTTGTGTTTTTTTTGTTATTTTTCCAATTTGTGATTCGATTATTCTTTTTGGTTAAACCTAGAGTTATATAAGGAAATTAAATATTAGATTTCATTAAAAGGCTTTATCTAGGAAGTGGTGGTTGCTCCCATATCCAAGAAGGCCTAGTGCCTCGCCATGGTTAACCTGGAAGTCGATTTATGAAATTAATATTTAATTAAATTTATAACGTAGGTGTATTTGGATCAATAATGTTAAGCATCGTTTGCGATCCAAGTCTAAACCATTAAGAACAGATAAGTTAAATTTGGAATCAATAATGTTAAGTTTCGTTTGCGATTCCTAATTTAATTTCTAAAGAACACAATAGGTTGTTAGGAAAGGTTCGACACTTGTATAAAATTTTTGTACAGTGGAACCGGTACGATCTTCCTAGGACCAACCAACATCCCCTTCCTTGCTAGGGTCGGCGCCTCTTGCTTGCTAGGGGTCAGCGCCTCTTGCTTAGATTCCTTGGTGGGTGGCGGCTTGGAGAAGAGGAAGAAGAGGGAGAAGGAAGAAGAGGAGAAGGTGTTAGTTAGAGCCCTAGAGCCAATCATTTGATGATTGTATGGACTCATGTATATCATATTCTTAATAAAGGCATTTGTTTGGTTATTATACTTATTTGTATTAGTGCCAAATAGACTAAGTATAATAGCGTCCTTGAGTAGAAGGTTCATACCTATATCAATCGATTAGTTGAATCGATAGTGAGATGATATAGGGAACACTACTCTAAATCATTCCTAGTCGAGTATTAACATTCAGGGACAATGTTAATGCAATAAGACTAGCATGTAGATCAGCTCGATGACTTGATCTCACAAGTCATGGATATAGAGATATCATGCTGACACATGGGTATACATTGGAGAATGTATACTGAATGACCCGCCATGAGAAAGTATCATGGATCGTTATATGAGTGTCATATACTTTCTCATGCGGCTATTAGTATGACTATTAGTCCTTAGACCTGAAGTCACCATGGATCCCTACATAAGGAGTTATGTACTTTAGTTTCGTCAAACGTCACCCGTAACAGGGTGGACTATAAAGGCGATTACTGGGTATGTAACAAATTATGCAGAGGGATGTGAGTGATGTAGATGGGATCTATCCCTCCCATATGACGGGAGCGACATCAGTATTCTTGATAGAGTTAGACCACGAAGTGCATGGCCATGCCCAAATGAGTCAACATTAGATGTTGAGCTCATTTGATCGAGTGAGTCTACTTGGAGTTCAAGATTTAGATTGATTAGAGGATGACACGGTCTATGCCTCACATTAATCAATCTAGATGTCTAGGATAGAAGGACACTTGTCACATATTGTGAGGAGTCACAATTAGTAGTCACAAGGTGATGTTGGATCTCAACATTCTTGTAACTTGGGTAGCAATGATGTATTGCTAGATGCCGCTCATTGCTTATGTTTCTAAAGGAGTTTAGAAACATTGCCAACGTTACAAGAACCTATTGGGTCATACACAAAGAACAAGTGGATAGAGATTAGGTTCATGTGATGAACCAATTGGATTAGGTTCATGTGATGAACCAAATTGGATTAAGAGTAATCCAAATTGGGCTAATTGAGTTGGACTCAAGTTGATTCATGTGTTCAATGAGTCTAATTTGGATTATGACTCATTGAATCAATTTAATTAAATGAATTAGATTCATTATATTAAGTTGGCTTGAATCAAATGGTTAGATTAGATCAACCATGAGAGAGATTTGGTCAAGTTTGACTTGATTTGAGAAGGAAGATCAAAGGTCAATTTTGACTTGACCATTTGCCACCTCATTTGTGAGTTGGCATAAGGTGGACCATTGATGATGCTCCACATCATCATGGTTGCACATGTGTGTGCCACCTCATGGAGGTTACAAATCCCCTCTTTAATGGCCACATTAAATGGGAAGGGGGTTACACACACATGAAGGAGAGTGAATGCAATTCATTCTCATTCATTCCATCTTTTTCCTCCATAGCTCTCTCTTGCTTTTTCCTCTCTTTTGGTCGTGGGTTCCATGAAGGGAGAGAAGGTGGTTGAGTTGTATTCGAAGAGAAAAAGAAAGAGTGAAGGTCACAAAAGAGGAGACTACTTCTTGAGTGTAAGAGTTTCCTTTCTTCTTTCTTTTTCCCTCAATTTAAATCCTATCCGAGAGCTCTAGAAAGTGCTAGCACACTTGGGGCTCTCTTCTCCATCCTTTGAGTGTGAGAGACACTCCTTGTTCGTGTGGATATCACTAGAGAAGTATCTACCTTGATACTTTGGAGATCCGACAAGTACCTTGGACGAGCGGGATTTTGCAAGGGCACGCATCGAAGGTAAAATGGTTTTTCCTTTGTAGATCTACTGTAGATCATAGTATAAAACTCGTATTTGTGTTTTCGAAATTTTTCCTTTCACGGATCTACGGCTTTGGGTGATTCGGGGTTTCCGCGACGCGAAAAGCGGTTTTCGCGGCCCGAAAAACCCAACAGTGATATCAGAGCCACGTGCAAGGCTTGTACGAGTTTGTTTTTATTTTTATGAAAAATAAAACCTTCTGTGATTTTCTGTAAAAATTAGTTTTTTATGATTTTATGGGTAATTTTTCCGTAGAAGCGAAGCACAAGTGTCTCGGCACTTGTACGCTTCGGCTACCGGAAAGATCTTTCAAAACCGGCTTCGTTTTGCCCCAAATCCATTTGGGACAGCGGGCTTGGGTGCCATTAGATCGCAAAGGAGCAACTCACGATGGTTAGATCGTGGGTAGGGGTACTGCCCCTAACCCCGCAAGGGGATTTCCTCCGCGATCGCACCCGAAATCGCTAAAAACGAACCCGCCGGGAAGATTTTTCCGAAACGGCAATGTCTCGACCCAAATCGTTTTGGGACAGCGGGTTTAGGCGTTGTTGGTGTTGGTTGCTACTCGGAAAACCTATAGGTTCCACTGTACAAAAATTTTGTACAAAGGTCTGAACCTTTTCCTAGCTACCATGTGTTCTTTTAAATTAAATTTTGGATCACCTGCGGAACTTAACACGTTTGATCCAAAACTTAATCTATTTGTTCTTTTAGGTTTTGACTTGGATCTCCTGCGGAACTTAACACGTTCGACCCAAGTCTCCTTAAGTTATTAATTCCATTAAATATTAATTTCCATAAAAGGTTCCCAGTACTGACGTGGCGAGGCACATGGCCTTCTTGGATATGGGAGCAACCACCACCGACTAGACAAAACCTTTAATAGAAAGCTAATATTTAATTTCCTAAAATAACTTTAGGTTAACCAAAGAGAACAATCAAATCACAAGGAAAAGAAAGAAACAAAAGAACACAACTTCGAAAAAACATATTCGAAATACTAGAACGTAAGCCTCTTGTATTTGGTATTATTTCCATAAATAACTAGCATGATGTGGAAATAGAAATTACTAGTTATACCTTGTAGAAAAACCTCTTGATCTTCTACCGTATTCCTCTTCTAACCTCGGACGTTGTGTGGGCAACGATCTTCCAAGATGAGAAACCACCAACCACCTTCTTCTCCTCCAAGCAAGGTTCGGCCACAAAAGAAAAGCTTTACCGAGGAGAAAACCAAAATACTAACCAAGCTCCAAGAGATGCTAGCTTTCTCCTTCTTCCTCTTCTTCTCCGAGTAGTATCCGGCCACCACAAGAACTCCAAGGGAGAGGGAGAGGTTCGGCCACCACAAGAGGAAGAGAAAGAGATGATGGCCGGCCACACCAAGGAACAAAAGAGGGAGAGGAATAATAGATGTTTTTTTCTAGTGAAGGCACCCTCACCCCTTCTTTTATATTCCTTGGCCTAGGTAAATTAGGAAATTTAATTACAATAAATTTTCCTTAATTTCCTTGACATGATTTAATTGAGAAAAATAAAATAATATTTCCCCAATTAAACAATGATGGCCGGCCAAATCAATAGGAAGCAAATTGGACAAGTTTCAATCAACAATTAAAACTTTCCTTATTTGTTTCCGGAAATTTAAAAAAATAAAATTTCTCTTTAAAATCTCTTCATGGTTAATAAAAGGAAATATCTATAATTTTAATTTTATTAACATGTGAATAATTTTAAAGAGAAAATAAAACATCTCTCCAATCTACAAATAAGGAAAGAGATCTAATCTCTTTCTTTAATATTTTGTAAATCTTTTACAAGAGAGATATTTTAATTTTAATTCTCTTTTAAATTAAATCTTCCACATAATAATAAACATTAAAATTAAATTTTCTTTTTAATTAATTATGGCCGGCCCTACTAGCTTGGGTTCAAGCTAGGGCCGGCCACCTTAAACCCAAGCTTAGGCCGGCCCTAGCTTGGTTCCCAAGCTAGCTTGGCCGGCCCCCTTTAGGTGGGTATAGAAGGTGGGTATATGTGGGTATAGTACTCTATAAATAAGAGGCTACGATAGGGACCGAGAGGAGGAATTGGTTTTGGTCTCCCGATAAAATTAAGCATCCCATGTTCGCCCTGAACACACAACTTAATTTTATCAATGATAATTCATTCCACTAGAGAACTATCATTGAACTACCGCACCAATCCCAAATTACATTTTTGGCTCCTTCTTATTATGAGTGTGTTAGTCTCCCTGTGTTTAAGATATCGAATGTCCACTAATTAAGTGAGTTACTGACAACTCATTTAATTAATATCTAAGTCCAAGAGTAGTACCACTCAACCTTATTATCATGTCGGACTAAGTCCACCTGCAGGGTTTAACATGACAATCTTTATGAGCTCCTCTTGAGGACATTATCAACCTAGTATCACTAGGACACAGTTTCCTTCTATAATCAACAACACACACTATGAGTGATACCATTTCCCAATTTATCGGGTTTATTGATTCATCGAACTAAATCTCACACATTGATAAATTAAAGAAATAAATATCAAACATATGTGCTTGTTATTATATTAGGATTAAGAGCACACACTTCCATAATAACTGAGGTCTTTGTTCCTTTATAAAGTCAGTATAAAAGGAACGACCTCAAATGGTCCTACTCAATACACTCTGAGTGTACTAGTGTAATTATATAGTCAAGATAAACTAATACCTAATTACACTACGACCTTCTAATGGTTTGTTCCTTTCCATTCTGGTCGTGAGCTACTGTTTATAATTTATAAGGTACTGATAACATCATCTTCTGTATGTGACACCACATACTATGTTATCTACAATATAAATTAAATGAACAACTACAAACAAATGTAGATAATTAGACCAAATGTGATTCTTTATTCATAATGAATGTTTACAAAGCTTAGGCTTTCAGTATACACTCCAACAGTTGGATCGCAAAGGAACCCTCGCGATGGTTAGATCGCGGGTAGGGGCGATGCCCCTGGGCCCCGCAAGGGGATCCGTTCCGCGATTGCGCCCGAAACCGCTAAACGGGACCGCCGGGAAATTTTATTCGTACAATTGTAAAAATTAATTTTAAAATTATAGAAAATTATGAAAAATATATAATTTTGAATTATATATTAATTTGTGATAGTCATGACCCAAAGCCCAATATGATTGGTTGTGTTGTAATTCTTAATACGGCCTGCGTGCCGTTATGTGTTTGCGAGTGTTGTATTATATTCGCGACCTGCGCGTCGTGCCTTCTCTTATTTTCTTGTTGTAAATTAGATTTAGACTCGAATGTAACTCGAGTTTCAAATTGTAATGTACAAATTGGAGCGGTGGAGGGTCCACACGAGACGGAGTTCCGAGGCGGGCACGAGCAACACAAGGTGGTCAAAGGGAGTAGCTTGAAGAAGCTGTTGACCCTAGGTTGACCAATCGATCTTCTCATTGGCTTGAGAAGATCGTAGTAGGGCCATGACTAAATCACAAATAGATTAATTAATTGCTTGTGTATGTGATGCATATTTAATAAGTAGTTAATTAATTAGTGTCTAACGATTAGATTAGATCTAAGTCGTGCACATGATGCACCCTTGCGATTAGATTAGATCTAAGTCGTGCACAAGATGCATCCCTTCTCGATTAGATTAGATCTCAATCGACTCAACTCTAATGCCTAACCGTGTCGTGATACCTATCACTACCTCGATCACATGTATTGTTGAATCTGCCAAAGCAGAGCAATACATATTATCTTGGTAGGGTACGGAGGGACAATCTTGGTCCCGTCTATCAACGCATGGGTGAATACAAACTCAATTAGATTGAGTATTCATAGTTACTCGGTTGGATCGAGTCAACTATAGGCATTCTTCCAATAGTTGGAAAGATAGGTCAATATCACATCTATATTAACTCTCAGGCGTATTAGCCAAAGCTAACTCGAGTTCTAATATAAATGCGGATATTGATTCTATAAACAAGAGTTGCATAGAGATGTAATTGGTAATCGTTACCTACCGATCATACTAAGCCTTGGGCGTATTAGCCAAAGCTAACTCAAGGGTTAGTATGATGTGGATCTTGTCCCACAAGAATTATAGAATTCATTGGGAGCATCATTTAATTAAAGGCCTAATTAAATGATTTTAAAGAATATGATACTTATTTCTGCATTTATTTCTGTTGTAGAATTGCCATGACGTCGAATACGAACATTTTCTCCCTGCGATCCGTCCTTAAGAAGGACAAGCTCAACGGAGCAAATTTCCTGGATGGAACAGGAACCCGAGAATAGTTCTCACTCGGGAACGTAAACGCACGCCTGGAGCAGCCCATTCCGGAGGCTCCTCCGCCAATGCCCCGCGAATGACAAAGATGCTTATAAGAAGCATCAAGATGACGATTAGATGTGTCATGTCTAATGCTCGCGACCATGAACTCGAGCTTGAAGCAACGTAAGTTAATGGGTGCTTACGATATGGTTGCACATCTTTGTCAACTATATCAAGGACAAGCAAGGCACGAGGAACTTCACAGGATACCGGAAGATCTTAACAAGAAGAGAAATAAGATTTCTACTTCAGGTATAATGTTATAGAAGTCAACCTCTCTATTTCTTCGCCGTGGGTATTAGATACCGGATGCTTCTCACATTTGTACTAGTGTACAAGCACCGAGAAATAGCAGAGCATTGACAAAGGGAGATAGACCTACGAGTAGGCAATGGAGCACGGGTTGTCGTTGTAGGGACTTATTTTCTATCTCGCCTCCGGGCTTATACTAGAGTTAGACGATTGTTGTTATGTGCTGCATTGACTAAGAACATTATATCGGTTTCTTGTTTGGACAAGAAAGGATTTTCGCTATAATAAAGAACAAATGTTGTTCTATCTATTTAAACGATATGTTCTATTGTAGTGCACCTCTGATAAACAGACTCTATATTCTAGATCTAGAGAGCCCTATCTATAACGTTAGTACCAAGAGGTTCAAATCGAACGATATGAACTACACCTATCTCTGGCACTGTCGCTTAGGTCATATAAATGACAAGCGCTTATCCCAGCTCCATAAGGATGGTTTGTTGGACTCATTTGATTTTGAATCATATGAGATATGCGAGTCATGCCTACGAGGCAAGATGACCAAGACTCCTTTTAGTGGGCACAGTGAAAGAGCGACTGATTTGTTAGGACTCATACATAGTGATGTATGTGGCCCTTTCAATGTCGCTGCTAGAGGCGGTTATAGGTACTTCATCACATTTACTGACTTCAGTAGATATGGTTATGTGTATTTGATGACAATAAATCTGAATCCTTTGAAAAGTTCAAAGAATTCAAGAATGAAGTATAGAACCAACTTGGCAAGAGTATTAAGATACTGATCGGATCGAGGTGGTGAATACTTAAGCCATGAGTTTCGTGACTACTTAGGTGAGTGTAGAATTTTATCTCAACTCACTCCTCCCGGAACACCACGGTGGAATGGTGTATCCGAAAGGAGGAATCGTATCTTATTAGATATGGTACGATCTATGATGAGTCATGATCTTCCGACATATCTATGGGGATATGCTCTAGACACGGCAGCTTTCATTCTCAACCGAAGTTCCATCCAAGGCCGTGATAAAGACACCATATAGGATATGGACTGGGAGAGATGCCCAGGTGTCTTTCATGAGGATTTGGGGTTGTGAGGCTTACGTTAGACGTCAAGTCTCAGACAAATTAGGACCCAAATCCGACAAGTGCTATTTCATTGGATATCCCAAGGAAACTAAGGGATATTATTTTACATTCCCAATCAGCACAAGGTAGTTGTGGCAAAGACTGGGGTCTTTCTAGAAAGGGACTTTGTTTCTAGAAAGACTAGTGGGAGCGCGTTCGATCTTGAAGAAGTTCAAGATGCGAACAATAGCACTGATGCCTCGATGGAAGTTGAACTGGAACCACAAAGTGTTGTGGATGATGTTGTTCCACAAAGAGTTGAGGAACAACAACTAGTTCAAGTAGACATACCTCTTCGCAGGTCTGATAGGGTACGTCGTCAGCCTGAGAGATACTCATTTCTCTTGTCTGACCATGATGACATTATGCTCATAGAGGATGAGCCTACCACCTATCAGGAAGCTGTGATGAGACCAGATTCCGAGAAATGGCTAGAAGCCATGAGATCCGAGATGGAATCCATGTACACCAACCAAGTATGGACTTTGGTTGATCCACCTGAAGGGGTAAAACCCATTGGGTGTAAGTGGGTCTTTAAGAGAAAGACTGGATGGAACTATCTATAAGGGTCGCTTGGTAGCTAAAGGTTTCAAGCAGATTCATGGTATTGACTATGATGAAACCTTTTCTCCAGTAGCGATGTTTAAGTCCATTCGGATCATGCTTGCTATTGCAGCCTACCATGACTATGAGATATGGCAGATGGATGTCAAAACCGCGTTTCTGAATGGAAACCTACTCGAGGATGTGTACATGACACAACCTGAGGGTTTTGTAGATCCACAGCATACTAGTAGAGTATGCAAGCTGCATAGGTCCATTTATGGACTAAGAGCTGGAATCTTCGATTCGATGATGCGATCAAACAGTTTGGTTTCATCAAGAACGAAGATGAGCCTTGTGTCTACAAGAAGGTTGTAGGGGACATAGTTGTCTTCCTCATATTGTATGTGGATGACATACTACTCATTGGGAAGGACATTCCTATGCTTCAGTCTGTCAACACCTGGCTAGGGAGTTGCATCTCAATGAAGGATTTAGGTGAGGCATCCCGCATTCTAGGGATACAGATCTATAGAGATAGATCTAAGAGATTGCTTGGCCTAAGTCAGAGTACATACATTGACAAGGTACTCCTTCGGTTTGCCATGCAGAACTCCAAGAAGGGATTTCTGCCGATGTCACATGGCGTGAGTCTTTCGAAGACTCAAGGTCCCTCTTCTAGAGAGGAGAGAGACCGCATGGATCAGATCCCTTATGCCTCAGCCATAGGATCGATCATGTACGCCATGCTATGTACTCGACCTGATGTCTCGTATGCTTTGAGCATGACGAGCAGATACCAGTCAGATCCAAGTGAAAGTCACTGGATAGCGGTCAAGAATATTCTTAAGTACTTAAGAAGGACTAAAGAATATTTCTTGATATATGGAGGCAATGATGAGCTAACTGTAAAGGGTTACAGTGATGCTAGCTTCCAGACCGACCAGGATGACTATAGATCGCAGTCGGGGTTCGTATTTTGCATTAATGGTGGCGCTGTCAGCTGGAAGAGTTCGAAGCAGGATACAGTAGCTGATTCTACAACAGAAGCCGAGTACATTGCTGCATCAGAGGCAGTTTGGATCCGTAAGTTCATCACTGAACTTGGGGTGGTTCCCAGCATTGCTGACCCCATTGAGCTCTATTGTGACAACAATGGAGCTATAGCACAGGCGAAGGAACCTCGCTCACACCAGCGGACCAAGCATATACTATGGCGCTTCCATCTCATTCAAGAGATTATCGATAGAGGAGATGTGAAGATTTGCAGAGTACCTACAGAGGCTAACATCGCAGATCCCTTGACCAAGGCTTTGGCACAGAGGAAGCATGATGGTCACACTAGGTCTTTAGGCCTTAGATCCTATACTGATTGGCACTAGTGCTAGTGGGAGATTGTTAGTTAGAGCCCTAGAGCCAATCATTTGATGATTGTATGGACTCATGTATATCATATTCTTAATAAAGGCATTTGTTTGGTTATTATACTTATTTGTATTAGTGCCAAATAGACTAAGTATAATAGCGTCCTTGAGTAGAAGGTTCATACCTATATCAATCGATTAGTTGAATCGATAGTGAGATGATATAGGAAACACTACTCTAAATCATTCCTAGTCGAGTATTAACATTCAGGGACAATGTTAATGCAATAAGACTAGCATGTAGGTCAGCTCGATGACTTGATCTCACAAGTCATGGATATAGAGATATCATGCTGACACATGGAGGTGAAATCGATGGGGAAACCCAGGTCGATATTATTCTCCAAACGCTATCCAGAAGTTTTGAGCAGTTCCGCCTGAACTATAACATGAATAAAAGGGAATATACGTTGGCAGAACTTCTGATAGAACTACAGGCAGCAGAAGGTATATTTCATTACAGTTTTCAGATTCAGCATGCTGAAAAATAGTTCTACTTAAAGGTAAGAAGAAGAAGAAACAGGTTGTCTCAGCAAAGAAGGTGAATAAACCTCTAGGTATAAGACCAAAAGCAGGAATGAAGAAGCCGAAGGGCAAGTGCTTCATCTGTAAGCAGTCAGGACATTGGAAGGCGGACTGTCCTCATAGGAAAGAGAACAATAAAGGTATATCTCATTCTCTAGTAGTTGAAACATGTTTAGAGGTGTTATCTACCAACATCTGGTGTGTAGATACGAGAGCCACTGATCATGTCTGCAACTCTTTGCAGGGGTTCTAGGAAACTCGACGACTATTTGAAGGAGAAATAACAGTCTACATGGGCAATGCTACTAAGGTGGCGGCTGTTGCAGTGGGAGACGTCTACTTATCTTTTGATAGGAATAGAAGTTTGATTTTAAGAAATTATCTTTATGTACCCAGTTTCAGATAGAATTTAATTTCAGTTTCTAAACTGTATTTGGATGGATATTCTGTTTCTTTTAATAACAATGTGGTTATAAAGAGAAATAGGGTTATTATCTGTTTTTGTGCATTGGTTGGTAATTTATATACCTTAAATCTAATTTCTCCCACAAAACAACAAATGAAAATTAATAACACATCTTCTAATTCCAATAAGAGAAAGGAACCTTCGAAGATGAACAAAAATATCTTTGGCATCTAAGGCTTAGTCATATTAACTTAAGTTGGATTCAAAGGCTTATAGCCGATGGACTCTTGGGTTCATTAGTGTTGGAAAATTTTTCAACATGTGAATCCTGCTTGGAAGGTAAAATGACCAAGAGACCTTTTAAGGTCAAGGGGTATAGAGCCAAAGATGTGTTAGAACTGGTTCATTCTGATTTATGTGGTCCTATGTCTATCTAGGCAAGAGGTGGTTATGAGTATTTTGTCTCTTTCATAGACGATTATTCAAGATACGGATACATTTACTTGATGCACCGCAAGTCTGAATGCTTTGATAAGTTCAAAGAATATAGGGCTGATGTGGAGAAACGTCTTGGTAAAAGTATCAAGACACTACGGTCTGACCGTGGCGGTGAATACCTCTTTGGAGAGTTTAGGAATTACTTATCAGAAGCCGGGATCCAATCCCAATTGTCTGTACTTGGTATACCCCAGCAGAATGGTGTGGTAGAAAGAAGGAATAGAACTCTTATGGAAATGATTAGATCGATGATGAGTTATTCATAATTACCAAATTTGTTTTGGGGATATGTTTTGAAAACAGCAGTGTACATTCTGAATATGGTGCCTTCTAAAATAGTTCCTTCTACTCCCATGGAATTATGGAATGAGCGTAAGCCTAGTTTGAGTCATATCCGGATATGGGATAGTCCAGCACATGTGCTCAAGGGAGATACTGACAAGTTGGAATCACGTACAGAAGTTTGTCTGTTTATGGGATATCCTAAGGGAACGAAAGATGGTTTATTTTATAATCCTAAAAATCAGAAGATCATTGTTAGCACCAATACTCGATTTCTAGAAGAAGATTATGTAATGAACCATAAGCCCATAAGTGAAATTGTTCTAGAAGAAATTAGAGAGGACGCGTCTACTTTAGTACCAACAGTACAAGATGAAGTACCACAAGAAACTGCAACATGTGTCACAAATGATACATAATTACAGACAGTGCCTCTTCGTAGTGGAAGGATTGTAAAGCAACCTGAGAGATTCATGTTTTTGGGAGAATCTTCGGACTTAATCCCGGGTAAACATGAACCTGATCCCCGGACATATGACGAAGCACTCCAAGATAAAGATGCAGTATCTTGGCAAAAGGCGATGAATTCTGAAATAGAATCTATGTATTCTAATAAGGTCTGGGAGCTTGTAAAATCATCAAATGGTGTAAAAGCCGTTGGATGCAAGTGGATCTACAAAAGGAAAAGAGGGACAGATGGGAAGGTAGAAACCTTCAAAGCAAGGCTTGTTGCGAAAGGGTATACTCAGAAAGAGGGAATCGATTATGAGGAGACTTTTTCGCCGGTAGCTATGCTTAAGTCTATCCGAATACTCTTATCCATTGCCGGTTATATGGATTATGAGGTTTGGTAAATGGATGTCAAGACAGCTTTCCTTAACGGAAGTCTTGAAGAAAATATCCATATGAAGCAACCAGAGGGGTTCATTGAAAAAGGCAAAGAGCATCTAGTGTGCAAGCTCAATCGGTCCATTTATGGACTGAAGCAAGCTTCAAGATCTTGGAACATCCGGTTTAATGAAATAATCCAATCATATGGATTTATTCAGTGTTCGGATGAGTCTTGTGTATATAAGAAGTTTAACGGAAACATGGTGGTATTTCTTGTACTATACGCAGATGACATTTTGTTAATTGGCAACAATGTCAAAGTGTTATCGGGCGTAAGGGTATGGTTGTCCAAACAATTTGATATGAATGACTTAGGAGAATGTACACACATTCTTGGGATCAAAGTCATAAGGGATCGCAAGAAAAGGATGTTGTGTCTATCTCAAGCTTCATATATAGATACAATCCTTGCTCGTTTTACCATACAAAACTCCAAGAAAGGTTTCTTACCTTTTAGGCATGAGTAGCTTTATCTAAAGAGATATCTCCGAAGACATCAAAGGAGATAGAAGCCATGAAGGCAGTTCCTTATGCTTCGGCTGTCGGAAGTCTAATGTATGCAATGCTGTGTACGAGACCGGATATCTGTTTTACCGTAGGCATGGTTAGCAGATATCAAAGTAACCCTGGATAAGGACATTGGACTACTGTAAAGCATATATCAAAGTACCTGAGAAGGACTAGAGATTATATACTAGTTTACCAAGCAGATGATTTGCTCCTTATGGGTTACACGGATTCGGATTTCCAACAGATAGGGACAATAGTAAGTCTACGTCAGGCTATGTGTTTACTTTAGGAGGTGGAGCTATTGCATGGAGGAGTGTTAAGCAGAAATGCGTTTCAGACTCAACTATGAAAGCTGAGTATGTGGCAGCCTCTGAGGCAGCCATAGAAGTTGTATGGCTTAGAAACTTCCTAATGGACTTAGATGTGATTCCTGGTTTGCCCAAAATCATCACAATTTATTGTGATAATAGCGGTGCAGTTGCAAACTTGAAGGAACCATGAGCCCATAAGGCAAGTAAACATATAGAGCGCAAGTACCACCTGATACGAGACATCGTAAAGTGAGTAGAAGTTGTCGTCGCCAAGATAGCATCAGCAGATAACCTGGCAGATCCTTTCACTAAGGCCCTTCTGGTGAAAACTTTTGATCGGCATGTGAAGGGGGATGGGAATCAGATGTATGGCAGCAGATATGGCAGCTTAGTCTTTTAGTATAAGTGGGAGATTGTTAGAGTGTATACTAAAAGCCTAGTTTTTGTAAATATTTGTTTTGTAATAAAGAATCACATTGGTCAAAATGTCTACATTTATGCTAATTGTAGTTGTTCAATTAATTTATATTATAGATAACATAGTGTGTGGTGTCACACACAGAAGATCATGTTATCGGTTCTTTATAAATTATAAATAGTAGCTCGCAACTAAGATGGAAAGGAACAAACCATTGGAATAGTTGTAGTGTAATTAGGTATTAGTATATCTTGGCTAATAAATGACACTAGTACACTCTAAGTGTATTAAGCAGGATCATTTAAGGTAAGTTTTTTTTTTATACTGACTTAATAAAAGAACAAGACCTTAGTTATTATGGAAGTGTGTGCTCTTAATCCTAATATAATAACAAGCACATATATTTAGTATTTATTTCTTTGACTCATCAAAGGGTGAGATTTAGCTTGATTAATCAATAGGCCCGATAAGTTGGGAAATGATATTACTTATAGTGTGTGTTGTTGATTATAGAAGGAAAATGTGTCCTAGTAATTTAGGTTGATAATGTCCCCAAGAGGAGCTCATAAGGATTGTCATGTTAAACCCTGCAGGTGGACTTAGTCCGACATGACGATAAGGTTGAGTGGTACTACTCTTGGACTAAGATATTAATTAAAGAGAGTTGTCAGTAACTCATTTAATTAGTGGACACTCGACATCTTAAACACAGGGAGACTAACACACTCATAATAAGAAGGAGCCCAAAATATAATTTGGGATTGGTGCGATAGTTCAATAATAATTCTTTTGTGGTATGAATTATTATTGATGAAATTAAGTTGGGTGTTCGAGGCGAACACGGGAAGCTTAATTTCATTGGGAGATCAAAACTAATTCCTCCTCTCGGTCCCTATCATAGCCTCTTGTATATAGAGATTTATACCCACCACATACCCATTGCTTACCCACCTTTATATCCATCCTAAAGGGGGTCGGCCAAGCAAGCTTGGAACTCAAACTTGGGCCGGCCAAGTAAAGAGGATGAGTTAAGTGGTGTGACCGGCCCTAGCTTGAATTCAAGCTTGGTGTGGTCGGCCACATCATATTAAAAGGATTTTAATTTTTTAAAATCTTTTCTTATGTGGATATCATGGTTTTAACAGAGAGAGTTTAAAATTTAAATCTTTCCTTTTATAGTTTTCTATAAAAGATTAAGTGAAAGATTTGATATCTTTCCTTATTTGTAGTTAAAAGGAATATTTTAATTTTTGATAGAACTTTCCTTTTTTGTAACCATATTTATCTTTTAAAAAGAGAGTTTTAAAATTATATATTTCCTTTTATAAGTTTCTACAAAAGATTAAGAAAATATTTGATATCTTTCCTTATTTATAGATTGAGAGGAAGATTTTAATTTTAAAAGATAACTTTCCTTTTTGGAAATCATCCCCACATGTTTTAATAGAGAGATTTTAATTTATAAAATTCCTTTTATAACCAACCATGAAGGAAAAATTATTAGAGAAATTTTTATCTTAAAATTTTTGGAAATAAATTAGGAAGTTTTAATTTTGTGTTAAAACTTTCCTTGCTTGGAGCAATGAGGTGGCCGACCATGATATTTAAGAAAAGGAAATTGATTTTAATCAATTAAAATTTTCTTTTCATGGCAAAGATAATAAGGAAGGTTTTATTTAATTTTTCCTTATTTGCCAAGACCAAAGATTATAAAAGAGGGGGTAGGAGTGTCTTCATGGCTGACAACTTTATTCTATTTTTCTCTCTTTTCTTCCTTGGTGTGGCCGGCCATCCTCTTCTCTTCTTCTCTTCCTTTTGGTGGCCGAACCTCATCACTCTCAAGGAGACTCTTGTGGTGGCCGGATCCTACTTGGAGAAGAAGAAGAGGAAGGAGTTTCTTGCATCCCTTGGAGCTTGGTGGTGGTGGTCGAGCCTCTACATCCTTGGAGGAGTTTTGGTGGACGGAACTTGGTGAAGAAGAAAGAAGGGCTTGGGTGGTTCTCATCTCGGTAGATCCTTGTCCACACAACGTTTGAGATAAGAAGAGGAATACGGTAGAAGATCAAGAGGTTATTGCTTACAAAGAAAGGTATAACTAGTAATTGTTTTCCGCATCATACTAGTTTTTCTTTGTATGAATTCCAAACATAAGAGACATATAATTCTAGGTTTCGAATTTGTGATTTGATTTTGTGTTTTTTTTGTTATTTTTCCAATTTGTGATTCGATTATTCTTTTTGGTTAAACCTAGAGTTATATAAGGAAATTAAATATTAGATTTCATTAAAAGGCTTTATCTAGGAAGTGGTGGTTGCTCCCATATCCAAGAAGGCCTAGTGCCTCGCCATGGTTAACCTGGAAGTCGATTTATGAAATTAATATTTAATTAAATTTATAACGTAGGTGTATTTGGATCAATAATGTTAAGCATCGTTTGCGATCCAAGTCTAAACCATTAAGAACAGATAAGTTAAATTTGGAATCAATAATGTTAAGTTTCGTTTGCGATTCCTAATTTAATTTCTAAAGAACACAATAGGTTGTTAGGAAAGGTTCGACACTTGTATAAAATTTTTGTACAGTGGAACCGGTACGATCTTCCTAGGACCAATCAACTTCCCCTTCCTTGCTAGGGTCGGCGCCTCTTGCTTGCTAGGGGTCAGCGCCTCTTGCTTAGATTCCTTGGTGGGTGGCGGCTTGGAGAAGAGGAAGAAGAGGGAGAAGGAAGAAGAGGAGAAGGTGTTAGTTAGAGCCCTAGAGCCAATCATTTGATGATTGTATGGACTCATGTATATCATATTCTTAATAAAGGCATTTGTTTGGTTATTATACTTATTTGTATTAGTGCCAAATAGACTAAGTATAATAGCGTCCTTGAGTAGAAGGTTCATACCTATATCAATCGATTAGTTGAATCGATAGTGAGATGATATAGGGAACACTACTCTAAATCATTCCTAGTCGAGTATTAACATTCAGGGACAATGTTAATGCAATAAGACTAGCATGTAGGTCAGCTCGATGACTTGATCTCACAAGTCATGGATATAGAGATATCATGCTGACACATGGGTATACATTGGAGAATGTATACTGAATGACCCGCCATGAGAAAGTATCATGGATCGTTATATGAGTGTCATATACTTTCTCATGCGGCTATTAGTATGACTATTAGTCCTTAGACCTGAAGTCACCATGGATCCCTACATAAGGAGTTATGTACTTTAGTTTCGTCAAACGTCACCCGTAACTGGGTGGACTATAAAGGCGATTACTGGGTATGTAACGAATTATGCAGAGGGATGTGAGTGATGTAGATGGGATCTATCCCTCCCATATGACGGGAGCGACATCGCTATTCTTGATAGAGTGAGACCACGAAGTGCATGGCCATGCCCAAATGAGTCAACATTAGATGTTGAGCTCATTTGATCGAGTGAGTCTACTTGGAGTTCAAGATTTAGATTGATTAGAGGATGACACGGTCTATGCCTCACATTAATCAATCTAGATGTCTAGGATAGAAGGACACTTGTCACATATTGTGAGGAGTCACAATTAGTAGTCACAAGGTGATGTTGGATCTCAACATTCTTGTAACTTGGGTAGCAATGATGTATTGCTAGATGCCGCTCATTGCTTATGTTTCTAAAGGAGTTTAGAAACATTGCCAACGTTACAAGAACCTATTGGGTCACACACAAAGAACAAGTGGATAGAGATTAGGTTCATGTGATGAACCAATTGGATTAGGTTCATGTGATGAACCAAATTGGATTAAGAGTAATCCAAATTGGGCTAATTGAGTTGGACTCAAGTTGATTCATGTGTTCAATGAGTCTAATTTGGATTATGACTCATTGAATCAATTTAATTAAATGAATTAGATTCATTATATTAAGTTGGCTTGAATCAAATGGTTAGATTAGATCAACCATGAGAGAGATTTGGTCAAGTTTGACTTGATTTGAGAAGGAAGATCAAAGGTCAATTTTGACTTGACCATTTGCCACCTCATTTGTGAGTTGGCATAAGGTGGACCATTGATGATGCTCCACATCATCATGGTTGCACATGTGTGTGCCACCTCATGGAGGTTACAAATCCCCTCTTTAATGGCCACATTAAATGGGAAGGGGGTTACACACACATGAAGGAGAGTGAATGCAATTCATTCTCATTCATTCCATCTTCTTCCTCCTTAGCTCTCTCTTGCTTTTTCCTCTCTTTTGGTCGTGGGTTCCATGAAGGGAGAGAAGGTGGTTGAGTTGTATTCCAAGAGAAAAAGAAAGAGTGAAGGTCACAAAAGAGGAGACTACTTCTTGAGTGTAAGAGTTTCCTTTCTTCTTTCTTTTTCCCTCCATTTAAATCCTATCCGAGAGCTCTAGAAAGTGCTAGCACACTTGGGGCTCTCTTCTCCATCCTTTGAGTGTGAGAGACACTCCTTGTTCGTGTGGATATCACTAGAGAAGTATCTACCTTGATACTTTGGAGATCCGACAAGTACCTTGGACGAGCGGGATTTTGCAAGGGCACGCATCGAAGGTAAAATGGTTTTTCCTTTGTAGATCTACTGTAGATCATAGTATAAAACTCGTATTTGTGTTTTCGAAATTTTTCCTTGCACGGATCTACGGCTTTGGGTGATTCGGGGTTTCCGCGACGCGAAAAGCGGTTTTCGCGGCCCGAAAAACCCAACAGAAGGTGCCCCATCCTAGAGCTTCTCTTAGTGACCGCCGGTTTGGAAATGAAGAGGGGAAGGGTGTTTGTTGTCTTGGTAGATTGTCACCCACACAACGTCCAATTAGAAGAGAGGAATACAACGGAAGATCAAGAGGTCTTTGGCTACAAAGGAAAGGTACAACTAGTTCTTTAATTCCGCTGTGTAATTAGTTTATTTTTCTTTGTATCGATCCTGAATACCAACACAAGAGGCCAGCGATCTTGTATTTCGATCAAGGTGTGCTTTGATTCGTCAAGTACTTGCTTGATTAATCAAACACATGTCTGATCGAACATGCGGGTTGCTAGTAAAAGTTATGCACTTGTACAATTTTTGTACAGGGGAAATGAAACAGAACGAAATTCCCGCACCTTCAAGTGGTATCAGAGCATGGTTTCTGGCTCTGTATGATTGGTTTCCGGTTAAATTATGCACTGCTCATATATAAGTTTAGGCAGGATAATAGTAGGATGTGCAAGAAAGATTAACTCTGTGGTTGCAGGCGTCCTAGGTCCAACTATTATGGCTTTTTGTGTTTATGTATGATTTGAACCATTGGGCATGTCGAAGTTGTTTTGTGTTGTGCATGATTGTAATAATTAAATACAGCTGGTTGCTGTATTATTATTTTTTTTTACATTCTGTTCAATCTAGATTACATGTAAATTCCTTTGTGGAATATAGGATCGATAAATATAAATTTTTATTTCTTTTTATTTGGCTTGTATCCTTGCTATGTGTGGTGCTATTTTGAGGTCCGAAGGCACGGCGAAGAAGGAAGTAAGATAGACACGACGACTTAATCCATCGGCGGCATATTGGAGGACAGCAATGGATGAGGCCATAATAGTTGGAAATTTTATTTTCATATTTATTGTCTTTATATGCTATTTTTATATGTTGTGATGTGTGTGCATGTTAAAATTTCTCAATTTAAATAACTAAGTGGGAGAGGGATTATTTAAATAAATTCCACGATCTTCATTACTGGTTTGTAAGTGATGAATTCAAACTTGCGCGTTGCTTTAAGTGTCTTCCTCCATATTGGATGAGTTTGTTTGCAGATCACTAGATCAAACTTCCTTTATGGATGATTATAGGAAATTATTTAGGTATGTGTGATCTTCTCCATCTGAAGGGGCACAATCCTAATTAATGGACTAAGTATCAAGTAATGGTATACAATTATGCACATTTAATAGTAATATATTATATTTATAACATCTTTAAATTTGTGAAAATATATGTAAACTTTGAGAGGTGAAATGTAATTTTCACTAACTTTCTTTATCTGACGAATTTAACCTGAGGATATCTGGCCTTTTGGGAGAAGATCAAAGATCAAATCAGAATCTCCAACAGAGGCGAGATCGATGAAGAGGCTACTTTACTTCTCCCTCTTCTGTAAAATCGTATCTTCCACTCGTTCTCCTCGGCCCCACAATGTTGCCCTCCTCTTTGCCGTCTTACCTTATTCGGCCTCCGCCACTGCCAGCACCTCTGTCACCAGCACCTCATCCACCACTGGAAAGCATAGTTTCTATAGGAAGTGGGCAACGTGCACAACCCCTTCTATATAAGCTTTCCGAAGAGTAAGGCTAGGGGTTTGTCCAAATGCAAGGTGAGTTGTTGAGTCGAAGAAGAACATCATCAAAGGAAAAGGAATTTGGTTTGTGGATCCGTCGAGAAGGTTCGCTGTGATCTTCTCACCAATGACAAGCACGAAGATTATTCCTCATCTTCAGGAGATCACTTCAAGAGTTCACTGTAAGAATTTATAGTCTTGTATATTGATTCGGCTGTAAGAATGGGGGGCCCACCCTCTGAAGGGTCCCAGCCTAAGGACGGATGGAAGGTTGGTCAAGCGGGTAATGGTCCGAGCGGAGCTAGAAATAACCCATCCATGGGCTTGGGTTTCCGACGCCAAGGCAGGAGGATCGAAGGGCCGAGCGGGAATCCGCTCGGCTGAGACCAAAGGGCCGAGCGGGTTGTCCGTTCGGCCCAGATAAGGGAGAGGGTACGAAGGTGGCCGAGCGGCCTATGCGCTCGGCTCGGGATATGAGATATCAGCAGAAGCATGTCTGATGATTAGGCCGTACACAAGATCGCACAATGGAGGATCTTGCCGTCACATCATGGAAAGGTTGATACAGTAGCAGTATGGCCTCATGGACGTCTTCCTGACAGATCCATATCTGGGCATGGCCCTTCTGACAGACCCATACCTGGGCATGGTCAAAAGCAGGTGGTTGCTTTGATTGGCGCGCCCAGGCTTCTTTGAGAGGTCTATATAAGGTCTCCATTTCTTCACCGGAGGTACACGAGTCTTCTACTTCAAAGCCACTTCTTTGCTATTTCCTCGCCTGACTTGAGCGTCGGAGGGCCGTCGCCGGGACACCCCTCCCGGCTCGGTTTTGTTGCAGGTTCGCCGGAGCACCTGAGGATCTAGTAGGGAGCGCCACGTCCCCAGCGTTCGTTGACCCCTGGTTCGGACAGGATCAATTTGGCGCCGTCTGTGGGACACTTCAACTCCTTCTAAGTCTCCGGGCCCGAAAGTGATTTCCGGTCCACTTGCCCGCTCTTGGCTACAGCCGACTGCGTGGATCTGCAGCTGCCGGACGCCCGCCTTTCTGGCTCGGTTGGAGTCTCCTCCGGTCGACCCGCCTGCAATAACGTTGATCTCGCCCCGGGAAGTATTGCTTCTGTTTTCCTTTTCTCGAGTGGACGGTCGGGACCGTTCTCTGGACGCCCGTCGATTCTCCTGTCTTGGAGATCGGTGCCGATCGGGCGTCTGTTGATGACGCCTCTCGGTGCGTGTCCGATCGGCTTCATGGGTCCTTTGTCTCCTGTCGATGGGAGGTGACCGTCGTTCGGCTTTCCTGGGAACGGGATTGGCCATGAAGGGAAGACTTCGACAATCCTTTGTGTTGTGCGTATTCGTCTGGTGGAAAGAGCAGAACATAGGGGTCCACCTCTTCTTTGGCTTGGGCCGAGCGACAGCCACTTCTTGTACGTGTGACCTGGCGTGGGGGGATCGGATTGCTTCGGCTCTCGGTCCTCTAGGTGGCTGCTGAGCGGCGTGCTGTTTCCGCTCAGCATGAATAGGTGCCCGCTCGGTAGGAGTTTCCTTTTTCCGGGCGGCTTGTGCTTCTTCCACGTTTATGTATTCGTTAGCCCGATGTAGCATATGATCATAATCTCGGGGCGGCTTTCGGATGAGCGACCGGAAGAAGTCCCCATCCACAAGGCCCTGCGTGAAGGCATTCATCATCGTCTCCGATGTGGTCGTCGGGATATCCATCGCCACTTGGTTGAATCGCTGGATGTAAGCTCGAAGCGATTCTCTTGGCTCTTGCTTGATGGCAAACAAGCTGACACTTGTCTTCTGAGTCGGCACAGCGGTCTGCCATTTGGTTCGGAATGCTGGCCGCTCGGGAAGTCGCATGTAGAAGAAAAACTCCTTCCAGTGTTTGTTGGAGGTCGGCATATTATCAAAAAATCTAAAGCCTATTCTACTTTGGAAGATAAAAGTGCCCAGCTCGGATTGTTTAGGGTAGAAAAAGAAGTGGAATATTTTGGGGTCAAGAGGGATACTATGCAGCTTAAAGAGGACGACCACCCCGCTCAGCAGCCTAAAGGAATTCGGCACAAGTTGGCCGAGCGGGATGCGAAAATAGTTACAAACCTCTAAAATAAAGGGATGGGTGGGAAATCTAAGGCCGCCCTGGAATTGGTCTAGAAAAAAACAAATGGTGCCGATCGGGGGGTCATGGGGCCGGTCAGTCGGGTTGGCTACAACTATTTCATAGTTATCGGGAATCCCATATGTCCGAACAAGGCGCCGAGCACCCTCCTCATCAAACCGACTCTCCATGGTCAGGTACCAAGGGCCATGAACACCAACAGCGTGTTCGGAGGAGCTTGCCATCTCGAAGAAGCAAAAAGATAGCGAGGAATCGAAGGAATGGGAGCAAAAGAGGCAAAACAAGTTGGGAAGACCTTGTAAATGAAGGGAGAAGACTCACTGAGAAGGAAACGGACGGAAAGGATCACCGGTGAGATGGTAGCCGCCGAAAAACAAGAACTGGATCGTCGGAGGTCACGGCAGAGGAAGAAGCAGAAGGCAACGCACGAGCGAATATGCGGCGAAGGAAGGAGACGGAGGCTTTATACGGCTGAGGTCGATCGGCCTCCGCCGTCGGATGCAGGTCACGGAAGACAAGGTCATCATCTAACCGTCCATTTCAAAGCAATCGGCGTCCCATCGTACGGATCATCACCGCCACGCAAGAGGAGCCACGTGGCGCTCTGTCACCAAGCGCAATTAATGCGCCCATACCGCGCACGCTTCGCCTTAATGAAGAGGATTTGCGTGATTTTCGAGAAGATTTAGACAAGCAAACATCCACGTTGAGCGACAAGACAACCATAACTAAGAGCCGAGCGGCTGAATTTGGCAGAAGGGCCGAACGGCCCCAGGGATATTATAAGCGACTGGAAGGCGACGACCGCCCGCTCGGACACATAGTCCAGTCAGTCGGACTCGCTGCCTCCTTCGACTAGACTTGAAGGGAAGGCAAGTGATCCGGCTGTAAGAATGGGGGGCCCACCCTCTGAAGGGTCCCAGCCTAAGGACGGATGGAAGGCTGGTCAAGCGGGTAATGGTCCGAGCGGAGCTAGAAATAACCCATCCATGGGCTTGGGTTTCCGACGCCAAGGCAGGAGGATTGAAGGGCCGAGAGGGAATCCGCTCGGCTGAGACCAAAGGGCCGAGCGGGTTGTCCGTTCGGCCCAGATAAGGGAGAGGGTACGAAGGTGGCCGAGCGGCCTATGCGCTCGGCTCGGGATATGGGATATCAGCAGAAGCATGTCTGATGATTAGGCCGTACACAAGATCGCACGATGGAGGATCTTGCCGTCACATCATGGAAAGGTTGATACAGTAGCAGTATGGCCTCATGGACGTCTTCCTGACAGATCCATATCTGGGCATGGCCCTTCTGACAGACCCATACCTGGGCATGGTCAAAAGCAGGTGGTTGCTTTGATTAGCGCGCCCAGGCTTCTTTGAGAGGTCTATATAAGGTCTCCATTTCTTCACCGGAGGTACACGAGTCTTCTACTTCAAAGCCACTTCTTTGCTATTTCCTCGCCTGACTTGAGCGTCGGAGGGTCGTCGCCGGGACACCCCTCCCGGCTCGGCTTTGTTGCAGGTTCGCCGGAGCACCTGAGGATCTAGTAGGGAGCGCCACGTCCCCAGCGTTCGTTGACCCCTGGTTCGGACAGGATCATATATCATGCATTTCAAATCTACATGACAAATTTGATATGCTTATTCATATGCGTTGATCCTGTTAGAAAACTATAGAAATGACGCACTAGGCACGATGGACTGGTGATTGATGCCCGCACCAAATGAGACGGGCCTTCCTCCCTAGCTTCGAGGTTCAGATCTTTGATTCTATCATAGAATTAAGCTACTTTCTCTCCCTTGTTCATCCGAAGATTCATCAATTGACTTCATAGGATGTCTCGTCTTGCTAATTTTCCTTCCGAAGTGCCCTCATGAAGTTCTAAGAATTTCTCCCAGAACTCTTTTGTGGAGTCATAACTTCCGATCCGGCTGACCTCCTAGGGTGGAAGGAAGCTAACAGATGGACTTCTATTTTGCTGTTAGTCACAAAGTTGACTTATTACTTCTTCGTCCACATGTACACTTCTTTGTCGGCTCCTTGTTGATCCTTAGGTGCTACAAAATCATATTTTATAATTAACAAAATTTCAAAATCAGTCTTGAAGAATACTTCCATGTGCTTTTTCCACGTTGCGAAGTCTCCCTCAAATTTCGACGGATGGTTGTCAGATCCGGCCATCACCTTTGTGCTTCGGTCTGTGGTTAGTCCTACAAGCAATTAACATTAAAAAATAATAACAACTTTAAAAGAAAAGAGGCGCGATAGTTACTTGGTTACAACGTAGGTAATTGTTAATCCAAGGTGGTTGAAAGCTCAATGAAAATCTCCCTTGTTGAAGGCGAAGAAGTCTCTTACACTTTTTCAAAGCTCAGAAATAAATTAAGAATTGATTACAAGAGTTGTTGTTCCATTCAGAGCTCAAAATCTCCTTTTATAGCCGCTGGTCTGACCATTAGAGGCACTTGGTTCCATCAGAGACGCCTCCTTTGAGAATAAACTTTTATCCTCAAGCAACAGTTGTTCTATCCTTATCCACTTGACTCGAGGCACCTCAGTTCCTTTTGAGGTGCCTCCATCAGCTAGTGCCTATCCTCTGCTCCGAACACGTGGAGACACCTCAATTCATTTGAGATGCCTATGCGCCATTTCATTGGAGGCGCCTTGGAGCATCCGAGGTGCCTCGGCGTCTTTTCTGCGGAGGTCGTAGATTTGCAGGCAAGGCGCCTCCAAACACACTAAGGCATCTTGGGTCTTTAGAAGTCAAAGGTTAACTTATGAGTTAACCTTTTTCATCTTCTCCCACATGGGTGATGCTCCGGTCAACCGGAGTTGAGCTCACCCGAACTTAACTCCAACCTTCTCCTCGAGCAGGCTTCCTCCTTGACTTCTCGTCCCTCGGATATGTTGCGTGGGTCCTTCTCGTCTACTAGCGTATGCTTTCACAGTACCTCATCTCTAGGATGCACTGAACTCGTCAACTCCCTTTCTATGTCATCCTTCTCACTAGTTGCATCTTCCACTCGACTTATTGTGTTCCTAAGCTCCTGCATACTTAGACACAAGGATCAAACATAACATGACCTAACTTGACTTGGTTTATCACATTAAACCACCAAGGGGTACTTACAAGAAGTGTCTTTATAAGGTATTCTTATACTTCTAAGGGTTATATCTTCATTGGTGAACAACAAGATGAAACAATATCTAAAATAGAGTCAAGAGATGCTACTTTTCTCGAAATTGAGTTCCCAACAAGAGGTGAAGCTGATACAACAATTCACTTATTTGTAATAGAGAAGGAGGATTATGTTTATTTATCAATGGATGAGGTATCACGAGAGATGTCTGAATCTAGTCAATCCAGTGAGAGTAATTTATCAATTAATAAGATAATTTCTCAATAGTTTGACCTACAAAGAAGTAGTCGTAAGATTATTCCTTGGACAATATTTGATATTGAGAATGAGACATTAATGATTCTCCCAATTGACGATGAGGAACCTCGAATGGTTGGGGAAGCATTAAGATGCTCAGTTAGAGAAAATTAGAAAAGTACAATTGATGAGAAAATGGAGTATATGAGAAAGAATCAAGTTTGGAATTTATTTATCTTCCTCCAGGAAAAAGGGCTATTCGGAATAAGTGGATTCTCAAAATTAAGAGGAAAACTTATGGATCGATTAATTGATACAAAGCTCAACTGGTTGCAAAAGGGTATACTGAAATGGAGAGTATTGATTTTGAAGAGACATTTTCCCTTGTTGTGAAGTTTATGTCAATAAATGTCATCTTAGCTATAGTAGCACATATTGACTTAGAATTACATGAGATGGATGTAAAAAAATGGCTTTCTTTAATGGTAATTTTGATGAGAAAGTCTATATGGCATAGCCAGAAGGTTACATTGCTAAAGGCCAAGAGAATACAATATATAGATTTAAAAAGTTTATATATGGGCTAATGCAAGCATTAAGGTAATGGAACATAAGATTTAATGAAATCATTTTATCTTATGGTTTCAAAATAATCAATGAGGATCATTGTATTTATCTAAGAAAGGAAAAAAGAAAAGGTGGTCATCTTATCACTATATGTTGATAATATGCTAATAGTTGGAAATGACATGAAGTTTATGATAGAAGTCAAATCATGACTTTTATCATAATTTGACATAATATATATGGGAGAAGCTGAGTACATCTTAGGAGTAAAATCATTAGAGATCAATCAAAAAAACTTTTGGGTTTGTCTCAAGAGACTTATATCACTAAGATGATATAACACTTCAATATGTCAGATTGTAATATTGAACAAACACATGTAATGATAGGTAATATTATGAGCAAGAGTATATATCCCAATACTCCTGAAGAAATAATTGAAATGAAGAAAAAAAATCATATGTCAGTGTCATTAGTAGTTTGATGTACACTATATTTGTACTTGTCTTGATATTAGTTATGTTATTGGCTTAGTTAGTCGTTTCCAGTCAAACCCAGGATTGAGACACTGGAAAGTAGTGAAGAGTATATTCAGATATCTCAAAGGTATAATAGATTATTATTTCTATTTCCAAGAATCAAATATAAGCCTAAAGGGCTACATAGATGCAAATTGGGCAAAAGACCTTGATGATAGAAAATCCACATCTGGCTATATTCTCTTATTGAATGGTGGTGTCATCTCATGGAACAATAAGAAACATACTTGTGTAGCGCTGCCGACAATAGAACCGGAGTATGTGGCTTGGACAGCGGTTGTGTAAGAAGTTGTCTGGTTGAAAAGGTTTCTGAAGTATCTGAAGATTGCTGAGGAGAGTGGAAGTTTAGTTGCAATGTACTACGACAATCAAGCTGTTGTAGCTTTTTTCAAGAACCCCAAATATCACAACAAAGGCCAGCATAAAGAAATTAAGTATAATTTTATAAGAGATATTTTAACCAAAAATAATAATAATTCTTGAGTATATCCCTACATGTGTTATGCTTGTTGATCTTTTTACTAAGCCATTGACTAAAGAGTCATTTCAAGGATATGTGAGTCTTTGTGATTTCATAAAATGTAACACTTTGTAAAGATAATTGAATATATGAAAATGTTATGATCTATTCAGTGTATATATTATTGTTATATTTTTGGATAAAGTCTCAATCAGCATGTTGGCAAGTGAAAATTGGTCCGCTCACATGGATAATCATCTCTATTTGTTAAGTATAAATAGAAGTAAGACCATTATTTATGGGATAACTTATGTAACTGTGAATAGAGAGATACCTGTTGGTACAGGTTGCACCAGAATCAAATCTTAGTTTTGATATTGTCAAAGGTTCAAGTTAAGTCTTGTGGTGATCTAACAAGTTGACTAAGTGTGCAGGCTGTTTACTCAACCGGGGAAGGCCTAGTTAGAGGCTAAGCAGGAGAAGTCTTAGCAGATCGTGGAACCCAGGTGAAAGTCCAAGTGGGTCGAGAGGACCCGACACTTGGCGATGTGATCGAGAGGTCTGGAGGACCGAAGATCAAGAGAAAAGTCCTGGCGAGCCGATCAAGGTTAAGTGAAAAGTCCAAACAAGATCTGGATGTTGGTTGCTACTTGGAATACCGTCCTAGTTCCCCTGTACAAAAATTTATACAAGCATAGAACTATCCTAGCTACCCATGTGCTCCACTAAAGTTAAATTTGATTGCAAACGATGCTTAATATTATTAATCCAAATTTCCCCTTTAGAAGTTAAACTTGGATTGGGAACGAAACTTAACATTCTTACTCCAAGTTCAACCGATATGATCTTCCTAAGTTAAATCATATTACAAAAGTTATCAAATATCTATTTCTAAGATCGGCTTCCAGGTTAAACATGGCGAGGCACTAGACCTTCTTGGGTATGGGATCATCCACCACTTCCTAGACAAAGCCTCACAGAGAAATTGGATATTTAACTTTTTACAGTAAACTAGGTTTAACTATAGAGACCTCAATAGAAGCACAATATCGAAACATGAAATCAAAATGAAAATTGATAACAAAAATGATAACTAAAACCGATAACCTCTTGTATTTGGTTTTACAAGATCTATACAAAAGGATGAACTAGTCATGATGCGAAAACTAATAACTAGTTATACCTTTCGTAGCTTATAGATCTCTTGATCTTCTATTTATTCCTCTCCTTCTCTTGAACGTCGTGTGGGTGACGATCTTCCAAGAGGTAGTCCACCCAAGCTTCTTCCAAAGCTTCCAAGATCCGGCCACCAACTATCCTCCAAGGGATGCTAGACAAGAAAGCTTCCTTCTCTTCTTCTTCTCCTTCAAGCAACCGGCCACCAAGAGATCACCACACCAAGATGACGCCGACTACCAAGAGGGAAAACAAAGGAGAAGAGAGAAAGCGCAAGGGTCGGCCACCAAGGAAGAATAGAGAGGAATAGAAGAAGTGTTATCGGGTGAGGCACCCCCTCCTTCTCTTTTATATTCCTTGGTGATTGTAAAAAAGGAAAGTTTTGTAACAAAAATAAAACTTCCTTTTTCTCTATGACATGGCCGGCCATATGCTTATTCTCCAAGCAAGGAAAGATTTTAAACAAAATTAAAATCTCTCTTTTAAAATTCCTTTTGTGGATAGTTATAAAAGGAATATTTTATAAATTAAAATCTCTCACTTTTAAATCCTTTTATGGATATCTACAAATGATAAGATTTCAAATAAAACATGGTTTCAAAAAGAAAAGTTTTATAACAAAAATTAAAATCTTTCTTTCACATTATAAATAACTACAAATAAGGAAATATTTCAAATATCTCTTTTATTCCTTTGTAGAAAACTATAAAAGGAAATATTTTAAAATTTAAAACTCTCTTTTAAAACCAACATAAAAGAAAAGTTTTTAACAAAATAAAAACTTCCTTTTATTTCCTTTTATGCCCGATCTAAAAAAAGAAAGTTTTATATTAAAATTATCCTTTTAAATCCTTTTTATGGATCTCTATAAAAGGAAAGATTTTACAAAATAAAACTTCCTTCTCTTCATGATGTGGTCGGCCACTTGCTTGGGCACCAAGCAAGGCTTGGCCGGCCCTAGCTTGGGCTCCAAGCTTAGCTTGGTCGGCCCCTTGCTTGGTCTCCAAGCAAGGCTTGACCGACCCTAACTTGGGACTTAAGAAGCTAGGCTTTGGGTAGATATAAGGCTTTATATAAGAGGCTACAATAGGGACCTAGAGGAGGAATTGGTTTTGGTCTCCCGATGAGCTTGAGCTTCCCGTGTTCACCCCGAACACCCAACTCAAGTTCATCAATAATATGTCATTCCACTAAAGAGTTATTATTGCACTACCACATCAATCTCATATTACAATATGGGCTCCTTCTTATTATGAGTGTGTTAGTCTCACTGTGTTTAAGATATTGAATGTCCACTAATTAAATGAGTTACTGACAACTCACTTAATTAATATCTAGCTCCAAGAGTAGTACCACTTAACCTTATCGTCATGTCGGACTAAGTCCACCTTCAGGGTTTACATGACAATCCTTATGAGCTCCTCAAGGGGACATCATCAACCTATATTACTAGGGCACTGTTTCATTCTATAATCAACAACACACCATATAAATAATATCATTTCTCAACTTATCGGGCCTATTGATTTAATGAGCTAAATCACACCCTTTGATAAATTAAAGAAATAAATATTAAATATACGTGCTTGTTATTATATCATGATTAAGAGTACACACTTCCATAATAACAGAGGTTTTGTTCTTTTATATAGTCAGTATAAAAAGAAACTACCTCAAATGGTCCTGCTCAATACACTCATAGTGTACTAGTGTAATTTATTAGTCAAGATAAACTAATACCTAATTACACTACAACCACTCCAATGATTTGTCTCATTCCATCTTAGTTGTGAGAAACTGTTTATAATTTATAAGGAACTAATAACATGAACTTTTGTGTGTCTCCTCACACCATGTTATCTACAATATAAATTAAATGGACAACTACACTTAGCATAAATGTAGACATTTGACCAATGTGATTCTTATAAATATTTATACAAAACCTAGGCTTTTAGTATACATCCTAACACTGAAGGATCAATGTTTGACAGATAGGTTGAGGTAAACAACTGGAGGAGCGACAGAGAGGTCGAGTTCCTGAAGGGAACAACCTAAGGTCGCTAATCCAACTGAAGAAACCGGGAAGGTTTCCAAGTTGAGATCAAAGCAGTTCTACTATCTATTATTACTACTCATGTATTTTATATAACTACGCTAACATATGTTTTGCATGATTATATTGCCTAACACTGTTTTGTAGGTTATGTCTTTATCAGTCGACCGAACGCAGGGATAGGTCGACCGAACCAGGTTGACTCAGCACAGATCAATTCAATCAGCAACGATCAGCAACAAAAGGAAACTACACTGATCGGTCGACCGAACCAAAGGATCGGTCGATTGAACGATCAACATTAAAGTCACAGAAAATGCGAATCTCGACAAATCTCGACGAACAAGGAAGGAGCCTGTTCAGTTGATCAAACAGAGGGATCAGTCAACCAAACCCTTAATGGTCATTAATTGCCGAAGATCGAATCAGCATCGAATCTCAGCCAGGAACGAAGGGAGCTGGTTCGGTCGACTGAACCCAGGATCGGTCGACCGAACATCGATGATTCTTCTAAAAGAGAGCTCGAGGTCCGAGGTCGGGGACAATTCAGTTCTTCTTTGAAAATCATCTCTATGCAAGCTTCTGCTACTGCTCAACGACTCGCAAGTTGCTCCATCCAGAAGTGTTGACCAAGCTTCGTCATCAATCATTGTCGATATATTTTATTTTAGAAAAGCTTGCATTGTACTTAAATTCTTATGAGATAGTAGGGTGTTACTATCTTGCATATTGTATGCACTACTTCTATCCGAGATTTTCGGAAAGAAGAGTATTAGTGGATTGGCCATTGGTGCGGTCAAGGATCGCGGGCCTTGGAGTAGGAGTCAACCTAGGCTCCAAACCAAGTAACCGAACTGTTCTTTATTTTTCCGTTACACGACTTTGTTTTTTAACAAGAAAAAAAAGTTTAAAAAATGTGATATTCACTCCCCCCCCCCCCTCTATCGCACTATTCCGATCCAACAAATGGTATCAGAGCCTCATAGCTCTGAAATTACTTAACCGTTTTTCAAAGAAATTTTAAAACTCTTTCTTTTTATTTCTTTTCTTTTAGAATTCTCTTGCTTTTTCTTATTTCTTTTTCCAGCACTACTAATCCTAAGATGAGAGTCTTGGAAATTTGTTTTGTTATTTTTTATTGTAGTCAATGATGCCAAATTCCTACCAAGAAGGATACAACATCGTTCGACCTCCTCTATTCAAAGGGGAGAACTTCAGCTATTGGAAGAATAGGATGGAGTCTGATATCGAACTATGGTTTACAATACTAAAAGGCTACACACCTCCAACAAAAGATAGAACGCCACTAGAACCTAAAGAGTGGACTCCTCCAATGATCAAGAAGGTACAACTAAACTACAAGGTGATCAACACCATTCGGTGTGGGCTCACAATGGAGGAGTTGAACCAAGTCGGCCCCTACGACAACGCTAAGGAACTATGGGCCTGCCTAGTAAAACTACACGAAGGGACTAACGAGTCTAAGGTAAATAAAAGGGACTTACTTTTAAACAATTTATTCAATATTAAAATGCTCCCTAGAGAGACGGCTTTGCAATTACACGCTCGACTAAAGGCATTCTAAACAACCTCCATCTAATCGGACACAACCTGGAGAACCGTGACACTATAAGGTACGCACTAAATGCCTTTCCGCGGAATGCTTTGTGGGCATCAATTGTAGATGCTTACAAAGTTTCTAAGGACCTTTCAATTCTTAAGTTAGATGAGTTATTTTGTGAATTGGAATTACAGGAACAATCTAACGTGAGCCATGTCAAGAAAGGTGTTGCTTTGTATGCAGGTCCAAGCAAGGAAACAAAATCAAAAATAAAGATCGAGTTAGAAAGTGAGTCAGATTCTGACTCGACAAATAATGAAGAACTAGTCAACATGGTCCAGAGATTGCTGACGAAGAAGAAATTCAGAAGAAGTGCCAAGAAGACACCACTCAACCAGATGCAAAACAAATCAGAAATGATTTGTTATAGATGCAACAAGAAGGGGCATTTCAAAAACGAATGCCCAAATTGGAAGGAAGAAAGGCCCAAGTCAACAAGAAGAAAGAAAGCCCTCCATGCGACATGGGACGAGTCATCCTCCGAGGAATCTGATGTGGAAGAACCAAAGCATTCCAACCATGTTGCCTTTATGGCAAGAAACGAAGAATCCGATTCCAAGGAAGAGTACGAGTCTGGAAACTACAACGATTCCGAGGTCGACATCGAGTCTGAGAGAAACCATGGATCCGCATCCGTTTCCGAAGATCTAAATATGGTAAGGATTTATTCGAAGTCAAATTTACTTAAAGTTGTTAAATGTTTATTTAAAAAATTATCAAAATTTGAAAAATAAAATAACTTGCAACTTAAGGAAATAGACCACCTTAAGAAGCAAGTTAACTTGAATGACTCGACTAACCAAGTTCAAGTTGGAGCTTCAACTCAAGTTGCAAAACTTGAGGAAGAAAATTCCAACTTGAAAGGTCAAATCGAGCGACTCAAGAAAATGTTGGAAAAGTTTGAACTGGGATCCAAGTGTCTAAATATGGTACTTGGATCACAATAACCCGTGTACAATAAATCAGGACTTAGTTATAAACCAAATCAAACAAATAAATCATATCTGTCCTTAATTAGTCAAAATGTTAGAAGTCAAGTCCAAGCATGGGTCCAAATAAAATATTTAACCAAACCAATTAAACCAAATCTCTACTTGATCCCTAAAAGTAAGATTCATTACTTAGATATACCATATCTAAGCTATGACTCAGGGGGAGCAATTAGAAAAATAGTTCAACCAACATGATTAATTAATCTTACACACTTAGGATTAGGTTTACTTTCTGCTTAGAATGGTTAGTTAAAAAGGTTTACCAAACCCTATAACATAGCATCGGAATAGATTGGGATGATAATACGTCAAGGAAGCTTTGTCGAAGGCATGTCTAGGCTGAATCTTGTATATTCTACCTGGTGCACTAGACTTAGCGGATCTGACCGAAGCTACCCTAGTCAAACATGGGCTAGTTAGACCAAAACTTGGTATTAAGTTTTTTGGGCAGAACTATTTTAGAAAGTATTCAGCAAGTAGTCCACCGTTGATATACAAGAAGGTCATATGCCTCACCACTAAACTGAAAACTTATCCATAGGAAGCCTGCTTGATTAACCCAAAGCTATGTTTGAATCTAACATAAGTTCAAAAACCTTTTTAAAATAAAAACTCAATTTAAAAGCGTAAAATATAAATTTAATTTAAAAAATTAAAATATAAACTTAATTTAAAATCTTTTTTAAAAAAACTTAATTAAAAATCATTTTAAAACCTAATTATTTTAAAACTTAAATAAAATTATTTTAAAACTTAACTAAAATTATTTTAAACTAATTTTAAAACTTAATTATTTTAAAAATTAATTATTTTAAAACTTAAATAAAATTATTTTAAACTTATTTTAAAACTTAATTATTTTAAAACTTGAATAAAATTGTTTTAAAACTTAACTAAAATTATTTTAAACTTATTTTTAAAACTTAATTATTTTAAAACTAACTAAAATTGTTTTAAAATTTAACTAAAATTGTTTTAAAACTTAACTAAAATTATTTTAAAACTTAACTAAAATTGTTTTAAAACTTAATTATTTTAAACTTAATTAAAAAAATTATTTTAAACTTAATTAAAAACTTAATTAAAATTATTTTAAAAATCATTTTAAAACTTAACTAAAATTATTTTAAACTTAATTAAAAATTATATTTTAATTAAAAATTATTTTAAACTAAAATTAAAAATTATTTTAAACTAAATCAAATTTTAAACTAAATCAAAAATTATATTAAACTAAATTAAAACTAATTTAAAACTTATTCATTAAAAAAAATCCGTCGACCGAACGATGTAGATATGGAATCAATTTTTCGGTCGACCGAACATTTAATTCCATCACCCGAAAAACTTAAGATCATTGCCGAAAACAAGAGATATCTTGAATTTTTTGATCGACCAAAAACTTGGTTCGATCCACCGAAAATCTGCACCTCTTCTCTGGTTGGCTGGAAGTACGGTGTAGTTAATGGATCGGTCGACCAATCCCCTTATCGGTCGACCGATAAAAGGCTATATAAACCCCCCTCGGGCAGAAGCCAAATCTCATCCCATTCAATCGTCTCTTTTCTTCTTCTTCACTTTCTTCGACTGTTTCACTGCATACAACCTTTCTCGAATCACAACAATGCCTCGGTACTCATCTTTCAACTCTTCTCTTCAATATTTATGTATGAGTTATTTATTTTATTTCCTTACTATTAGTGAAAAGAGTCATACAACTGCACAAAGGGAGGCTAGCTCCTTATATCCCAGCCAAGACCCTAGATTTTCCTCCGAAGAACTATGTTAATCCTTTCCAAATAAGAAATTTAAGGTGATAAGTACTCATTGTCTTGATCTTCAATTCTATCAACATACTGTCCAGAGGCCATAGACATCGCCCAACATTTTCAACTCGATAGCATTGTCTTTTGCCGGCATGCTTACAATCCCATTCTATGTTCTGAATTTTATCACAACTTGTGTGAACTTGACCCCCATCACTATAGGACTAGAGTTGCAACCTGAGAAATGTTGTTTTATCTTGATATGTTTCTCTAATTTTTACGGATCTGACCTTCAGTTAATCGTATCTTTTTTAGTGCTTCCCTTCCCGTCACATTACTTGCTCATTTTGCCCATCTAACTCTAGATCTTATGTAAGTCGATTTTTTTGAGGGGCACGTCCTAAAAAGATGTCTACTGTACCATTGAGTCAAAAATATAATGCCCTTTATAAATGTTGGTGCAACCTTAGGTCAAGGTTGACCTGGGTGACCCGACTCGAGTTGACCTGACTCGAGGTATATTTTGATGTTTGACAAGAATAGAGAAGTTGTATTTTGATGTTTGACAAGAATAGGAACTTGGGGGATTGTGGGTGCAACCTTTGGTCAAGGTTGACTTGGTTGACCCGACTTGAGTTGACCTGATTCGGGAAAAGTCCAAGTATGGAGACTTGGCACGGAAAAGTCCAAGCAGGGAGCTTGGCACAGGAAAAGTCCAAGCAGGGAGCTTGGCACGGGGAAAAGTCCAAGCAGGGAGCTTGGCACGGGGAAAAGTCCAAGTATGGAAGCTTGGCATGGGAGGTCGGAGAGAGCTCAATAGCTCGTTCTCTGGACTGGATGGAGTCGGAGAGGGCTCGGTAGCTCGTTCTCCGGACTAGGTCAGAGAGGGCTCGGTAGCTCGTTCTCCGGACTAGGTCAGAGAGGGCTCGGTAGCTCGTTCTCTGGACTGGATGGAGTCGGAGAGGGCTCGGTAGCTCGTTCTCTGGACTAGGTCAGAGAGGGCTCGGTAGCTCGTTCTCCGGACTAGGTCAGAGAGGGCTCGGTAGCTCGTTCTCTGGACTGGATGGAGTCGGAGAGGGCTCGGTAGCTCGTTCTCCGGACTAGGTCAGAGAGGGCTCGGTAGCTCGTTCTCTGGACCGGACGAAGTCGGAGAGGGCTCGGTAGCTCGTTCTCCGGACTAGGTCCGAGAGGGCTCGGTAGCTCGTTCTCTGGACCGGACGTGGAAGTCGGAGAGGGCTCGGTAGCTCGTTCTCTGGACTAGGTCAGAGAGGGCTCGGTAGCTCGTTCTCTGGACCGAGCGTGGAAGTCGGAGAGGGCTCGGTAGCTCGTTCTCCGGACTAGGTCTGAGAGGGCTCGGTAGCTCGTTCTCTAGATCAGGAAGGCTTTAGGGTGTAAGGCTGGGAAATTGGATTGGTCTGTTGACCGATCCAGTGATACTATGGGTATCTGGATCGGTCTGCTGACCGATCCAGTGATACACTGATTCTCACTGTGGGTCATCTGATCGGTCTAGTGACCGATCAGTAACCAAACAGATTGGGAGAAGGAATAGGAGGGATCGGTCTGTGGACCAATCCACCTATGGTCTGATCGGTCCACAGACCGATCAGGGCTCTGCAACCAACTCTTTGTGAGAGTTGGGATCAGTCTGGGGACCGATCAGCCTAGGACCTGATCGGTCCCCTGACCGATCAGATCTGTCCTGGATCGATCAGGGTGGAGCCTGATCGGTCCAGGTCTAGTCGTTGAGTCACAACGGCTAGATTTCTGTGGCTGTGTCTTCTTTTTCGCAGGTTCATATAAATCAAGAGGTGGAGGGCCTCTAATAAAAAAAAGTTGACTTCTTCTTGCTCCTGCGATCTGAGCATTGCTGAGCTCTCCACTGCTGAAGCTTCGTGTGAGCTTCCCTCGGCTGGACTCCAACTGATCAGTTGCTGCTGTTGTTGGCATCCGTGAAGTGGTTGCTTCATCACCAGTCGACGAGAAGGCAAGTAAACTAGTGTTTTTACATTCATATTGTTCTTGGCTTCTTGCTTTATCTTTGTACTCCGATCTTGCTGTTGCAAGAGAGATTGTGGCGAGGTTTCTCCACCCAGAAGGAGTTTTTATTAGCCGATTTTCCGAGGTCTCATCCACCGACGGATTGATAGGATTCGTCCACCTTACGGACACGCCGAGGAGTAGGAGTATCATCTCCGAACCTTGTTATATCGTCGCGTTTGAGGTTTGATATTCTCCTATTTCGTTTCTATCTTTTATTTCCGCTGCGCTAACTAAAATTGTAGGAAGAAATGTGAATTTGGGGTCGGCTATTCACACCCCCCCCTCTAGCCGCGTCCGAAGGTCCTAACAAGTGGTATCAGAGCAAGGTCGCTCTTCGTCGGATTAACACCCGGGGGAGCACGAGCTAGAGAATGGATCAACTTGGAGAAGACGTCACGATTCCACCCTTCTACGATCGCGACGACTTCGCTTATTAGAAGGTAAGAATGAAGTATTTTCTTATGACTAACCTAGTAAATTGGAATTGTATACAAGTAGGTTTTATTCCTCCGGTGGATAAAGAAGGAGAACCTCTCGAGAAGAAGATGTGGACGAAGGAACAAATCCACCAATCCATAATCAACGACGAGGTAACGAAAATCTTTGAATTTTCATTACCTAATGATATCTTGTGTAAGATAGGTGGATACAACAATGTCAAGGAGTTGTGGAACAACTTGGCTAAGTTCCATGAGGAGAGCTCCAATTCAAGTCATGAAAAGGAGTCAAGTGAGCCAAGTAGCTCACATCATGGAGGTATGGAATTAGAAGTTGAGGGCTACTCAACATCTAAGGAAGAAGAGGAGGAGAGTTCTTCTTCAAGACTGGAGCAAGAAGAAGAAGCCTCTACCTCCGGAAGGGATGAAGGAGAGAGCTTATATCCATCCTCAACCCTAGGTAACTCAAGCAACTTAATTTCAAGTAAATTACATATAATGTGCTTTGAGTGTAGGGAGTATGGGCATTATAAAAGTAAATGTCCAAAGAGGATTAGGAAGACTCCACCGGCACCAAAAGTCAAGGAAGCCGGAGTCCCGATACGCAAGGGCAAGGGGCACGTGGTGTGCTTCCAATGCAAGCAAAGGGGACATTATAGGAGTCAATGTCCAAGGGGGAGGCAACCTCACAAGGAGAAGAGACCAAGCACATCTATGGGGGGAGGTAAGGCAAACCCTAAGGTATCCTTTAAGGCACATTCTTGCAATTCTAATAAGACACATGCTAGTAGTTTTATTGCAATTGTCAATAATGATAAGCATGATAACCATAGAAACCGATTCATGTGCTTAGGTGCCAAACATGTTAGCCTAGATAAGGACAATGCTAGAAATGCCAACCCTAGAGTTAACTCATCTAAGGTTAAGGAAAACCTAGATAGGAATCCCAAAACAACTAGACATATGCCTAGGAATACCTCAAAGAAAAATGGAAAATTAAAGCTTGAGGTATTAAAGAAGGAAAATCAAGTCTTGAGGTCAAGACTTGACACTTTAGAAAAGGCTCTTAAGATTTTGGAGAAGTCAACTCTAGGGTCTAAGGGTCAAAAATCAAAGCCCAAGAACATGAGAGGTTTGGGTCACAAACCTAAGTCTCAAGTGGTCAAGCCCGCTTATCATAATGTTCCATTCGATTATGGAACAAGACCTAGGGCTAGGAAGACCATCACCAAGGTCACAAGGGGAGTCACCCCTAGAGTTGATATTGATGGGTCTCAAATGACCAAGGCTTTAAAGCCTAGGAGGGTCATTAGGAGGGTTGCTAAGGAAGTCATCCCTAGAGAATATTTAGTGAACCCAATGAGCTCAAATAGGTATTGGGTTCCTAGGAGCGTGATTCCTTCACGCTAGATGGTTTAGGGTGTGCCAACCTTAATTGGATAGGTAGTTAACCTACTCATGGTAAAAGGTGGCATTTTAGGAATTTTCAAGGTGTAATCAAGCCTTGAAAATGAAATTAAAAATTATTCCTAAGGTGATTAGGATGTGCCAACCACATTTGAGGAGTTTTCTAGGGTCAATCTAATTGTCACATAGTGATCTAAAAATCTTTAGTATATGATTTTAGGTCTATTACACTTAGGAATATAGAATTTATGGTAAAATGATCAAAATTATCAAAAATGGCAACTAAGGCTAGAATTAGGTATTTTCTATACCTTTATATGTTATTTGTCATACATTGTTTGTCATATGCCATGTCATGACATCATATTTATTTAATTATCATTTGAAATGTCATGATAATGCTTAGGTTAGTTATATGTCATGCCTTATTTAAGTTTCATACTTGATGACATGACATCATGACATTGGCACATGTTTCCACTTATGATATTATTTTATGCCATGTCATCATCTCTTGCATTTATGATCAATTAATTTGATTTAAGGATAGAAACACAATTTGATATGGAGATCAAATTGTTGTTTAGAAAATGCATGAGAACTTAGCTTAAGATGACCTAAACCCATATCTCACATCAAAATTGACTTGGATGTGTTTGATACACCTTAGATGTGTGTGAGATATTAGGATTGTGAGTTAGGATCAAGGTGCATAGTTCGTGTACCTAGATGAGCCTAATTCGAATTTGAGGATCATAGGGAAAACATGTGTACAAGTCATGTACATTTAGCCCTAAGATTGTGGTCCTAAATTGAATGGTTTAAGATCATTTCAAAATTTATTTGAAAAACCTTGATGAATCTTTTCTAGTGATAGCATTCATCATTGAGCAAGTTGATACAAAGATGGATTAACCTTGAGCTATTTCAAAGTCTTTCAAACTTTGTATCAAGATTAAAAAATGGGAGTTATTTTCATAGAAAACTATTTTTCCATGATAATATATGTTATGAGGAATGTATCTTCAAAATTTTATAATTTTTGGAATTTTCTGTAATTTTTTAGGGGTTTCTGAATTTCGGGAGAAAAATTAGAAATCCTTATCAGAGAATTGTGGACCGATCTGAGAAGATTCTGATCGGTCCAGGGAAGTCTGGATCGGTCACTGGACCGATCCAGGGCAGTGTAGATCGGTCTGGTGACCGATCCAGTGGAGTCCTGATCGGTCTGGTGACCGATCAGAGCGTGCCAAAATGCTGATTTTCGACTGTTGTCTGAAATTTCAGCTATGGAAGTTGGTGATTTAGATTTCTAAAGAGTTGAAACTCTCCAAGACATTGTTAGTGCAATGGTCAAGGAGGAGTTGACCTTTAGGGGGAGTTTCACCTAATGGTCAAGGGGGAGTTGACTTTTAGGGGGAATTTTTGCTCGTCAAGTTTTTTTTTATAAGTGATTATCACTAAGTTGATTGTTGATTTTAGTATCAAGGGGGAAATTAAGGGTTTCAATGAAAGGTATGGGACTTTCATTAGGAAGAAACTCTTGACCTTGATTCACTCTTTTTGATGTGTGTCAAAAAGGGGGAGAATGTCCAGAGAATGTTCAAGGAAGAACTTTGGAGTTTGGGGAGAATGTTCAGAGAATGTTCGAGGAAGAACATTGGAGAACTATTAGAAAACCTAAGTTAGGTTATCGGGTTAACCTAACTTGATTATGCTTTTTGTCAAACATCAAAAAAGGGGAGATTGTTGGTGCAACCTTAGGTCAAGGTTGACCTGGGTGACCCGACTCGAGTTGACCTGACTCGAGGTATATTTTGATGTTTGACAAGAATAGAGAAGTTGTATTTTGATGTTTGACAAGAATAGGAACTTGGGGGATTGTGGGTGCAACCTTTGGTCAAGGTTGACCTGGTTGACCCGACTTGAGTTGACCTGATTCGGGAAAAGTCCAAGTATGGAGACTTGGCACGGAAAAGTCCAAGCAGGGAGCTTGGCACGGGAAAAGTCCAAGCAGGGAGCTTGGCACGGGGAAAAGTCCAAGCAGGGAGCTTGGCACGGGGAAAAGTCCAAGTATGGAAGCTTGGCATGGGAGGTCAGAGAGGGCTCGGTAGCTCGTTCTCCAGACTAGGTCAGAGAGGGCTCGGTAGCTCGTTCTCCGGACTAGGTCAGAGAGGGCTTGGTAGCTCGTTCTCCGGACTAGGTCAGAGAGGGCTCGGTAGCTCATTCTCTGGACTGGATGGAGTCGGAGAGGGCTCGGTAGCTCGTTCTCCGGACTAGGTCTGAGAGGGCTCGGTAGCTCGTTCTCCGGACTAGGTCCGAGAGGGCTCGGTAGCTCGTTCTCTGGACTGGACGTGGAAGTCGGAGAGGGCTCGGTAGCTCGTTCTCTGGACTAGGTCAGAGAGGGCTCGGTAGCTCGTTCTCTGGACCAGACGTGGAAGTCGGAGAGGGCTCGGTAGCTCGTTCTCCGGACTAGGTCAGAGAGAGCTCGGTAGCTCGTTCTCTAGATCAGGAAGGCTTTAGGGTGTAAGGCTGGGAAATTGGATCGGTCTGCTGACCGATCCAGTGATACTATGGGTATCTGGATCGATCTGCTGACCGATCCAGTGATACACTGATTCTCACTGTGGGTCATCTGATCAGTCTAGTGACCGATCAGTAACCAAACAGATTGGGAGAAGGAATAGGAGGGATCGGTCTGTGGACCGATCCACCTATGGCCTGATCGGTCCACAGACCGATCAGGGCTCTGCAACCAACTCTTTGTGAGAGTTGGGATCGGTCTGGGGATCGATCAGCCTAGGACCTGATCGGTCCGCTGACCAATCAGATCCGTCCTAGATCGATCAGGGTGGAGCCTGATCGGTCCAGGTCTAGCCGTTGAGTCACAACGGCTAGATTTCTGTGTCTGTGTCTTCTTCTTCGCAGGTTCATATAAATCAAGAGGTGGAGGGCCTCTAATAAAAAAAATGCTGACTTCTTCTTGCTTCTGCGATCTGAGCTTTGCTGAGCTCTCCACTACTGAAGCTTCGTGTGAGCTTCCCTCGGTTGGACTCCAACTGATCAGTTGCTGCTGTTGTTGCCATCCGTGAAGTGGTTGCTTCATCACCAGTTGACGAGAAGGCAAGCAAACTAGTGTTTTTACATTCATATTGTTCTTGGCTTCTTGCTTTATCTTTGTGCTCCAATCTTGCTGTTGCAAGAGAGATTGTGGCGAGGTTTCTCCACCCAGAAGGAGTTTTTATTAGCCAATTTTCTGGGGTCTCATCCACCGACGGATTGATAGAATTCATCCACCTTACAGACACGCCGAGTAGGAGTATCATCTCCGAACCTCGTTATATCGTCGCGTTTGAGGTTTGATATTCTCCTATTTCATTTCTATCTTTTATTTCCGCTGCGCTAACTAAAATTGTAGGAAGAAACATGAATTTGGGGTCAGCTATTCACACCCCCCCTCTCTATCCACGTCCGAAGGTCCTAACAATAAAATGGTTGTATCATGTATTCATCCTTTATCATCTAGGGATCAGGGGGTTCTGCGTCTTGTTCATCTTTTTTTGATGTACGCCCTACGACACCATCTTGACCTTGACTTAGGGTGTTGAGTTTTCCGATCTATTATCTACTATTCAAGGTATAGCACCTCGAATAAAGTTCACATGATCCAGTGCCATGTCTTCAGCGCGTACATTGCTTCTTTAGGGGTAGGAGTTCACCGTGGTGAGCTAATTGAGTTGTCAGACTTTGATCTTGTCGGGATTAGGCAGCTGTCTTTAACTGGGATTAGGACTAGTGTCGAGGGTCTGGTGTATAAATGAACCCATCCACATTACGTTCTGTCGGCTGCCGAGGAAGATGTTGCTGCCGGCTGTCGAGGAAGATGTTGCTGAAGATGATCCGATTCCAGTTGAAGCACCAGTTCCGCCGATTATTGATCCAGAATTTGCCATGACACCTTATTTTGACTTTGCTCAGAGTAGTTCCTATACACCTCCACCACCGACTAGTGATTTCTTTAGTCGTCTTCAAGATGACATTTTTAGTCGGTTTGACTCCTTAGAAACTAAGATAAATTATCAGTACACCTCTCTCCAAGGACATATTGCAGACTTTCATCAGGAGATGGCATACCATGCTGATGCTTTAGAGAGGGAGCAGTGGAGGATGTTTGATTATTTTTGAGCTGATGATGTTGATGAGGATGAGTGACCTCTAGCACTATTATTTGTGACTTGTACTTTTGGAATACTTTGCATTATGTCTACGTACGCTTTATGGTACTTATCTTTCTTTAGTTTCTTTTTGGTTACTCTTTACATGTCATCTATAGAATAGGCTTCTTAACATGTTTTTGAAAATATTACTTAGTAGTTTTTCAAAATTAATTTTGTAAACTTTCCCTTTTCAAAATGTTGTTTTCCAAAATTCTTTCAAAATATTTTTCTAGAGTAGCCTAGATCCTACCGTAGAATTGCATGATCCTATAGTTTTAGGAGTCAGCATCTCACAAACACAGTAGGATTCCTTGCTTGTACAACCTAGAGTGGGTGGGATGCTTAGGACTTAGCATAAGATTTCATATGATTAAGTCAGTTCATCGCTATAAATATGGGCTTTAAACAATATACATTGATCAGTTTGAGTTTACTAGCTAGTAACAAACTAGTTAGTCTTAAATGTTCAAATTGATCAACCTGAGTCGATAGCTACTATCTTGTGGTAGTTAGTATTGTACAAAGGTTGGACATTTCATCATAAAAATATTTTTTAGTTTTTAACCTATGCTTGGACTTTTAGGAAGTTCTCAATTTTAGGGGGAGCTTATGAATTTAGAAAAGTTTTATTTCTTCTATTTATTCAAATTTATTTCCTTAGTAATTTTTAAATTTTATCTTTACTAAAATTTTCTAAAATTTTTTATTCTAGCTAAAGCTTTATTAAAATATTACTTTACAAAATTTTAACTTTGTTAAAATTTTAATTTAATCTTTGCACTCACATGTTCAAATTATTTTCTTTAGAATAACTATAACTTAGCTATATTTTAAGAAAATTTATACGCTTTAAATCTTTCACACTTTTACTTTACGATTTTTTTCAAAAATTTGGCTTTACTTTCAAAATTCAATGCCTTAAACTTTTCAAACCTTACGGAGTGTTCAAAATTCTCATTTTACTCTTAGATATTTTTTTTGACATATGACTTCTCCCTCTAAATTTTTTAACGCTTTCCTCTTTAAAGCTATTTGTAAGCTTTCTCTATTTTTGATGTGTGTCAAAGGGGGAGAGATAGTAAATTCAGGGGGAGTTATTCAACTCAGGGGGAGAGTGAAAATGCTTGCTTATTTATTTCTATACTTTTTAATTTAACTTTGAACTTTGGTTGTCAAACATCAAAAAAGGGGAGATTGTTGGTGCAGGTTACACCAGAACCTTAGTTTTGATATTATCAAAGGTTCAAGTTAAGTCTTGTGGTAATCTAACAAATTGAGTAAGTGTGTAGGTTGTTTACTCAACCGAGGAAGACCTAGTTGAAGGCTAGGCAGGAGAAGTCTTAGCAGATCGTGGAACCCAAGTGAAAGTCCAAGTGGGTCGAGAGGACCCGACGCTTGGCGGTGTGATCGAGAGGTCTGGAGGACCGAAGATCAAGAGAAAAGTCCTGACGAGCCGATCAAGGCTAAGTGAAAATTCCAAACAAGATCTGGAGGATCAATGTTTAGTAGGTAGGTTGAGGTAAACAACTGGAGGAGTGACAGAGAGGTCGAGTTCCTGAAGGGAACAACCTAAGGTCGCTGATCCAACTGAAGAAACTGAGAAGGTTTCCAAGTTGAGATCAAGACAGTTCTACTGTCCATTATTACTACTCATGTATTTTATATAACTGTGCTAACATATATTTTGCAGGATTATATTGCCTAACACTGTTTTACAGGTTATGTCTTGATCGGTCGACCGAACGTAGGGATCGATCGACCGAACCAGGTTGACTCAGCATAGATCAATTCAATCAGCAACGATAAGTAGCAGAAGGAAACTACATTGATCGATCGATCAAACTATTGGATCGATAGACCGAACGATCAACATTAAAGTCACAGTAAATGTGAATCTCAGCAAATCTTGACGAACAAGGAAGGAGCCTATTCGATCGACTGAACACAGAGATTGGTCGATCGAACCCTTAATGGTAATTAATTGCGGAAGATCGAATCAACATCGGATCTCAGTCAGGAATGAAGGGAGCTAGTTCGGTTGACCGAACCGAGGGATCGGTCGATCGAACATCGACGATTCTTATAAAAGAGAGCTCGAGGTCCGAGACTAGGGACAATTCAGTTCTACTTCGAAAATCATCTCTGTGCAAGATTCTTCTACTACTCTATGACTCGCAAGCTGCTTCATCCAGAAGTACCGACTAAGCTTCGTCGTTAATCATTGTCGGTATATTTTCTTTTAGAAAAGCTTGCATTGTACTTAAATTCTTATAAGATAGTAGGATGCTACTATCTTGCATATTGTACGCACTACTTCTTTCCGAGGTTTTTGGAAAGAAGAGTATTAGTGAATTGGCCATCAGTGTGGTCAAGGATCGTGGGCTTTAGAGTAGGAGTCGACCTCGGCTCCGAACCAAGTAACTGAACTGTTCTTTATTTTTCCGTTGTACGACTTTATTTTTTAACAAGTAAAAGAAAAGTTTTAAAAGCGCGATATTCACCCCCTCCCCCGCCCCCCCCCCTCTATCGTACTATTCCGATCCAACAATACCCATAAGTTGGGGTTACCTTGATAGTTGTGTCAAGATAAGATCATTTATATATTGATAATGATTGAAGTAAATGCACCCATCATTTACTAAACATGTTGGTGGCTAGATTTGAATTCATGAGTTGAATTTAGGATTAGGCATTAGAAATGTCTAGATCAAAAATATATATAATGTTGAAATTTAAAAAGTCATGCACTCTTTATTGGTAAAGAGAAAAATATTATAGTATGTGATTCATACCATTTGTACTATAACGATAATAAGGGTAGTAGGAGAATGGATCTCTACTTCTCTACTATATGAGACTCTTAAGATTATAAGTTAATCTCAGTTTTATCCTAAGTGACTACTTAGCTATCTACTTAAAATTTTTAATCAGTGTCTGCTACTTTAATATGTAACCTATTGATTATGGATGATTTGGTTTATGGTGCATAATTAAGAAAGCGATTGATTAGAAAGAATAGATTCTAACTAAAAATAAAGATTAAGATATATTTAAATCTTTGACATTTATTCACTGGTTGACTAAGTATATTTCTTATTGAGTACATAAAATGTGATTATGAATAATTGTATTAATTAGAGATATGGAACATGCTCTTAACGTAATAGTCATTATGAGGGATTAGAAATGTCCATATTGATATAAATGATTTAATCTGGGTAAATAATAGGACATTGATGTCTTTTAGAGAGCAATTGTGTGCCATCAAGAGAATAGTTAAGTGTAACAACTTTATTAGCATTGATTACTCAAAGAGTAGCTATGTAAGGTGTAACAATCTTCTTAGCATCAATCGCTCAGTATACTTGCTGTCGCATGAACTATTTTTCTTTAAATATGAATTGGATGTTTTAATATGGTCTTTGTGACATGATTCTTATTTGGTCTTTGTGGCTTGATTCTTCTTTGGTTTTTGTGGCTTGGCTTATACTAGTGGGAGATGTAGGAAGTGGGCAACGTGTGTAGTGATTACACATATTCCCGTCTCTGGTTCTCGCTCTAACATTTTTCTTGCTCTCTTTAGTGTGCGCAAAGAAGGAGGAGGTGTCAGAAGTCTTTTTCCCATTAATTTGAAATCTTCTTCTAGTCAACAGCAGAACCACATGCCCAACACATCATCTCTCCTGATTTTAGATAGGATCATTGCACAATAGTAATTATACTAGCCATGAGTTCTAAACTTCCAATAGATTGGTGCATATTTTGAAAGGGAGATGGACCTTTGGGTTCATTGGTAGTGGAAAACTTTCCAACCTGCGAGTCTTGCTTTGAAGGAAAATGACCAAAAGGCCTTTTAAGGCAAAGGGGTATAAAGCCAAAGAAGTGTTAGAATTGGTTCATTCTGATTTGTGTGGGCCTATGACTATCCAGGCAAGAGGTGGTTTCGAATATTTTGTCTCTTTTATAGATGACTATTCGATATATGGGTACATCTACTTGATGTGTCGCAAGTCTGAGTGCTTTGATAAGTTCAAAGAGTACAAAGCTGATGTGGAGAAATTTCATGGTAAAAGTATCAAGACACTATGGTCTGATCGTGGTGGAGAATACCTCTTAGGAGAGTTTAGGAGTTACTTATCAAAGATCGGGATTCAATCCCAATTGTCTGCACCTGCCACACCCCCAACAGAATGGTGTGGCAGAACAAAGGAATAGAACTCTTATGGAAATGGTTAGATCAATGATGAGTTATTCAGAATTACCAAATTCGTTTTGGGGATATGCTTTAGAAACGACGGTGTGCATTCTGAACTTGGTACCTTCTAAGTCAATACCCTCTACTCCCACAGAATTATGGAATGGCGTAAGTCTAGTTTGAAACACATTCAGATTTGGGGTAGTCCAGCACATGTGCTGAAGGGAGACGCTGATAAGTTGGAATCATGTACAAAAGTTCGCTTGTTCGTGGGATATCCTAGAGGAATGAAAGATGGTTTGGTTTATAGTCCTAAAGATTTGAAGGTCATTATTAGCACCAATGCTCGATTTTTAGAAGAGGACTATGTAATGAACCACAAGCCCATGAGTAAAATTGTTCTTGAGCAAATAATAGAGGGCACTTCTACTTTAGTACCAACGGTACAAGATGAGATACCACAAGTAACTGCAACACGTGTCACAAATGATGCATAATTATAGGTAATGCCTCGTCGTAGTGGGAGGATTGTTAGGCAACCTAATATATTTATATTTTTGGGAGAGTCTTCAAACTTGATCTCTGGTGAACATGAAGCTGATCACTGGACATATGATGAAGCACTCCAAGATAAAGATGCAGCATCTTGGCAAAGAGAATCTTGTATGTAAGCTCAATCGGTCCATTTATGGACTGAAGCAAGCTTTGAGATCTTGGAACATCTAGTTTGATGAAGTGATCCATTCTTATGGATTCATTCAGTGTCCAGATGAGTCTTGTGCATACAAGAAAAGTGACGGAAATGTGGTGGTATTTCTTGCACTATACGTAGATGACATTTTGCTCATTGGAAACAATGTCAAAGTGTTGTCAGACGTAAGGGTATGGATGTCCAAGCAGTTTGATATGAAGGACTTGGGAGAATTTAGACATATTCTTGGGATCAAAGTAATAAGGGATCGCAAGAAAAGGATGTTGTGCTAATCCCAAGCTTCATACATCGATACTATCCTAGCTCATTTTAGTATGCAAAACTCCAAGAAAGGTTTTCTACCTTTTCGGTATGAAGTACCTTTATCTAAGGAGATGTGTCCTAAGACATCAAAGGAAATAGAGGAGATGAAAGCAGTTCCTTATGCTTCGGTTATAGGAAGCCTAATGTATGTGATGCTATGTACGAGATCGAATATCTGTTTTGTCGTGGGCATGGTTAGCAGATATCAAAGTAACCCAGGATCGGGACATTAGACTACCGTAAAGCATATATTAAAGTACCTCAAAAGGACTAGAGATTATATGTTGATTTACCAAGTAGATGATTTGCTCCCTGTGGGTTACACGGATTCATATTTCCAACCAGATAAGGACAGTAGTAAATCAACCTTGGGGTATGTGTTTACTTTAGGAGGTGGAGCCATAGCATGGAGGAGTGTTAAGCAGAAATGCGTTTCAGAATCCACCATGAAAGCTGAGTATGTGGCAGCCTCTGAGGCAGCTAAAGAAGCTGTATAGCTCAGAAACTTCTTGATGGACTTAGATGTGATTCCTGGTTTATCCAAAATTATCATAATTTATTGTGATAGCAGTGGTGCAGTAGCAAACTCGAAGGAACCATGAGCCCATAAGGCAAGTAAACACATTGAGCGCAAGTACCACCTGATACGAGACTGTTAGAGTGTATACTAAAATCCTAGCTTTTGTAAACATTTATTTTTAAAATAAAAGAATCACATTGGTCAAATGTCTATATTTTATTTGTTAAGTGTAGTTGTTCAATTAATTTATATTGTAGATAACATGGTGTGTGGTGTCACACACAGAAGATCATGTTATCAGTTCTTTATAAATTATAAACAGTTATTCACGACTAAGATGAAAAGGAACAAACCATTGGAATAGTCGTAGTGTAATTAGGTATTAGTTTATCTTGACTAATAAATTACACTAGTACACTCTAAGTGATTGAGTAGGACCATTTTAGGTAAGTTCTTTTTATACTGACTTAATAAAAGAACTAGACCTTAGTTATTATGGAAGTGTGTGCTCTTAATCCTAATATAATAACAAGCACATATATTTAGTATTTATTTCTTTAACTTATCAAAGGGTGAGATTTAGCTCGATAAATCAATAGGCCCGATAAGTTGGGAAATGATATTACTTATAGTGTGTGTTGTTGATTATAGAAGGAAACTGTGTCCTAGTTATCTAGGTTGAGAATGTCCCCAAGAGGAGCTCATAAGGATTGTCATGTTAAACCCTGCAGGTGGACTTAGTCCGACATGATAATGAGGTTGAGTGGTACTACTCTTAGAGCTAGATATTAATTAAGTGAGTTGTCAGTAACTTACTTAATTAGTGGACATTTGTTATCTTAAACACAGGGAGACTAACACACTCATGATAAGGAGCCCATAATGTAATTTGGGATCGGTGCGGTAGTGCAATAATAACTCTCTAGTGGAATGAGTTATTATTGATGAACTTGAGTTGTGTGTTCGGAGCGAACACGGGATACTCAAGCTCGTCAAAAGACCAAAACCAATTTCTCCTCTAGGTCCCTGTCGTAGCCTCATTAATGCCTCAAGTCCATCCAAATAAAATCTCATCTTGGTGTCCAAGAAAGGGGTCGGCCCAAGGCTTGGTGACCAAGCCAAGGATCGACCACCATCTCCTCAAGAGGGCCGACCCTATGCTTGGTGCCCAAGCAAGTAAGGGTCGGCCATAATAAATTCAAATAGGAGGGGTGTTTTGAATTTTTAAAACCTTCTCTTTGTAGAAAACTACAAGTTTTAAAAGAGAGTTTTTAAAATATAAAACTTTCCTTATTTGAATTAGGCCACATGGTTTAAAAGAAAATTTAAAAGTTTTAAAACTTTCCTTTTTTAACCATCCTCATGGTTTTAAGGAAAAATGAAAAGAAGTTTTAAATTTAAAATTTTCTAACCATGTTAAAAAAGGAAATTTTAGAAGAGAAGTTTTAAATTTTAAAACTTGGTTTTAATTTTAAAATTTTCATTTTTTAACATCCACATTAGGAAATTAAAAGAGAGCTTGTAAAATTTTATAAGAGTTTTTCTTCTTTGCTTATAAAATTTTTACAAAAGTATGTCCTTCCTTTTAAGTGGCCGGCCACCCGGCCAATCAATAAATCATCCAATCAATGATTTGATGATTGAATCAATCAAGAGGAAAGAAAAGGAAAAATAAAAGGAGAAAAAGAAAAACAAGAGGAAGATTTTAATTTTTGTAAAAAGTCTTTCCTTATTTGCCTTGGGCAAGTAATATAAAAGAAGGGGAGGGGAGGCCTCATGATCAATCAATTCTTATTCTCTTGGTGGAGTTCCTCATTGTGGTCGGCCCTCTCTCCCTCTCTTTTCCCTTTTCTCTCTTTTGCTCCTTGGTGGTGGTGGTGGCCGAAACTTAGAGAAGGAGGAGAAGTTCTTTGGGTGGTGTTCATCTTGGAGGATCGTCGCCCACACGAAGTCCAAGAGGAGGCGAGGAATATGGCAGAAGATCTCGAGGTTATTAGCTTACGAAGAAGAGGTATAACTAGTAATTTTCTTCCACATCATGCTAGTTATTTTTCTTTGTATGAATTCCAAACACAAGAGGCATTAGATTCTAGTTTTTCGGATTTGTTTCGAAGTTGTGTTTTTTTTGTTTTTCGAATTTGTGATTCGATTGTTCCTTTTGGTTAAACCTAGAGTTATATAAGGAAATTAAATATTAGCTTTCCTTAAAAGGCTTTGTCTAGGCAATGGTGGATGCTCCCATACCCAAGAAGGTCATGTGCCTCGCCATGCAGTCCTGGAAGCCAATTTTGGAAATTAATATTTAATTGAATTTATAACATAGGTGGATTTGGATCAATAGTGTTAAGTTCCGCTTGCGATCCAAGTCTAAACCAATAAGAACAGATAAGTTAAATATAGAATCAATAATGTTAAGTTCCGTTTGCGATTCCTAATTTAACTTCTAAATAACACAATAGGTTATTAGGAAAGGTTCGACACTTGTACAAAATTTTTATACAGTGGAACCGGTACGATCTTCTTAGGACTAACCAACAATTAGTATCAGAACTAGGGTTTGCCTCTATGTGTTTTGGTTTCCAAATAGATTATGCACATGTCATAGATAATTTAGGCAGGATAATAGTAGGATGTGCTAACTTTGTGGTTGCAGGCTCCAACTATTATGACATATAGATATTGTGTGTGATTGGACCCTTGGACATGTCAAGGGCATTATTTTTATGTGTGCATGATTGTATGTAACTAATACAGCAGGAGTTGTATTAGCCCTAGGATTTTTAGAATTTTATTTTTGATCTAGAATGCATGTACATTCCTTCGTGAATATAGGATTGATATATGTAAAATTCTATTTTTGTCACGGATCGTATCCTTGCAAGGCGTGGTGCTATTAGAGGACTAAAGGTGCAGCGGAATAAGAAGCAAGATAGATGCGATGACTGGACCCGATGGCGGTGGCTAAAGATGGCAGCAGCTAGGGTTGGAGCACACGGAGGATAGTGATGGAAAAGGCCATAATAGTTGGAAAATTAATTTCCAAATTTATTACTTTTATTTACTGTGATGTGTATGTGTGCATATGATGTATGCTTGCATAGGTTAAAATTCCTCACCTTAAATAACTAAGTGGGAGAGGGATTTTTAAAAATAAATTCCACGGTCTCCATTACTGGTTTGTAAGTGATGCAAATAAACTTGCGCGTTGGCTCTGAGTGCCTTCCTCCATATCGGATGAGTTTGTTTGAGGATCACTAGATCAAACTTCCATTTTGGATGACTATAGGAAATTAATTAAGAGTGTGTGATCTTCCCCATCGGAAGGGGCACAATCTTATTAATGGACTAAGTGTCAAGTAATGGTAAACACTTAGGCACGTATAATAGTATACTCTCCATCGGAGTCACTACTATTATTTGTGTGACCGAAGGAAAACCAACTATTAATTTTATTTGTCTTAAAGTTAGGTTGACAAGAATAAAATTAATGGGTAAAACCTCCTCTTACAAATGTTTGATTTTGTATACATCCACACTGTCGTTGCATGCAAAATTCACGGTGATTTAAGGTGTTGGTTAATTTAAAATAGTATTATTTGAGGAATCAATATTATTCTAAATTTAGAGTCTTGGCCAAAGTTTATTTTGTGATTCTTAGGATGACTTTCAACCCACTGGCCATTATATTGAAAGAGAACAGACTTACTGGTCCCAACTATATAGATTGGAAAAGAAACCTGGATATTATCTTAACTACTGAAAGCTATAAGTTTGTACTGTCAGAGGTATGACCAGATACACCTAATGGTGATTCTACCCCAGAGGAGATTGAGTATCATAAGAAATGGGTAAACGCAAATGAGATGGCGCGGTGTTATATTTTAGCTTCAATGTCAAATGTATTGCAACATCAACATCAAGATTTACCAACTGCTTATGATATAATGAACAATTTCAAAGAACTCTTTGGGCACCAAAGTCGGACTGCTAGGCAAGAGGTAATGAGAAAGTTAATGACAGCCATCATGTCAGAGGGGACACCCGTAAGGGATCATATCCTCAAAATGATGGCTTATCTTAACGAAAGGCAAGTCCTTGGAGGTGAAATCGATGGGGAAACCCAGGTCGATATAATTCTCCAAATGCTACCCAGAAGTTTTGAGCAGTTCCGCCTGAACTATAACATGAATAAAAGGGAGTATACGTTGGCGGAACTTCTGACAGAACTACAGGCAGCAGAAGGTATATTTCATCACAGTTCTCAGATTCACTATTCTGAAAATGGTTCTACTTCTAAGTCGAAAGACAAGAAGAAGAAGAAACAGGTCTTTTCAGCAAAGAAGGTGAATAAACCTCAGGGTACAGGACAAAAAGCAGGAATGAAGAAGTCGAAGGGCAAGTGCTTCATCTGCAAGCAGTCAGGACATTGGAAGGCGGACTGTCCTCGTAGGAATCAGAACAATAAAGGTATATCTCATTCTCTAGTAGTTGAAACATGTTTAGCGGTGTTATCTACTAGTACTTGGTGTGTAGATACGGGAGCCACTGATCATGTCTGCAACTCTTTGCAGGGGTTCCAGGAAACCTGACGACTATTTGAAGGAGAGATAACCGTCTACATGGGCAATGCTACTAAGGTGGCAGCTGTTGCAGTGAGAGACGTCTACTTATCTTTCGATAGGAATAGAAATTTGGTTTTAAGAAATTGTCTTTATATACCCAGTTTTAGAAAGAATTTAATTTCAGAAGATGGCTGGGCATTCGGGCTGATTCCTTTGAGTAGGCCCGGAACATAGCAGCTTCTACAAAGTAAGAAGGAAATACCTCAGTTAGCGAAGACTAGCGGAAGGAAGAGCAACATCTTACCAAAAGGAACTCCTATATCTGCAGGGACCGGGCTGAGTCTGAAAAAATGCAAAACACCTTCTCGCAGTATCACAGATAGGAGAAGTTGGACTCCCTGTATTTTCTTTGAGGCTGAGTGACAGATAGGCTGATGTGTACGTTCACGCAACTCGAAGGGAGAGGGAAGGTTGGAGCGCCAGTTGGTTGGCCAGGATACTGACTCAGGCAGTCTGATAAAGAAAAAGCGAGAATTCCAACCCTTATTAGAGGAGGGTAGATCGGAGAAGAATTTACACACAACCCGAGATTGCACCATGAATACACCGGGCTCAGAGCGTTTAAGAGAATAAAAATGATGGAAGAGTCGGGCGGTCAGAGAGATCTGGTATAGCCGGCAGAGAATAATCATGCCACAAATAGCACGAATAGAATTAGACGCAAACTGTGAAAGGGGAATACCAAAATATTGTCTCAGAGAAGAGAAAAGGGATGAAGAGGAAAGAGGAGGCCGCCCAAGAGTTGGTCCTTAAAGAAAGTTATAAAACCATTGGGCGGAGAAGAAGGGTGCTCATTCGGTCAGGGAGCACGCAGTTGGTAATCATCAGGAAGGTGCAGGCTTTCTCGAATATGAGTCAGGTCGCTATCATCTAAGTCTGAAATGTAATACAAATACCAAAGTACCACGTTACCTTCAGCCATGATAGAATAAGGGAGAGGACGAAGATGAATAGGAGAAGCACTTGCAAGTGACAATCAGGGAAGAAGAACTTAAGAGACAGAACTGAAGAGACAGAGCAAGAAGAAGCGATAGAGCCGAAAGTCGATAGCAAGGTGAGAAGGCGATGACGGACGACCTTTAGGGCGCGTTTGGTTCAAGTCATCATCTATAACCTTGGTTATGTGATTACCAGGTAATCATATAACCAAGGTTATGGGGAATATAACATAACTTATTAGGTGTTTGGTTCAACTGAGATTATGCAATTACTTAGTTTTACATTTACTAATTTACCCTTTAATTTTTTGAATTAATTTAATTGAATGAAAATCTTTTTATCTCTTCTCTCCCGTGACTTCTCTTCTTCCTTGCCATGACTTCTCTTCTCTCCCGGGACTTCTCTTCCTCTTCCTCCTCCCCCGGAAAAAGGGCCGAAGCCAGGCAGTCGCTTCTACCCCTCAGGATCCGTAACCTCGCCGCCCTCTCGTCCGTTCTCGGCGCCGGAGGGCTCGCCAGAGCCTTGACCTATGAGGAAGCGCTAAACCAGACCTTCGGCAGCTTCTCCCCCTTCCCGGACTTCGATCTCAACGGGCTCCTCGACGGGATCGTGAGCTTCGTCACCGACAACCCTTCCTCCGGCTCTGTTTATGACCTCAAAGACATCGCTCGGCGGATGGTGGCAGTCGGATTCGGCCGCGAGTGCGTGGAGATCTATGCTAGCTTCCGCCGCGCCTTCATGGAGGAGTCGATCGCTCGCCTCGGCCTCCTCCCGCCCCCTGAAGGAGGATACCTTACCGTCCCGTGGGAGGAGATGGAGGACGAGATCCCCCGCTAGGGGGAGGCGGCGCGGATGGTCTTCCTTATCTTGATCCCCAGCGAGCAATGCCTTTGTGGTCGCGTGTTCACTTCCGTGCCCCCTTACTACGCCGATCTTGCGTTCTACGTTTCCTGCGCTCCCACAGCCGCCGAGATTGTCTCCTTCGCCACAGCCGTCGCCTGCGGCGACCACAGCCCGGAGCGCCTCTTCGGCCAGCTCAACTTGTACGAGACTGTCCGCAGCCTCCTACCCGAGCTCGACCCCTGCTCTCCGACGGTTACTCCGCAGAGCTCCTCGGCGAGGTCGTCGCAGTGCACAAAGCACTCGGCGCACAAAGTACTGCGCGTCGATAAGACGGATCTTCTTGTCCGCCCGTGGATGTAGGAGCCTATTTGTGGTGGGTGGGTAATTTTGGAAATAATAATATGATAACCCCGGAATCGTAGAAAACCTTAGGCTTTCAAGGTTTTCTGATTCCTGGTTGTATTCCCAAATTGCTGACGTGGCGGGAATCACTCATTACCAGGAATCACACATTACCTAAACTAAATAAGGTTTTTGTTGATAACCTACCAAGGTTATCAACGATAACCTTGAACCAAACGCGCCCTTAGGGTTTATAAAGAGAAGCCCCTAGGAAACATCGAAAGGGGGGAGATGCGATAATTTGAGTCGTCGGATCTAGGGTCGCGTGCTAAAAGGCGCTGATCAGCTACAGTGGCGGTATAGGTTCGTGGGACACGTGGCATGCCCCTATGAAAGGTATTAATGATGGATGTGACAAGAAAATCACGAAGGGGGATTTTTGTACGCCGGCATGCCGGCGCGGGAAGACAATGCGTCAGGAGGAAAGGCGGTCGTGCGGTTACCTCGGGAAAAGTAGAGCCATACGTCATGATTAGGAAACCACCTCGGGAAAGAGGAGAGAAAATGAAAAGACACCGAAATTTGAATTTGCCACATATAAAATTGAAAACAAACAAATAGCTGATCTAATTAAGTGTGCTTGAGATATTTACAGGAAATATCACAAGTAACGCGCAGCTGGCTAGAGCTACAACATAACACGCGGGCAGGAATTTCGGGGACAACCTCCAAGCCAGACTGCTACCATTAATCCGATTCCTGAGCTAGCCCCTAAGAAGTTTCTTAACGGCTACCAGGTCGGGTCCCAGACTTTCGCCCCAGTGCAAGTTATAAGTGAGCATGCTCTCACGCCCAACGACCGTCCAGGTCGGTGTCCTAGACTCTCGCCCCAGTGCGAGTTATAAGTGAGCATGCTCTCACGCCCAACGACCGTCGAGGTCGGTGTCCCGGACTCTCGTCCCAGTGCGAGTTATAAGTGAGCATACTCTCACGCCCAACAATCGTTCAGGTCGTGTCCTAGACTCTCACCCTAGTGCGAGTTATAAGTGAGCATGCTCTCACGCCCAACGACCGTCCAGGTCAGGTCCCAAACTCTCGCCCCAGTGCGAGTTATAAGTGAGCATGCTCTCACGCCCAACAACCGTCCAAGTCGGGTCCCAGACTCTCTCCCCAGTGTCAGTTATAAGTGAGCATGCTCTCACACCCAACGACTGTCTAGGTCAGGTACCAGACTCTCGGCTCAGTGAGAGTTATAAGTGAGCGTGCTCTCACGCCCAACGACCGTCCAGGTCGGGTCCCAGACTCTCACCTCAGTGCGAGTTATAAGTGAGCATGCTCTCACGCCCAACGACCGTTCAGGTCGAGTCCCAAACTCTCGCCCCAGTGCGAGGTATAAGTGAGCATGCTCTCACGCCAACGATTGTCCCGATCGGGTCCCAGACTCTCACCTTAGTATGAGTTATAAGTGAGCATGCTTTCACGCCCAACGACCGTCCAGGTAGGTGTCCCAGACTCTCGCCCTAGTGCGAGTTATAAGTCAGCATGCCCTTGTTGGAGTGTATACTGAAAGCCTAAGCTTTGTAAACATTCATTATGAATAAAGAATCACATTTGGTCTAATTATCTACATTTGTTTGTAGTTGTTCATTTAATTTATATTGTAGATAACATAGTATGTGGTGTCACATACAGAAGATGATGTTATCAGTACCTTATAAATTATAAACAGTAGCTCACGACCAGAATGGAAAGGAACAAACCATTAGAAGGTCGTAGTGTAATTAGGTATTAGTTTATCTTGACTATATAATTACACTAGTACACTCAGAGTGTATTGAGTAGGACCATTTGAGGTCGTTCCTTTTATACTGACTTTATAAAGGAACAAAGACCTCAGTTATTATGGAAGTGTGTGCTCTTAATCCTAATATAATAACAAGCACATATGTTTGATATTTATTTCTTTAATTTATCAATGGGTGAGATTTAGTTCGATGAATCAATAAACCCGATAAATTGGGAAATGGTATCACTCATAGTGTGTGTTGTTGATTATAGAAGGAAACGTGTCCTAGTGATACTAGGTTGATAATGTCCTCAAGAGGAGCTCATAAAGATTGTCATGTTAAACCCCGCAGTGGACTTAGTCCGACATGATAATAAGGTTGAGTGGTACTACTCTTGGACTTAGATATTAATTAAATGAGTTGTCGGAACTCACTTAATTAGTGGACATTCGATATCTTAAACACGGAGACTAACACACTCATAATAAGAAGGAGCCCAAAATGTAATTTGGGATTGGTGCGGTAGTTCAATGATAGTTCTCTAGTGGAATGAATTATCATTGATAAAATTAAGTTGTGTGTTGGCGAACATGGGATGCTTAATTTTATCGGAGACCAAAACCAATTCCTCCTCTCGGTCCCTATCGTAGCCTCTTATTTATAGAGTACTATACCCACATATACCCACCTTCTATACCCACCTAAAGGGGGCCGGCCAAGCTAGCTTGGGAACCAAGCTAGGGCCGGCCTTTGGGTGGCAGGCCCTAGCTTGAACCCAAGCTAGTAGGGCCGGCCATAATTAATTAAAAAGAAAATTTAATTTTAATGTTTATTATTATGTGGAAGATTTAATTTAAAAGAGAATTAAAATTAAAATATCTCTCTTGTAAAAGATTTACAAAAGATTAAAGAAAGAGATTAGATCTCTTTCCTTATTTGTAGATTGGAGAGATGTTTTATTTTCTCTTTAAAATTATTCACATGTTAATAAAATTAAAATTATAGATATTTCCTTTTATTAACCATGAAGAGATTTTAAAGAGAAATTTTATTTTTAAAATTTCCGGAAACAAATAAGGAAAGTTTTAATTGTTGATTGAAACTTGTCCAATTTGCTTCCTATTGATTTGGCCGGCCATCATTGTTTAATTGGGGAAATATTATTTTATTTTTCTCAATTAAATCATGTCAAGGAAATTAAGGAAAATTTATTGTAATTAAATTTCCTAATTTACCTAGGCCAAGGAATATAAAAGAAGGGGTGAGGGTGCCTTCACAAGACACAACATCTATTATTCCTCTCCCTCTTTTGTTCCTTGGTGTGGCCGGCCATCATCTCCTTCTCTTCCTCTTGTGGTGGCCGAACCTCTTCCTCTCCCTTGGAGTTCTTGTGGTGGTCGGATACTACTCGGAGAAGAAGAAGAAGAAGGAGAGAAAGCTAGCATCTCTTGGAGCTTGGTTAGTATTTTGGTTTTTCTCCTTGGTGAAGCTTTTCTTTTGTGGCCGAACCTTGCTTGGAGGAGAAGAAGGTGGTTGGTGGTTTCTCATCTTGGAAGATCGTTGCCCACACAATGTCCGAGGTTAGAAGAGGAATACGGTAGAAGATCAAGAGGTTTTTTCTACAAGGTATAACTAGTAATTTCTATTTCCGCATCATGCTAGTTATTTATGGAAATAATACCAAATACAAGAGGCTTACGTTCTAGTATTTCGAATATGTTTTTTTTCGAAGTTGTGTTCTTTTGTTTCTTTCTTTTCCTTGTGATTTGATTGTTCTCTTTGGTTAACCTAAAGTTATTTTAGGAAATTAAATATTAGCTTTCTATTAAAGGTTTTGTCTAGTCGGTGGTGGTTGCTCCCATATCCAAGAAGGTCATGTGCCTCGCCACGTCAGTACTGGGAACCTTTTATGGAAATTAATATTTAATGGAATTAATAACTTAAGGAGACTTGGGTCGAACGTGTTAAGTTCCGCAGGAGATCCAAGTCAAAACCTAAAAGAACAAATAGATTAAGTTTTGGATCAAACGTGTTAAGTTCCGCAGGCGATCCAAAATTTAATTTAAAAGAACACATGGTAGCTAGGAAAAGGTTCAGACCTTTGTACAAAATTTTTGTACAGTGGAACCTATAGGTTTTCCGAGTAGCAACCAACAGCCCTCACGCCCAACGACCGTCCAGGTCAGGTCCCAGACTCTCACCCAAGTGAGAGTTATAAGTGAGCATGCTCTCACGCCCAACGACCGTCTAGGTCGGGCCCCAGACTCTCACCCCAGTGCGAGTTATAAGTGAGCATGCTCTCACGCCCAACGACCGTCCAAGTCAGGTTCCTAACTCTCGCCTCAGTGTGAGTTATAAGTGAGCATGCTCTCACGCACAATGACCGTTTAGGTCGGGTCCGAGACTCTCGCCTCAGTATGAGTTATAAGTGAGCATGCTCTCACGCCCAATGATCGTTCAGGTTGGGTCCCAGACTCTCGCCCTAGTGTGAGTTATAAGTGAACATGCTCTCACGCCCAACGATCGTCCCCATCGGGTCACAGACTCTCACCTCAGTGTGAGTTATAAGTGAGCATGCTCTCACGCCCAACGACCGTCCAGGTCGAAGTCCCAAACTCTCGCCCCAATGCGAGTTATAAGTGAGCATGCTCTCACGCCCAACGACCGTCCAGGTCAGGTCCCAAACTTTCACCCCAGTGCGAGTTATAAGTGAACATGCTCTGATGCCCAACAACCGTCCAGGTCGGATCCTAGACTCTCGCCCTAGTGCGAGTTATACGTGAGTATGCTCTCATGCCCAACGATCGTCCAGGTCAGTGTCCCAGACTCTCGCCTCAGTGCGAGTTATAAGTGAGCATGCTCTCACGCTCAACGACCGTCCAGGTCGGTGTCCCAGACTCTCGCCTCAGTGCGAGTTATAAGTGAGCATGCTCTCACGCCCAACGACTGTCCAGGTCTGGTCCCAGACTCTTGCCCCAGAGCCTCACCCCAGAGCAAGTTATAAGTGAGCCTGCCCTCACGATTAACGACTTTCTCAGTCAGTATCTCTTCCTTTCGCCTCAATTTGAATTTGCACGATCTACTTTCATGCTCAACAGATCTACAATCGTACTTCTATGGCCAATACGAAGGTACAAACAGGCAGGTCCATGCAGGCTACTACTTTCCTGCCCTTTTTGGTAAGAAAAAGGTATGGTAAGTAGATTATCTTTTCTAGGTTTTCTTTTCTAGCAAATTTCCTTGGAATCGTGTGTATATGGAACACAGTGCTATAAGAAACAAGGAAATATAGACCCACAACTTTGAAGGCAAATGAAACAGGGAGTATTATTTAAGCAAAGTTGAAGAACATTTTTCAGTTCACATTATCATTACAAGATCCAGATCCCGAGGCTTGATCCCTCTTTGCTAGATGAGCCTGAGCTTGAGCTAGTTCTTCCTTGATAAGTTTGTTGGTGCCCTTCAATTGGCCAATGGTTTCATCCTTTATCCGATTTTCCTCTTTCAAGAGGGTCACAGTATCCTCGTGTTTCATCTTCAAGTAAATAATATAATGGACCTGACTCTGGAAGTCCGCATGAGCCTTAAGCTTGAGAGCTACCTGATAACCATGATTTTACTGTATTATTTTGATTCATATATGCATGGTTTGATGTTGATTTCATAGGTTTAAATCATGGTTACATCACATTTTATGCATTGTATAGATTTTGGACCTAATTGCAAATTATCTTATTTTTGGTGTTATTTGATGCTAATATTTTATTCTTATTTTGTAGGCATCAAAGGATCTTGGATTTGGATTTATTTGAACCGAAGTTGTGCTCGAATCGGAGTTTAAACAATAAGATCAAGCTTCGAAGCATTATGGGTCGTTCATCGAAGATTGGACAGATCTGAACCATCCAGTGAAGATATGGTCGATCCAACCTAAGGGAGAGTAGATCCAGACCCTAGATTGAGATCAGCACCTTCGGATCGGATTTTAGGCGACTTTTCATCGTTGATCAAGTCCAAATCAATCACAGCCGTCGCTTCAGATCTCAGATCTGATTTAAACCCAGAAGCTACAGTGGCTTTGGTTGTAGATCTCCTCCGTGCAGCTTCGTCCCGGCGTGCATTTTCTTCTGGATTCTGACCACCTTTCCTTCTCCGATCATCCTCTCAAGCTTCAACCTCGATGGATAATCTCTACAACAGCTCATCCCCATCTTCTGGAGCAATCGGAGGGGGTTTCCTTCGGTGGAATTTGGCTCTCGGTATCTCTTTCTTCAGCTCAGATTTGAGGTGTTCCTCCACATCTGAGACTCCGATTCACATCAGCGACTATCGACGGTGGTCCTCCGGTGTTCTTGAACTCAATCCGACAGCATACCATCATCCGCAGCTTCCATTCAGATCCAGAGATCGGATTTGCAGATTTCGGGCCATTTTTGGGTTTAGGGTTGTTCTAGCTCGGTGGAGGTGGACCGTCGGTGTTGTTGAGCATACCTCGAATTGAGACGTAGCTATGGTTCTTCGTTGAGGTCCGGAGTTGGGTGTTCTCGACTTTGCCATTCTTGTGTGACTGCAAGATTGTGAAGTTTGTATGGATTGGTTGTGAGTTGGTTCGGTTAGGGTTTATTTCCTTTTATTACTATTTTTACAGCTTGGCATAGAGATTCCTTTTATGTTTGTTATGTTTTTAGCAAGTAATTTAGCATTTCATTGTTGAAGCTCTACTTGTGTTTAATTTATGCTTGGTTAATTGTTAAGTAGATTGGTTTTAAATTAGGGTTTTAATTGGTGCTTTAGATTAGGTTTTTCTGATGTCTTGCTACTTATTTCTATGCTTAAGATTAGATTCACTTGTGTTTTGTATTTCATTTTTAGTTTAAGTGTGTTAACGATTTAATCAAAATGTAGGGTGAAAATGCGTTATAGTTTGATCATTGGTACCTAGTTAGATTTTCTTTATGCATTAGATTAGTTCTTATTTTCTGTGCTTTTCATTTGTTACATTTATATTCAAAGTTCAAACCCCCATTTTCATGTTAAAACTCCAAAAAATAGGAATAAAATATAATCCTAGATTACATCCTACCGTTTGTTCCTCGAGGTTCGATCCTGGGCTCGTTATTACAACATTATTGTGTAGTTAAGGGGTTCAGTGAATATATACATTGTTAATTTGATTTACGAGTGTGACAGATATCGTTATCAAATTTTGTCGTCGTTGCCGGGGACATGATATGCAGTGTTTGGTAATTTTAGGATTGTTTTTATTTTTGAAAACCTAAAAAAATTTTGTTGTTTTGATTGCTTCCATGCTTATATATCCATGTGTTTGATTTTATTTGTTCCTGAGTCTTCTGATTTTATTTGCTAGTTGTTGTGTAAGAACAGGAAATTCTATTTGACCATGGATCCATATTATCCGTATTTTGGAGATGGGATGGAGAGTTATTACTACCAGCCTCAGACTCAGTTCTATCAGCTTGAATCTCAGTACTACCTACCTATGGAGCAAAGGAATAGGTATGAGGATGTACAAGAAAAATTTGCAGAGTCAGTTTGGAAATTCAATGAAGTTATGCATCAAATGAGTGAGCATCAAGAGCAACAATTCTCAGAACATACAGAATCAGTTAGATCAAATTGCATCATCCATTCATCAGTTACAAACACAAAGCATCAGTGAAGAGATGGATTGTGGAGCTCTTGTCAGGTCTAACACTGCATCTACTTCTTCACTAGATTCTTTAAGTACTTTTTATTGTTGTGATGATGTAGTTGAACCTACTTTTGATTCTACTAATGATGTTGCTTTAGATGTTGTTGAAGATGCAGGTATTGATGTTGAAGAGAATTTAAGTGTAGGGGAATGCTTACTGGAAGCATTACCCCAAGGATCACCACGAATAGAGGATGAAAGTGTAGTGACTTGTGCTATAGAGCCAAGCACCCAAGAATCACTACATGAAGTTGCACACTCACCAGAACTAGAGTCTGAGCATTTACTAGGTGGAAAGGAGGTAACAATCACTACTTTAGGTACCTTTCAACAAGACAAGGTGAGAACTTCTTGTGAATTATCCAAAAATTTCATAGAGGTACCATTAATTGAATTTGTAGAATGTGATACCCATTTATCTTTTCATGATAGTGTTAAGAATGTGTTGCTTATCTTTGTTTTTGCAAGACACAATAGATGTTTGAAATGGGTATTAAATTTGAACCGTCTACGACCTCCGGAAAAAAATTTCAATGGAAAAATGATTAATAAGAAGAATTTGATTGGAATCATGATTACTCCACTTCCGGGGTGGCTTCTTCTTCTAAACCTTCTTCAACCACCGGGAATGAAAGGGGAGTTGGTTCTAATTTAGCCTTCTTTTGCATTTTAATTCATGCTTTATTAATAAATTCTTTATACGTTTCTTTAGTTTCATATGTTACATTTGCAATTTTGTTTCCATACATTGCATTTTGCTTAGTATACATAGCACATTCATTTTTGAATAAAAGTCTCCATGGGAATTTTCTAAGTAATATTTTTAAGATGGTAAAAGCTTCTTAAATTTGATTATCAATTTTAGGTCATGGGGCATGAGTGGCTACTCTACTTACATGATATCGGTTAATATGGTGAAGGATTCTAATTTGATTAATTGAGCTAGATTGCATAAAAATACCTAGAGATGACCACTTTAAGCCTATACTCTATTATTTTCTTTGTGTGGCATGCACTCATAGAAAATTAAACTCTAGAACTTGCTTTGCTTCTTTTTGAAGTCACAATAGCATTTGTGTGCATGGAGATGAAGGATATTTTTCATTCTTGTTCCCTCATTATTCTCCACTTCTTTCTCAAAAATTTCTTGAAACATTTTCATCAAGCATTCTTATTCTTGATCATTTTGCTTTGTCTTCATTTCATTGAGAGTTTTGGTTGAATTCTTGATGAGTTGGATAAACAAGATGGACAAAGAATTAAGTGTGGGGGAGAATTGTATATGCTTGAGATTCTTGAGGTTCCGACTTCAATTTGTTTGGAAAATTCTGAAGTTTTGAATTTAAGTTAATGGTTGCATTGCTTAAGGTTTAAGGATTTTGAACAGTTTTGGGGTAGAATCTTCATTGCTTATTGAAGTTTAAGTGAAATATAAAAAGTGCTGCTGAAAATGCATTAGATTCCAAGTTGTGTGCCAAGTATCCATTGTAAGTATAAGTTAAGTGAAAGTCTAAGAGGAACACACTACTTTTTCATTGATGTATAGTGATTGTCTTCCTCAACTCAGTTCTGAAATGTAGAGTGCAGAAACTCCAGAAATGCAGACTTTACAAAATAGTGAGGAAATTCTGTGCCAAATTGGGATGAGAGTTGTGATGAGCAAGAGTTGCTGGATTTTATTATACTACTGTATTGATGAACACGACAGAGTTGTAGAAAGTGCAATGATTATCTATAAATGAAGCAGAATGTTGAAAGCTGATATAAAGGCAGTAATCAGAATCTGCAGATGCAGAAGCATGAATTTGCAGGAAACTGAAAGCAAGAAGGTTAGGAATGAAAATATTCAGTGCCAGATGCTAATGTTGTGTATGACCATCAAAAGTGTGAAACTGAGTTTTAAATAGAAATGCATAGGTGAAGTTTGAAAATGGATTTTGAAATTCTGAACACTCAATTTCTGTAACTGAAATCTGGAAGCAGAATCCATTCTTCTGATAAGCTGCAGTTGATACTGCACATCTGAAGTATTCAGCAGTTTGGTGGAATTTCATGAGTATGCAGAAGCAGGAATGAAGAAACATATTTAAAGGCTAAAAGAAAGGACTGTTAAATGTAGAGATGCAAGAATTTTAAGAGCTGGAAACAAAGTTGGAAACTGCAGAAACAATTCTGAATTTAAAGTATCAATTGTGTGCCAAGCTTTTCTTGTAACCCTAGGATCAGTAAATGATGCAAAGGAAGACCTTTATTCCTCATTGACATATGGAATTCAAATGTCAATAGTTGAAAATCTGGAAAATTCATGAAGATTGAATCTGAATGAGTAGATTCTGAAAATTCCAGTACTTCTCTGTACTTCAGAAGGTAGTGCAAGAGTGTTGATTTTTCTGAATTGAATCTGCACGTTTTGTTGCAGGTGCTCCTGTTGGAATTGAGGTTTTGAATCAAATGGTCTGGTTCCAGAAGAATAGGAACAGAAAAGAAAAGGAAACCTGCAGCATATCTTGCCTTCCAAAACTTCTTTAAACTCTGGAGAGAAGAAATGCAGAAATAATTGGATCATAGAAGCATTGTAGCTGCTGAAGGAGTTCCTGGAGAACTGAATTGAAATCTAGAAATTAATGTATTGTTAATCAGATGTGTGTTAATCTGTAATGTAAGTTTCTAAGTAAAAGACCAAGAAAAGCACTTGATCTCTTAATGTCAATTGGGATTCTCATCTAATATTAGAAGTTACAGAATCTGGAAATACACTATTTTGTGCCAAGGAATTTCTGAAATTGTAAGTATCAAAATTCTGTAACATTTCCTTGAATCTGATTGCTTTGACGACTTGTGTAAGGGCAAATGATTTTGAGGCTGATTTCTGAAATGGAATTCAAGGACAAGAACAAAACCAATCAAGCTGTGAAGAATGTATCAACTCAAGTTTCTAATGTGTCATTTTGGTGAATATCAAATCTGTGCAGGAATTAGGCAGCTGCATTTCAATGCTGAAATCAGTGAGGTTGGTTGAGTTATTAAGCTGGATGCTGATCAGAAATCAGTGCATTAAATTAGGAACTTGCATATTTCTGATAAAAAAGAAAATTAGAGTGCTTGAAGTGCTATTATATTTAGTTATTTCCATGATGATTGTGGCTAAATATTGTGAGCAAGGCTGTTGTTTGATGACCTTGAACTCCAGAATTGTTTTTTAGATATGATGGAATTGCTTCAACTTTTAAATTCTGAACTGGAAATCTGATAGAAGCTATAATTTTCAGAAATTGAGAGTTATAAGTCAGAATCTTAGAGGTTTTGTTATCTTTGCAAATTTATGAAAGTTGTGATAAGTTCATAAATCAAATTTTACCATTTGTTTGCTTGTTCCTATTGATCAGCTATGTGTTAATTCTTGTCAATGATAACTTGGAGCTCCGACTGAACCAGTATTGAGAGTATTCTATTTTCTTGATACTGAACTTTTCATGGGTGAAAATTCTGTAGAATTGAGCTCTAAATTTGATAAGTTGCAAGTTTTGGATTTTGTGTTCTGAATTGATTTTGAGTATCAGAATTCCAAGCTCTCAATAATTAAATGTTCATCCGTGGTCTTTGTGCTACTTTAAAAGGATTGTTTTTCTGGTAATGGAACAGCAAGAATAAACAGAACATTTGATACAAAGTGCAGTAATGCAATTGTGCCAACCTTTCAATCCATTTTCAGATCTTGTTGCTGTAAAAGGTTTCAAAGAAACAAGAAGTTTCAGATCAGGCTAATCTGTGTAGTGGAATTCATTTGATATGAACCCGAGAAAAGACATCTGAAACTACACATCCATACTTAATACTACACATTCTTCTAAATTCAAATGCTGAATTTAAAATCTGAAACTCAGGATTCCTAGAATATATTCAAAATTCAGATTCATTTCTTCTTGCTGATCTTGATTAGCAGTCAAGATGTTCTTGTCTAGAGATTTATAATTATTGAGAGGTCTAAATGAAGCTTTTGATCCCTTGTGAAAGACATCTGGTGTTCTCTTCTCTTCAAGATTGAAGCCATCTTGGAGTCTTCGCAACTACTATTGGTGAAGTTGCTGAATTTAAGTCAATTGCTGGAATGTTGCAAACTGATAGAATTTTGGCACACTGCAGCTGTAATATAGTAAACTGGAATTTCAGGATTTAATGATGATACATTCAAACTCAAGGAGATAATTGTTGAAAGAAGAAGTTAATGTGCTGGATTCTGCAAAGATGTTTCTGGAAGTTGGATTGCTTAACAAGGCTGGATCTGGACATTTGAAGTTCTGCAACAATTCTGTAGTTGTTTAATTCTGACAGTGCTACTAGGATTCTGCAGGAATAGAAATGAAGGAGAGTGCAGAATTTTACAGAACAAGGAATGTAGCATTTCTGAATTTACAGCAGTTGTGTCTTGGTTGAGATGACATTTGATTTCTGAAATTCTGATTTCTGAAACTAACGTACAGCAGTTGCATGCATTTGGAAATCTGTAATTGGAATTAGTATCAAGTAAAGTAGGAAATGAAATGTAGATGTCCTGATCAAAACCAGTTTTTAACCTGTATTTTTCATGACCTGATAGGATTACAGAATTGCTGAGGTAGACTGGTATGATCCAAAATATGAAAATGTTTAACTGGATTGGCACAGAATTGTTAATTTTCCATTTCTTCAAGAATCTAATTGAGAACATTGGAGGGGAATTAAAGGTATCAATGATGGAAAATAAAGAATGCAAAACCACAGCTGAAACAGAAAATGAAACTAGAAATAATTGTAGCTGATGTAACTTGACTATGATGTATCAAGTTTGTACCAAAATCTTATTAGAAGTCCTTAAATCAGCAAGATCTCAAGTGAAACTCTATTAATTTCAGTAACAAATGATTTCTCATTTCACTTCATGCCTTTACAAACTGAATTTTGCAGAAACTAGATGTTGTTCATCTTGGTCAGTTTGTTTAATTCTGAATGCTGATTATGTCCAGTAGTGATTAGAAGAAACAAAGAAAAAGAAGAAAATCTGCAGAAATGAAGAAGGATGTATTATGCAGCAGTAGGAAATATACAGGAGAGGTTGAATTTTTGATGAATCAAATTGAAAGTTTTTGAGAAAAGGAAGTTACTGGTAGTACAATTTCAGATTGCTTAATTCTGAAGATCTGCATGGATAGAATTGAGAAGCTGGATTTCGATGGTTGCTTTTGATGGCATCAATGCTATCTGAATTCTGAACCTAAAGTCTTGAATATTTGTCGCTGCAACTGTGTGGATTCTGCAGAGATGAAACTGATGTATCAGAAATTACCTTTTTGGTGTCAAAATCTGATGAAGTTTATCTAATTAGCATTGCTTTGTGTTATTAGATTCTCTACCTTTTTCCAATCTCTAGTGTGCAAGATTTTGAGGATGCAAGAAATGAAAATTCTAATATTTAATCTAGACTCTGGATATTGGAAAACACTCTGCTGAAGCATATCTTTTAAGCTGGAAACTGAGTTTACAGTTTTCAAAATTTACAGAAACTGAACCCAAACTCTTATTGAATTCTCAAGTGAAGTGGAACCTTATTTAGTGCTGTTTCTTTATGCTGTGACTGATATTTATATAAAAACAATTGGAATTTAATTTCCAATCATAGGCAGTGTTGTTTCTTATCTATTTGAGAATGATTTTAAGTATGGATTTAAGATGCAAGAACTAGTCTAGAATTCTTGAATCTGGTTTCTGTCTTCTGTTAGAAACAGATGTAGAGGGCTGAAATGTTGAAACTGTTAAAGTGCAGCTGTTGTTGGAATTTACTAGTGTTTCTCAGTTCTATTTTCAGTTCTGAATTTTGTGCTGTTAATGTAGAAGCTGCACTTCAGTTCATTAAGGCTGCTAAACCACAAAAGACGGAAACAGAGAATAGAATCTGCAGAAAGGAAAAAACAGTGGCTAAAGGAATATCAAGACATTGGATATATGTTGTGTTTCATTGTCCGAGACAGCCAACACTTTAAGTGTGGGGGAGGGAGTTCTTCATCATAAATTGATGTGAGGTTGTTTTAGCTTCCAAATGCTGGAATTGAAGTGGAAAAACAGTGAAAACAGCAAAAAAAAAAATAATGGCAAATCAAGAGAGTATCAAATGTAGAGAAAGAGTATCAAGATTTTTGGATAGCCATCAAATTGAAGGAGAGGTTAGCTTGATATTTTGCATTGGTAACAACAAATGGTATTCATCTCTTTTCACATCAAAATGGTCAACTCATCAAGTATATTCCTCCAATACTCTCATCTCCTCAATTTTTCATTGAATTCTTTACTTTTGCCATTTCATTCACTTTCATTGTTCGTTTTGATTTCATGTCAATTCTTGTTGATAAATTCCTTTTGATTCATGTATGCTATGTTTTATAGTGGTGGAGAATTAGAAAATAAACAAGCTTATGGTAGTGAAATGTTGTGAGTTGCATTGAGTGAGCTCCACTTATATGCATGTTTGGGTGTGAGAGTTAGAATAGGTAAATCCCTTGTGAGATTGCAACTTGCTTAATTTTTCAATTGGATTGAAACTACCATACCTACTGATTATTGTTTGGATTGTATTCATGATTGTTTGTGATCTTGAAGATGATCTTAGTTAAATTCCTTTTACTATCTTCTAGGTCTTGCTAAGGAATTTTTGTGGAAATGATTTTTAGTTTTCTTTACATGCACGGGACGTTCAAGACTAAGTGTGGGGGATTTGATAACCATGATTTTACTATATTATTTTGATTCATATATGCATGGTTTGATGTTGATTTCATAGGTTTAAATCATGGTTACATCACATTTTATGCATTGTATAGATTTTAGACCTAATTGTAAATTATCTTATTTTTGGTGTTATTTGATGCTAATATTTGATTCTTATTTTGTAGGCATCAAAGGATCTTGGATTTGGATCTATTTGAACCAAAGTTGTGCTCGAATCGGAGTTTAAACGAGAAGATCAAGCTTCGGAGCATTATGGGTCGTTAATCGAAGATTGGAAAGATCTAAACCATCCAGTGAAGATCTGGTCGATCCGACCTAAGGGAGAGTAGATCCAGACCCTAGATTGAGATCAACACCTTCGGATCGGATTTTAGGCGACTTTTCACAGTTGATCAAGTCCAAATCAATCATAGCTGTCGGTTCAGATCTAATATCTGATTTAAACCCAAAAGCTACAGTAGCTCTGGTTGTCGATCTCCTCCGCGCAGCTTCGTCCCGGCGTGTGTTTTCTTCCGGATTCTGACCACCTTTCCTTCTCCGATCATCCTCTCAAGCTTCAACCTCGGTGGATAATCTCTACAACAGTTCATCCCGATCTTCTGGAGCCATTGGAGGGGGTTTCCTTCGGTGGAATTTGGCTCTCGTTATCTCTCTGTTCAGCTCAGATTTGAGGTGTTCCTCCACATCTAAGGCTCCGATTCACATCAGCGACTATCGGCAGTGGTCCTCCGGTGTTCCTGAACTAAATCCGACAGCATACCATCATCTGCAGCTTCCATTTAGACCCAGAGATCGGATTTGCAGATTTTGGGGCATTCTTGGGTTTAGGGTTGTTCTAGCTCGCAGGAGGTGGTCCGTCGGCGTTGTTGAGCATACCTCGAACTGAGACGTAGCTGAGGTTCTTCGTTGAGGTTCGGAGTTGGGTGTTCTCGACTTTGTCATTCTTGTGTGACGGCAAGATTGTGAAGTTTGTATCGATTAGTTGTGAGTTGGTTCGCTTTGGGTTTATTTCCTTTTATTACTGTTTTTACAGCTTGGCATAGATTCCTTTTATGTTTGTTATGTTTTTAGCAAGTAATTTAGCATTTCATTGTTGAAGCTCTACTTGTGTTTAATTTGTGCTTGGTCAATTGTTAAGTGGATAGGTTTTAAATTAGGGTTTTAATTAGTGCTTTAGATTAGGTTTTTCTGATGCCTTGCTACTTATTTCTATGCTTAAGATTAGATTCACTTGTGTTTTGTATTTCATTTTTAGTTTAAGTGTGTTAACGATTTAATCAAAACGTAGGGTGACAATGCGTTATGGTTTGATCATTGGCACCTAGTTAGATCTTCTTTATGCATTAGATTAGTTCTTATTTTCTATGCTTTTCATTTGTTAGATTTATATTCAAAGTTCAAACCCCCATTTTCATGCTAAAAACCCCAAAAATAGGAATAAAATACAATCCTAAATTACATCCTACCGTTTGTTCCTCGAGGTTCGATCCTGGGCTCGTTATTACAAAATTATTGTATAGTTAAGGGGTTCAGTGAATATATACATTGTTAATTTGATTTACGAGTGTGACAGACATCGTTATCACTACCTCGGCTCGGGTTCTTGATTAGGCTGCCAGCCAGAGCTCTTCCATTTCCCTACAGAGAGAGGTTTGAAGGTCCCTGCTTATCGTCATTTCAAGCAAGACTTCTTCTTTAAGAGCAAGCTGGTGATGTAGAGAGGATAGCTCGTTTGGTTCCATGAGTGAGAGAGGGTTAACTTGAAGAAAAGAAGGTGGAAGTATATGCAGCCCTTTTTTAAGGAGGAAGAAGATGAAGGGATTACCTCGGAACCTGAGACGGCGTTTGGGGAACAATGTGACATTTATGGGAAAGGGGCATGATCAGAAATCGAAGGATCAACACGCGTGTAACAAAATACCACTTATCTTTTATGGACAGTGGTAAATGCTAAGTGGGATGTGGGGAAAAGGGGTCAAGAAATAATGAAACACAGGTCAAGATAGGTAAGACTGAGGTTGGGGTATAGTCAGTCGGACTAGAGCCTCCTTCGACTAGACTTGAGGGGGAGGCTTGTGATACGGTGTATGATAGTGGGGTCGGACAGTGAACGTGGTCGGAAGTCAAGCCCTCGGGGTGGTCAGAAGTTAAGCCCGCGTGACGGTCAGAAGTCAAGCTCACGTGGCGGTTAGAAGTCAGGCCTACGTGGTGGTCAAGAGTCTGGCCTACATGGAGGTCAAGAATACGGCATACGTGGAGTTCAAAGGGTCAGGTTACAAGATGATCCTGGTCAGGCACAAGTGGCAGTCCGAGGTTAGACCTATGCGTCGAGTAGGAACTCGGAAGCAAGGATACAGGTCAAGACTTATAGCCTTGCGGCACAGAATATCTGGACCAAAGCGTATAGGTCGGGATGTGCAAACCAAGGATACAAGTCAGGACTTATAGCCTTGCGGCACAGAATATCGGGACCAAAGCGTACAGGGCGGGATATGTAAACCAAGGATACAGGTCAGGACTTATAGCCTTACGGCACAGAATATCGGGACCAAAGCGTACAAGTCGGGATGTGCAAGCTAAGGATACAGGTAAGGACTTATAGCCTTGCAACACAGAATATCGGGACCAAAGCGTTCAGGTTGGGATGTGCAAGCTAAGGATACAGGTCAAGACTTCTGGCACAGGATACCTGGATCAAAGCGTGCAGGTCGAGATGGGGCAGCTAAGGATGTAGGTCAGGATTTCTGACATAGGACACATGGATTAAGACGTACAGGTTGGGACAGACAGAATCGGACGGAGGCGTACAGGTCGGGACGCAGGATACGCGGAACCAAGCCAAGGCATACAGGTCACGATACAAGGTAAGGTAGGTCAGGAGTTCACAAGACAAGACAAGCAAGACAGGGCTGGGTGTACAGATCTGGATTTGTGAAGCGGCAAACGCAGGTTAGGAAATATAGGTTTACACCCCACAGAGCGAGGCTGGCAAGCATAGGGACCCAATCCGATCTGGGCAAGCATACATTATACGACAAGCAAGTCAGGGAATCGTAACAACCTGTCAGGGAATAATCACTGCCTATCAGATAATATGCTAACGGTCTGATGCTCACCACCCGCTGATTCCTTCCTAGACCTATAGGAGCACACCACGTGTCATTCATCGACAGACAAAGACTGACATCCGACATTCCCTGACACCCGTTAGACTCCAGAAGCACCCATTGCAGTATAAAAAGGGAAGCTTTGTCCCATACGTAGGTATGCTCACTCGTCTTTTCATTCCCGTCTTTCACTTTTCGTCCTTTTACTGTGCTTCTGGAGAAAAAGTACCTGACTTGAGCATCGGAGGGCCTGACCCGGGGATTTTTTTCCCTGGTTCTGGTCTCTAACGTGAGGCGGCTTATCTGAGTGTACGCAGTGTCCTTACTTCATCATCTCCGTCATCCCCCCCCCCCCCCCCCCCCCGGGCTCTTGTGAGCCCTTCCGGCGGGTGCCAGATCGACCAGGCTTTGCAACGACTTTCCGTCAATCTCGAGGATAGCGCAACCCACCTCTGTCCGACTCAACTTCCGACGGGATCAGATAGTCATTTCAACTTACGAGTGGATCTACTGAACGAGACAATCCAATTGATTTGTAAGATGTTCATATTTTTCCCTCTGTTTCTACCTACATGGAGAACTAGAAAGGAGCCACGGGGCTGAGAGTGATAGAAGCAAATGCTGCAGGATCTACTTCTAGAAAACTAAATGCTTACGGAAAAAATAAAATAAAATAACAAAAAACGACAAAAAAAAAATCTAATATAGTGTCATACATATTTTCTCAAGGATTACACAACAAAACAAAGTCAACTTTATCTATAAGATACGAGATTAGAATTAACAAATCTATTGTTCAGTGTCCTATTTCTTCTCTAGGTAATAAGTTTTGAACTTTAAAATTTAAACAGCTTCAGTCATCCTCTTATACCAACTGAAACAAAATCAAGGGGAAGATGTTGGAAACTGACATGAAAAATTCATAATATATCCAAAAAATGAAGATGAGTTTCACAACTAAAACGTTTAGGAAATCGCATCCTCTGTCCTCTTTTTTTTCCTATCCCCGTGTCTCACTCATCGCCTCTAGCCCATTGCTGACAGCCTCCGGCCGTCGGACCAGTCAAAACTATACCTCGAGAGGAAGGTGAAACCAAGGAAATCGTCGTTGGTGCAATGAACGTCGGAATCCGGCTGATCTGAGCAGGAACTCAAATCGACAGCAGAGAAAAGCCTGCTCAGATCCGGTCGGATTTCGACGTCAATCACACCAACAGTGATCTCTCAGGGTTCACCTTCCCAGGGTATAGTTTTGATTTGTATCTGCAATAGATGAGAAGGAAAAAAAATACAAATCACTAACTTGTTTGGAAAAAAAACTGAAATGAAATTGACCCGCATTATTTTTTATTAAAATAAAACTCAAATACAATGAGAAATATCGATACAATTACTATTTCTCCAACGATAATAAACAGAAAAGTGCAGAATCTTTTAACTTGATAATAGGGGTGATTTATCCAACTTATCTATTTTTTTCTATACCGTATATTTTCTGAAATATTCCGTGGACAGAAAAATTATATTGCTGTTGTACTAAAGTTTTAATATACTAAACTTTTAGTATGATAAAATTATACCGTTTAGTGTAAAATTTTAATATCGAAGCGGCATACCGAAAATTTTGATATAAATGTTATACCAATATTAATATTGAAAATTTCAGTACGATATTATACCGTACCAAAATTTTTAATATACCATTAAATCAATATAATTTAATATATTCAGTATAATATGTACAATGTACTAAAATTTTAGATATTTTTCTACGCTCCTACTTGAGAATTGATCTCAAGTAAAAGTTTGTAAAACTATGCAAAAGTAAAGACAAATGTAGAAGTGCATTGCATTGTAGCAAACGAGACACCCGTTGTGTTGGCATTTGATGGCAAAAGATGGCTTTGATCAAATCACGCTAGTTGAATGGGCAATAAAATTTTGAAATATTTTCCTTCGTGTTTAAGTTACCTCCAAAAATCAAGTGTAAATTGATTGGCAAGCTAATTTGTAACTCAGATTTACATTTTGATTTTGGGAGTTAAAAATTTAAGAACAGTATGGGAAAAATTTACAATGAGAATGTAATTTTGTATAACATCCAGGGCAGTGCATCAATTAGGTCCTTCTAACAATTAATCAGGCATTTAAGAATCGCCTCTTAACTGTAATGTACTGTATAGATTTTTCTCTAATGGAATGACAACTCCAAGATCATTGGCAATTTGGATAGGTTTCCGTAAATATTTTCAATTTATCTTGATCGTTGATGGAAAATTTTTACAATATCGAATCCGTCATTTTCAAGATTAATTGATTCAAAGAATTAGATATCTGAATTATCAAAAAACAAATGATGTGATTTGATAAAATAACCCATGTTGGATGGCTTCTAAAGATAAGTTATACAACAAATGTGCAATGTAAATAATAATATCATATCATATCATATCATACAATATTTACAATATGAGAAACTGAATAGAGGTAAAATAGGCCTTCAAAACTAGTAAAGATCAACAGTAATTTCTAAATAAACAACTAGGAGTAGGCTTACCTCGGCACAATAATTATTTCATTCATGAAAACCATAACAAAAGTATGATTTGTTCAGTGGAATAGGCATACAAATGAAATTTTTTATTTTTGAACAATATGGTTTATCAGTTGAGATGCATTTGTCAACTTCATAACTCTGACTCAGATTTTTTTTTTTTTAAATAGTGTTGACTGATGCTGGATAAAATTCGTCAGTCGATGAGCAATAAACTCTCTCAAATCTCCTCAAATCCAAAATTCAAAGTTTATAAGTTCATCAATCGATTGTAACTATCTAAGAGTCGATTGATACATCTATTTCAACTATGCCAAGGTTGAATTTTTTACGGCAATTTACCAAAAGGCGCATGTAAAAATCTGAATTTACCAAAAGGCGTACACTACTTTGTTATTTACCAAAGAGCACACTTTTTTAAAAGCATTTCCTATTTTACCCTCCTGATAATTTGACTTGTTCTACTGTTTTTCTTTTCTTCATTATATTTCTCTCACTTCTCTCTCTCCTCTGTCGGCAGAATATAGGAATAACATTAGTCAATTTTTAATCACATTTTAATACATTTGAAGAAGCCAAAATAAATAATGGACACCATATTTGGACTCCTTGCAATTTTAGAAATCCACAGGAACTGAAATGGGTGCAATCAGAGCTTTCTAGGTTGATCAGTGGGTTCCGGTCAAAACCCACTGATGGACCTAGAGAGCTCCGATTGCACTCATTTCAGTTTCTATGGATTTCTAAACTTACAAGGAGTTCAAATATGGTGTACATTATTTATTTTTGCTTTTAATAGATATTAACAAGCAAGATCAAAGAATCGGCATAAAAGTCCACGTTGGACCTGATATGGAATCATATCAGGCCCAACGTGGGCCTGATATCATTCCATATCAGGCCCACGTTGGGCCTAATTTGAGTCCATATCATGCCCAATGTGGGGTTTTTTGTCGATTCTTTAATTTTTGATTGTTAACATATATAAAAAGCCAAAATAAATAATGGACACCATATTTGAACTCCTTGCAATTTTAGAAATCCATAGAAACTGAAATGGGTGCAATCAGAGCTCTCTAGGTCCATAAGTGAGTTTTGACCGAAACCCACTGATCGATCTAGAAAGCTCCGATTGTACCCATTTCAGTTTCTATGAATTTCTAAAATTACAAGGAGTGAAAATATGATGTCCATTATTATTTTTGGCACTCCTAGTGGTAGACCAGAGGTTTTGAAAAACCCTAAATCTCTCTTTCTTTTTTTTTCCTTTTTTTTTGAAGCTTGATATGAAGAGATATCATGCCCACGTTGGGCCTGATATCTCCCCATATCAGGCCCAATGTGGGCCTGATATGAGATATATCAGGCCTAGTAACAACAAAAAATAAAAAAATAAAAAAATAAAAAGAAATAAAGAGAGATTTAGGATTTTTCAAAACCTCTGGTCTACCACTAGGAGTGCCAAAAATAATAATGGACACCATATTTTCACTCCTTGTAATTTTAGAAATTCATAGAAACTGAAATGGGTGCAATCGGAGCTTTCTAGATCGATCATGGACCTGAGAGTCATGCACCCATTTCAGTTTCTATGGATTTCTAAAATTGCAAGTAGTTCAAATATGGTGTCCATTATTTATTTTAGCTTTTTATAGATGTTAACAAGCAAAATCAAAAAATCAGCAAAAAAGCCCACATTGGGCCTGATGTGGACTCAAATCAGGCCCAACGTGGGCCTGATATGGAATGATATCAGGCCCAACGTGGGCTTTTATGCCGATTCTTTGATTTTGCTTGTTAACATCTATAAAAAGTCAAAATAAATAATGGACATCATATTTGAACTCCTTGCAATTTTGGAAATCCATATAAACTGAAATGGTTGCAATCGGAGCTCTCTAGGTCCATCAGTGGATTTTGACCGAAACTCACTCATCGACCTAGAAAGCTCCGATTGTACCCATTTCAGTTTCTATGCATTTCTAAAATTACAAGGAGTTAAAATATGGTGTCCATTATTATTTTTGGCACTCCTAGTGGTGGACTAGAGGTTTTGAAAACCCTAAATCTCTCTTTATTTCTTTTTATTTTTTTATTTTTTTATTTTTTATTGTTACTACTAGGCCTGATATCTCCCCATATCAGGCCCACATTGGGCTTGATATGAAGAGATATCAAGCCCGACGTGGGCATGATATCTCTTCATATCAGGCCTAAACAAAAAAAAGGAAAGAAAAAAGAAAGAGAGATTTAAGGTTTTTCAAAACCTCTGGTCCACCACTAGGAGTGTCAAAAATAATAACGGACACTATATTTTCACTCCTTGTAATTTTAGAAATTCATAGAAACTGAAATGGGTGCAATTGGAGCTTTCTAGATCGATCAGTGGGTTTCGGTCAAAACCCACTGATGGACCTAGAGAGCTCCGATTGCACCCATTTCAGTTTCTATGGATTTCTAAAATTGCAAGGAGTTCAAATATAGTGTCCATTATTTATTTTGGCTTTTTATATATGTTAACAAGCAAAAATCAAAGAATCGACAAAAAAACTCACATTGGGCCTGATATGGACTCAAATCAGGCCCAACGTGGGCTTGATATGGAATGATATCAGACCCACGTTGGGCCTGATATGGAATGATATCAGGCCCACATTGGGCCTGATATGATTCCATATCAGGCCTAACATGGGCTTTTATGTCGATTCTTTGATTTTGCTTGTTAACATCTATAAAAAGCCAAAATAAATAATGGACACCATATTTGAACTCGCAATTTTAGAAATCCATAATCGAATCGACTTTCAGGTCGATCGGTGGGTTTGGACCAAACCCACCGATCGACCAAAGCCTCGATGACTATTTCAGTTTATGAATTTAAAATTACAAGGAGTTAAAATATGGTGTCCATTATTATTTTTTACTCTTGGACCAGAGGTTTTGAAAATCCTAAATCTCTCTTTATTTCTTTTTATTTTTTATTTTTTATTTTTGTTATTACTAGGCCCGATATCTCATATCAAGCCCATTGGGCTCGATATGGGAGATATCAAGCAACTACAGTGACTCTTCATATGGCTAAAGAAAAAAAGGAAAAATAAAGAAAGAGAGATTTAGAGTTTTCAAAACCTCCGTCTACCACTTTTAAAATAATAATGGACACCATATTTTTACTCCTTGTAATTTTAGAATTCATAGAACCTGAAATGGGTGCAATCGGAGCTCGATCAGTGAGTTTTGGTTAAAACCCACCGATGGACTAGAAGAGCCCGATTGCACCCATTTCACTTTATATGGATTTCTAAATTGAATGAGTTCAAATATGGTGTCCATTATTTATTTTGCCTTTTAACATGTAAAATCAAAGAATCGACAAAAACCCCCACATTGGGCCTGATATGATTCAAATCGGGCCCATTGGGCCTGATATGAATGATATCAGGCCCACGTTAGGCCTGATATAAATTTCACGTTGGGCCTGATATGATTCCATATCAGGCCCAACGTGGGCTTTTATGTCGATTCTTTGATTTTGCTTGTTAACATCTATAAAAAGTCAAAATAAATAATGCACACCATATTTGAACTCCTTGTAATTTTAGAAATCCATAGAAATTGAAATGAGTACAATCGGAGCTCTCTAGATCCATCAGTGGATTTTGACAGAAACCCACTAATCGGCCTAGAAATCTCCGATTGTACCCATTTCAGTTCCTGTGGATTTCTAAAATTGCAAGGAGTCCAAATATGATGTCCATTATTTATTTTGGCTTCTTCAAATGTATTAAAATGTGATTAAAAATTGGCTAATGTTATTTCTATATTCTGCCGACAGAGGAGAGAGAGAAGTGAGAGAAATATAATGAAGAAAAGAAAAACAGTAGAAAAAGTCAAATTATCATGAGGGTAAAATAGGAAATGCTTTTAAAAAAGTGCGCTCTTTGGTAAATACCAAAGTAGTGTACGCTTTTTGATAAATTCAGATTTTCACGTGCGCCATTTGGTAAATTGCTGAATTTTTTACCTTAACTAGTATTTAATTATTCTCAATCTACTTAGACTTCTTTTCCCAGCTCCGGTCAATCTTGACTTGTTGAGACTTCCTTGACCTAGCATTTGATCAATCTTTATCTGCTGAAACTTTGACATTATCTAGAATTCAGTCAATTTTGATTTGTCGAAACTTTATCATTACCTAGCATCCAGTCATTGATCATTTCACCACGGCTTAATATTTGATTCTCTACAACCTCTTAGAACTTTCCTCTTTGCTAAGTGTATAATCAATCTTAATTAAATTGGACTTCACTTCTAATATTAAATGTTCTGTCCACCATAATCTATTTATACTTTAATTCTCTTTTATCAATTCTTTGTTAGACTTTTAACTTCCAAATATCTGACCAATATAATCCATTTGAACTTCTCTATTACAAATTCCCTATTAGATTTTTAACTGTCATGTATTCGATCAACTGTAATACATTTAGACTTCTCTATTATTAAATATTCGATCAATCTTGACTTTATTAACATCACCCTTAACCCACTAAATCAATCTTGATCAACTTTATTCGAGATCGATTGCATGAATAACATCTGTATCAAACTCTCATTAAGTTTGGCAAGCTTGGCGTCTCACTTTTACTTTTGTCAATCATATTAATTAAATATCGAAACTCGAGCCGAAGTTAGTAACTTTCAAATAATTATGGCCATTTGACGATCTAAAAAATTTATAGGTGTTTTTTAAAATATATGTAAACTTTGAGGTGTGAAATGTAATTTTTAGAAACTTTTTTACTGACTAATTTAACTAGAGGGTAAAATATAAATTATCAAATTCTGAGGATAAATGACAAAATCGGAAAATATTCTCAAGCAGGTAATAAGTGATCTCCAGCCGCTAGGGTTTCGATCAAATCGAGGAGAGAACGATGAAGAGACTATTATACTTCACCCTCTTCTGCAAAACCGTGCCTTCCGCTCGTTCTCCTCGCTCCCACGATGCTGCACTCCTCTTTGCCATCTTACCTTACTCGGCCTCGGCCACCGCCGCTGGCGCCGCATGCACCACTGGGAAGCACATATTCATGGCGCAATACCTCGTCGACTCATGTGGCTTCGACCAGGAGAAGGCCACCAAGGCCTCGAAGCTTCTCAAGAGCATCCAAACCCGGCAGCAGCCCGACTCCGTCCTTGCTTTCCTCAGAAGTTACGGCTTCGATGACGCATCGGTAAAAAAGATCCTACATTGCTCCCCCAAATGTCTTCTTTTGGACGTAGAGAAGATACTTGCCCCAAAGTTCCGAGCTTTCGAAGGTCTGGGTTTCTCTCCATCCGGTATCGTTCACCTCGTCCGATCAAATTCCATCACAACCAAAATCGAACACGAACGTACTGTGCCTAAGAGCGAATTTTGGCAAGACCTTCTCGGATCTAAGGATGCGCTGGTGAAGCTGTTCAAGAGTAACAATTGGGTTCTTGGGTACAGTATCAAGAACCCAATTATTAGTTACCTAATATATTTTTTATAAAAGGGAGAGGAACCATTGCCACATGGATGAAATGATTGAATACTTTTTGAATCTTGTGTAAGATCAATTGAATGAACAAGTTTGACCAACTTATTAAATTAAACGAACAAGTTTGAACACATATGTATTCAACTCGTTAATATTTATAAATAATGTTCACCAATAAAACTTTTATCAATATGTTAAATAAACAATGAAAATTTCAAAATGAACAAATAAAATTATATTATCAAATTCACTAACCAACCAAATAAGCTTAAAATATAAAAGTTTTAAATAAATCAAACAAACTTGATTTGAGGGTTCGGTAACATCTAAATGAATCAAGTTCAAGCCAAGCTTGAACCAAGCTCAAGCTTATAAAAAAAATCAAGCCAAGATTAAACAATTATTTCAATGATTTGATTTATTTTATGATCGGTTTGGTTCATTTTAGGTTTGGTTTGACTTAATTACCTTATCAAATAAACTTGAACACTACAAAACTTTGCTTGGCTTGGTTCATTTATAGGGATTGACATGGTATTACATGTTTGATACTTAATGGCTATAATATTCTGAAACACTATAACACTGTGAGTTTGTGAGTAGAAACGTGAAACGCCACTTTTAACTTTTGGAGGCAATGAAAACTTTGGATGGTTGCGAATAAAGTAGGAATGAACAAGTTTAAGAAAAAACAAGTGAGACTAAAGCTTTTTTATCAGTCTGGAATCAGAAGGCTTGGTCCCTACAATAAGTCATAATAATGTAAGATATGCTTTCTAGGACAGTAAACAAACCAAGACAAGCCAAGTTTTGTGGTGTTGGATCTTGTTTGATAATGTCACCGAGCCAAGCCAAGATAAGTCTAAAATGAACCAAACCGTTGAAATGATTATTCAAACTTGGTTTGGTTTCTTTTTTATTGGCTTGAGCTTGGTCCAAGTTTGATTGAGCTTGGTTCAAGCTTGCCTTGAACTTGGTTTGTTTAGAAGTTATTAAGTTTCCAATTCAAGCTTGTTTGATTGCTTGAATTTTTTTACATTTTAAGCTTGTTTAGTTGGTTATTGAACTTGATAATACAAATTTATTTGTAAACATGGTTCAATAATATTATTCACAAATATTTTACTTGAGTTAATGACTCCGGAATTTGCTGCTTTAATGACTCGTTTGCCTGAGTTAAATCATGCAACTGTTGAGCTACGCTTGTACTCATCGCACAGTGCTGAAAAATAGATGTTAGTAGTAATCAAAATGGAAGAGAAATGGTTATTTAAAAGTTGTGTTACCTTAGTTTGTTCATATAAAAATCTATCTGATAATTCTACGGGAGTAAGCTCACCGAGTTGTTTTCTTGCCTCTTTCCAAGGATTCATTAACTGACCTCCTAATAATATGGGAAGAGTATGGGAAGGAGTGAATGTCAAAGATAATGAAGCTTGAACAGAGGGTAAGGAGAAAATGTAAAAGGGTGAGTCATGTGTAGGCAAGGGACATTCTCCCTGGAAAGACATAAGGAAACTGGGGTCAAAGATGTCGCCTGGTACAGAAATAGTCTCCTGAATTTGAACAGATTGTTGAATGGAAAGGGTTGGATAAAGGGTGAACAAAGTGGGTTCAGGAGATTGTCCTCCCGTGTTCTCCTGAGTAGGATCTTCTTGCGTGGAAGGTGTTTTTCTCTTGGGTGAGGGGGTCAAGATAAGCTTTCGCCTTTTCCTTTCTTCTTGATATAGACCCCCTCCTCTAAGAGAATATTCTCAGTTAAGGGAGGTAAATCAGAAGGTAGTTCCCCAAAAGTAGTTGTTGCACTAGAGGGGGTTGCCTGACTGCTAGAAGCTTCGCCAGATGGAACACTTTGTGGCAAGCCCTGCTCAGCTAAAAGTTCTTGCTCTTTAGCAAGAAATTCTTCGTCCTCCAGAACAATCGCCTTGTCGACTAGGACCTAAAAAACAGCATCCACTGTACAGAATAGAAAATGCTATAATTAGTAATAAGATAATGGCTAAGGGGTCACATAACTTACTTAAGGAACTCGGTAACCTCTTTTGAATAGGGCTTAAGCCAAACAAATGTAGGAGATCTTCACGCAGTCATTTGTGAATGAAAAGCGATGACCAATCAATTTATTGGAATAAGTAAGAAAAGTAGGATCTCATTTGAGCCTGTTCAGATCAGGATGAGGGGGAAAAGAGGATTGCCATTTGGTAGACCAAGGGGCAGGCTCGTGTAGTCTCATGAGGAAGAAATGAGATTTCCAACCTTTATTGGAAGAAGACATTTCTTCGAAGAAGACCATCTTTGGACGGAATTGAAAAAGAAACACCTCATGTTATGATTTCTTAAGGTAAGCAACTAGAAACAGATTGCTAGGGGTAAAGGGAATGTCAAAAAGATGAAACAGCATGTATAGCCCGCACATGTAACGAAAAGCAATAGCGGCAAACTGTTGTAGGGAATGTCGAAGTATTGGCCGACCTCTGACATGAAGGGGGGAATAGGAAAGCGAAGACCGACTATTAGTTGGTCCTTAAAGAAGGTAACGTGATTAGTAGGAGGGCAATGAGGATAAGTATTGGGCTCAGGAATAACGATACGATAATCTTTAGGGATTTCGTACTGAAGGCGGAGGGCGGCTCTATCAGAGTTGTTAAAATTCGAGGGCGGGATGGGTTACTTACTGGAATCCTGAAAAGAAGAAACAGTAAAGAGAAGTGTGAAGGAGCAAGGAAATGCAGAGGGTTGCAAAGAAAAGAAATCACTGGAGGAGATCGGAGAAGATGAAGGGCAAAGTATTAAGAATGATAATTGATTAGGGTTTTTATCTGGTACAATTCAAGGGAAACCGTTCGATTAAACAACAAGAAGGAGGGGGAGCGGTAATTTACATGTAAGAAGGTGATGTTGATTTGCGAGGCAAAGCACGCCATCGCAGTTCCTGAAGCGGAGAATGTCAAAAAAGATTACAGAAAATGAGTGGTGATGCCATGTGGCGTTTATCCATAAATAGGCATTTATGAGAAACGTCATGAGTAACGCTTTTTGCATCCTAATTATTTTTCTACCCGTCTTTAATACTTCTTATAAAATAGTCAGTTATCAATAAATGGTTTTTGGAAAAGTCACTGAGTATAAAAAACACGAATCTAAGCACAAATGGTGGAATAACCTTAGTAAGAAGGCAAGCGGAAGAAAATAAGACTTAGGTTTAGTTAGTCGCCTGCATCTCCTTCGACTAGACTTGAAGGGGAGGCTAGTGATACGGGTTATGGCTAGTGGGTTCAGGAGATGACGGGGAGGTCGAATCAAGATGGGGTGGTGGTCAAAGTGGACATAGAGTGATATTCATTATTTGGTTCTGTTGATCGCCTGGCCTCGAAATCCTTAAATCTCGTCCCCATAGTTCCAAAATAGAACGCTTGTATAGGGCCAACCGATTGAAAGCGTGGTAAGATATAAGAATTCTAAGCCTTTATGATGAAAACGAGAAATAGGACGCTTAGTCAGTTATTGGTCAGTTAAACTTAGAAGAATTCAGCTGAACGAAAGGTCGTTCAGGCTCTATGTACCTAAGCCTTATATAAAGCTCTTAACCTTATATATATAGTTCTCGATACGTGTTCAACCGGGAAAAAGCTGAACGAACATAAGGTTCTTTGTGAACACCCGGTCGGGCAAAGCCCGGATGGACCCAAAGATACTTGACCTTCTATAAAATTCTCAATATGCGTTCGGCCAAGTAAAGGCTGAAGAACATAAGGTTCTCTATGAACATCCGGTCAGGCAAAGGCAAGACAAACCCAGCGATACTTAGCCATATATATATAGTTCTCGATACACGTTCGGTCGGGTAAAGGTTGAATGAACATAAAATTCTTTGTGAACACCCGGTCCGGGAAAGCCCGGACAGACCTAGAGATACTTAGCCATATATATATAGTTCTTGATACATGTTCGATCGGGTAAAGGCTGAACGAACATAAGGTTATTTGTGAACACCCGGTCTGGCAATGCTCGGACGGACCTAAAGATACTTAACCTTATATATATAGTTTTCAATACATGTTCGGTCGGGTAAAGGCTGAAAGAACATAATGTTCTATGTGAACACCCGGCCGGGCAAAGTCCGAACGGACCTAGAGATACTTGATCTTCTATAGAATTCTCAATATGCGTTCGGCCAAGTAAAGGCTGAACAAAATATAAGGTTCTTTGTGAACACTCGGTTTTCCCGGACAGACTCAGAGATACTTAACCTTATATATATAGTTCTCGATATGCGTTTGGTCGGGTAAAGGCTAAACGAACATAGGTTCTTAGTGAACACCCGGCCGGGCAAAGCCCGGACAGACCCAGAAATACTTAACCTTATATATATAGTTCTCGATACGCGTTTGACCGGGTAAAGGCTGAACGAACATAAGGTTCTCTATGAACATCCGACCGGGCAAAGCCCGAACAAACCCAGAAATACTTAACCTTATATATATAGTTCTCGATACGTATTCAGTCGGGTAAAGGCTGAATGAATATAAGGTTCTCTGTGAACATTCGACCGAGCAAAGCCTAGACGGACCCAAAGATACTTAACCATATATATATAGTTCTCGATACACGTTCGGTCGGGTAAAGGCTGAACTAACAAAGGTTCTCTGTGAACACCCGGCCGAGCAAAGCCCAGAAGGGCCCATGGATACTTAACCTTATATATATAGTTTTCGATACGCGTTCGGTCAGGTAAATGCCAAATGAACATAAAGTTCTCGGTGAATACCCCGTCGGGTAAAGCCCAGACAGACCCAGAGATATGTAACCTTATATATATAGTTCTCGATACGCGTTTGGTCGGGTAAAGACTGAACGAACATAAGGTTCTTTGTGAACACCCGACCGGGTAAAGCCCGGACGGACCCAGAGATACTTGATCTTCTATAGAGTTTTCAATACGCGTTCGGCCGAGTAAAGGCTGAACAAACATAAGGTTCTCTGTATATGTCTGGCCTGTTAAAGGTCGGACGAGTTTAAATTACTAGGAGGTATAGTACCCCTAAAATATAATTCTAACATACATGCTTTATTATATGCCTTCTCAAGTGAACTTATGACATAATAAGTGTATATATTAGTTTTTGATCTAATTCTTGCAGTATTTAATGTATGGTTGAGCGTATTAATACAATAATTAGTAGTGCGACTGGCCTGGTGGAGCGGCTGAGATGCATTCACCAGGCAAATAACAGACAACAGTTTGACAGCTTGTCATAATTGTTGGGGAATATTTCCTTGAAATCTCCTATGAAAACTAATTGTTTTCCCATTTATGAGTCAGTTATAATAGCATGCTCCTTCAACAACTTCAGTAATGGTGCGGAGCATAAATGACAAAAGACGTACATCTGTGGATAGAAAAAAGATTCCTCGGCACTACCATGAAACACTCAGGTTGTATTTTCTTTTATCACCTAATAAACTCTAATAAACCGGGGACCACTTCACTATCGCGGATGTTATATGAGGTGGTATAAAAGGAAAATCCTCTCCGCTGACAAGGTACGCAAATATTTGCATTTGAAGTCCTACTTTCTTGCACTTTGGTTACTGTTCTTCTTCCACTATGAAGAGGGGAGACTGACTTAAGCGTCGGAGGGCCTAGCTAGGGATTCCCACCCAGATCTTAGGTCACTAAAGTTTTGTTGGCTCGTTTGATTGTGTGCAGGATTGTTGAGGAGTTCCTTCAAAACTCGAGAAGCTCATTGTTCTTCGATCATAGGAGCCAGCATCATCTCATAGTCTTCAGGTAGGATCAGATATCATATTAGAATTAACAAGCTCATTGTTCTGTTCAGTATCCTATTTCTTCTCTAGGTAACAATTTTTCAACTTTAAAATTTAATCAGCTTCAGTCATTCCTGCAAAGGTGAAGGATAACACACTGAAATTTTTTCTTTTATACTGACTGAAACAAAATAAGGATAAGATGTTGGAAACTGACATGAAAGATTCATAATATATCCTAAAAATGAAGATGAGTTTCACAACTACAACATGTAGGGTTCAAGTATTTAGATAGGTGTTGAGATTTTTGCATCTGCAATAGATGTGAAGGAAAAAAAAAATACAAATCACAAGCTTGCTTGGAAAAAACTGAAAATGGAATTGACCTGCATTTCTTTTTATTAAAATAAAAGTCAAATACAATGAGAAATGCAAATATATTTATCATTCCTCCAACAATAATAAATAGCAGAAGCAAAAGTCTTATAGCTTGAGAACTAATCTCAAATAAAGGTCTGTTAAAACTATGCAAAAAAAAAAAGACTAATGTAGAAGGATATTCTACCAAACGAGATACCCGTTGTGTTTGGCTTTGATCAAATCATGCTCCACTATTGAGGTTTTTGAATGGCAATAAAAATTTCAGATATTAACCTTGGTGTTTAAGTTACCTCTAGAATCCAAGTGTTAATTGATTGACAAACTAATTTGTAAATCGATTTACATTTTCATTCTGGGAGGACTTGAAAATTAAGGACACAATATGGGAAAATTTATGATGGGGATGTGATTTTGTATAAAATAAATACTGTGCGATTTGATCAAAAGATCAAATGCAAAGGGTGTGATTTGGTAAAATGGCCAATGTTGGATGGCTTCCAATGGTAAGTTCTACCGCAAATGTGCAATGTAAAAAACAATACAACATTTACAATCCGAGAAACTCAATAGAGGTAGAAATAGGCCTCGGAAGCTGGTAAAGACTGGGGAAGTAATTTCTGAACAAACAAATAAATAACTAGGAATAACAATAATAATTTTGGTAATCTAGGTATTATCACCTCTAGAATGAGCTTCGACGAGCTGGATACCTAGATTAACGTTTCTCTCAACTCTCTCTCTCTCTCTTTCGTGCACACTTGCATTCTCACAACCTTCAGTCGTCTATATAACTTATTTTGCGAACTCAGCTAATGTTTAATCAACAGTCCTTGTGCATCATTATTTTTATTACTTGATGACTTAACCGTGCACTTGCAGTTTCGACAATAAGTTTGCAAATAACTTGTTGTCAAAACTGTAAGTGCACGGTTAAGTCGTCAAATAATAAAAATATCATTCACGGGGATTGTTGATTAAGTACTAGTTGAGTTCACAAAATATGTTATCTAGACAATCGAAGGTTGTGAGAACACAAGTGTGCACGAGAGAGAGTGTGTGTGTTAAGAGAAAAGTTTGAGAGAGAGAGAGAAAGAGAGTATGAGCAAGAGAGAAATTGACTTTGAGGGTGATTCTAGAATTTCACTGTGATGCTAGATAATGTCTATATGTATTGTTCATCTCCTTACCTCCATACTTACGCTTCTGCAAGAATTCAAACTAAATTATTGATACAGATCCATGAAAGTCACACCGAAGTGTTTACCTAATTGAATTTCAATGCTATTAAGTAAAGAGAAAACATAGAAAGTTTGATTAATTGGATACCCCTGTCACATGAGGGCCCCCGGTCATACAGTTTAGATTACACAAGTCACTTCCTAACATTAAATTTGGAAAACTTATTAAACTATAATTAGCTAATTCCATGTAAAGAATTGATTCTCATTTCAAGGCGATATTCTAGAAAGTCTGATTAAAGGGATACCCCCTGTCACTAATGTCCCCTTGATCATATAATCCAAAGCACATTCTCTACATAGTGACCAATCCTTTATATCCAAATATATGCACCACACACATTTAATCGAGCACAAACAAGGCACAATTCAATGGAACAAGTCATAAACATATCATAGAACAAGGAAATGACTAAATACATAGTTCACACATCAATATCACATCACAATTACACCCTACATCCTAGAATTCAGATGATTTACTCCATAGCAAAGGAATTACAACCAAGAGAAAGAAAATAACAATGCACAACTCAATACACAAGATAGAGAGAAGAGAATGTTTATCATTGGATTACCAGTCTTCTCGGATGAAGCCTTGCACTCCGGAAGTGGACGGATCGTTGAGATGGGAGAGGATTTTCCCCTCCTATCTCAATGATCCGTCAAGGAAGGGGACGGAACCCCAGGATGAACTTGTATACTTTCATGATTCTGTTCTGGTTGGGATATCAGCGCCTCATGGATGACTTAGACAGCAACATCTTGAGTTCGACGGGCCTTTATGCGAGTCGGTCCGAATTATATCAACGTAGTATTTCCACACCATCAATTAGTCATCTTTTACCTCCCCGACACGACTTCCCACTAGGAATTTAATTTTCTGATGAAGAGTGGAAACTATCACTTGGAACGTACTCAGTGTCAGCCTCCCTAGTATGACATTGTAGGCATAGATGGTGTTTATGATAATAAAGGGCACTTGTCGAGTCTGCAATAATGGTTCCTCCCCGAACAAAAAAGAGAGGTTATTTTGGTCATTTGGGGGTTACTTTGTACCCTGTGAAACCGTACAGGGAGTATGTATAGGATGAAATTTCTCCCCATCTAGCTGCATTTGATCGGAAGCTATTTTGAAATGATGTTAACGGGACTACCGGTATCAATAAACACTCTCTTTACTCGATAATTGGCAATGAAAGCCTTGACCACTAAAGTATCATCATGGAGGGCCTCGATTCTTGCCAAATCCTCGGGTCTGAAGTTTATGAAAAGACCTTTTCCTCTTCCTCGACTGGTGTTGATTCTGTAACTCTCCATCCTTCTACCATGAGTCTTTCAGGCATGAGTGGAGTCCTCATCTATGGGAGCACCTGAGATCATGTTCACAGTCCCTCAAGCATCGCTCTTGTTCTTGCTTGTATTTTTTCCTTTCTCTTCTAACTCTCGATGAGACCAGGAGGAACCTTGGGAAGGAGAATGAGATTTTGGGTCAATTAGTATCAATATCGTAATGGCGACGTGGCTAGTAAGGTTTAGGAGATTTTCTTTTGCTGGGCTAACACCGATTGGCATTCCACTGATCAACTACTTGTTTCAATTCCATCGCATATTGCTAACAATCTTAAGTGGAGTGAGTGCTTGATTGATGGTAGACACAATATCGAGTCACCTCGAGGGACCCTAGATCATATTCAGGAGCAGGAGTCGGAGCTACTTCCATTGTTTATACCACTTTTTCCCCCTTCCCCTCCGATTTGTGAACTCTCGATTTCATAAAGGCGGAGGTTCTACAATTTGGATGAGTGAAGATGAGAGTTGCTTCCTTTTTCTTTACAGATTGGGCTTCCTCGACTTGAACATACTTAAGTGTTCGGGCTTGTAACCTATCAAAGTTGGTCAGGGGCTTCTTCATCAAGGATCTAAAGAAATCTCTATCGATTAAACCCTACAAGAAAGTGCTAACTTACACTTCGGGGAAAACCAGGGGGCCATCCATGACCACCCGATTAAATCATTGTAGATACTACTTCAAGGTTCTTTAGGCTTTTGCTTGAGAGCAAACAAATCATGTAGGGGTTTTTTGATATCTTCGATTGGTGGAAAAGTATTGCATGAATACCTATCTTCAACTCCTCGAAAGTTCGATTAGAAGAGGCGAGAAGATGGCTAAACCACCTCTGCGCCGAGCCAGATAGTGTTGTTAAGAAGACTTGACACTTGACGTCATTTGTATTCAGATGTAATAAGGAAGTGTTTTCAAATTTGCATATATGATCTTCAGGATCGGTTGTACCGTTATATTCTCTTATTTGTAATGACTGAAAGTGTCCTGGTAACTCATTTGGAAGGATGCTCTTTGAAAACGGAGGGCCCCGAGGTAGTTTCACCCCTCCATAAATGGAGGCTTTCCCTTTCAAAGGATCTTAGTGGGGTGTTTCTTTCATGGATTCTACGGAAGATACTCTCATGACTGACGTGTCAATTGGTGCGAGAAACATGTTCTGCGGTGTTTCCATGGGTCAGGAGATCTTCTGGTGAGGTGCCAACGTCACTTCAACTGACCGAAGTGATGATTCGATTGGCAGATTGGTTCCTGGCAGAAAGGGTTGTTGAGGCTGCTCTTGCAATATTGCTTACACCATTGTAGCTACCAATATGTCAAAATCCTCTATTGTCATAGAGATGACATTGAGTCTTCCGGTGCCATCCATCCTAATGTCCCAGTTCAGATCTTAACTCAATGTTCCCACAGACAATGTCAATTTGATCTTGCCTAAGAACGCCAACGAACGAACTACCGGTAAGTTGGCGGGGATGCTAACATAGTCATCAATCACCTAGCAACAGTGAGGATTGATGGCTAGATTTGTTGGAATCTGGACAAAAGAAGATGAAAGAAAGAGGGTTACAATGACAGCCATGGGATTCCCCCGCGCTGCCACTCTGACACTCAAGTAAATTTTCAGCAAAGGAGCAAGAAGCAAACGAAGAGGTGTTTAGGATTTTGGATATGCGCGCGCGCATATCTTTGCCCATAAGAGCAGATCACCTTTTATAGGATGATGGTTGACGTTTTAATCATGTCCCGAGATTCACACTGTTATTTTTTTCCTAAAATAATATGAGATTTGTGGAATTATTATTCTTTTACAGAAATAATCTGAGATTTGTGTGATTGTTATCATTTTTCTAAAATAATATGAGATTTCACGTTGAGGTATTAAGAAGATGAGGGCCCAAAGAGATGGGATGCTAAGGAGTCGGGGCGCCAAAAGACGAGGTCGACTCAATTTTCTAGTAGCTTAAACTGCCACCTCAGCAAGACCATCAACCTCCCTTATCCATGTGACACTCTCTAGGGGTTAGCAAAAAGTCAGTAAAATTAAATTTGTAAGTAGCTCGAGTTGAGTTTGTTATGATTAACCAAGTTAAGTTGAGTCATGTTTGTTTTACACGCCTTGTGTCTAAGTGTGCAAGAGCTTAGGAACACAAGTAGTCGAGTGAAAGACACACCAGACGAGAAGGATGCCACGAGAATTGAGTCGACGAGTTCGGTGCATTCAAGGGATGAGAAGCTGCGGAAGAGTACACTGGTGGAGCAAGAAAGACACACGCAACAATCTGAGAGATGAGAAGCCAGGGAGAAAACTCGCTTGAGGAGAAAGTCCAAAATCTTAGAATGAAGGGTTCTACCTTGAAGACCCGAGGCACCTCGATTGACTGGAGGCGCCTCGGGTAGTCTAGATTGTCTCTACCGTAGAGAGGTGCGGAGGCGCCTCTGCGAACTGGAGGCACCTCAACTAAAAAGGTTGGGAGGCACCTCGATTGAACTAAGGCGTCTTCACGCAAAACTCAGCCATAGTAACGGCTACTCATAGGAGGCACCTCAGATAGACTGAGGCACCTCAGATAGACTGAGGCACCTCCATGCGTCCAGAGCCATTGGATAGATCAACACTGATTGGATCAATTTTGCTGAGCTGGAGGCGCCTCAAGCTCAACCGAGGTTCCTCCAGTACCATGTCAGCCAATGATAAAAAGTGTTCTAAGCACTATAGAAAGAAGGGATATCTTCTAGCTAAAAAATAACACTTGTATTCGATTTCCAAGTCTGTTTTGCTATTTTCCAAGATGTAAATCGTTATACGAGGCTTCTCCACCTCCGACCTTGTCAAAGAAGGAGATTCTTACTAGTGTTTACTTCTGGATTGGATTAGCAACCTCCCTGGTTGCGAACCAAGGAAATCAGTAGTCTCGTATTTCATTTTATGTATTTTTTTATTTTAATTTACAAGTGTGTGTTAACTAAAGCCCAAAAATTGAGAAAGGTGCAACTTTATATTGTAAGAAATTCAACCCCTTTTTGTTGGCCAACGAAGATCTAACAATTGGTATCAAAGCGAGGTACACTTTAGAAGGACTAACTTCCAACTAAAGCAACACGAAGATGGCCTTAGCGAGCATTCAGCTGCCAAAGTTTGAGGGAGATTTCACTACATGGAACAGAAAATGGAGGTATTTTTTAAGACTAATTTTGAAATTTTATTAACTATCAAATATGCTTTTGTAGCACTTAGAGATCAGTATAATGATGAAAAAGAACATCTCTGGAGCAAAAAGGAGCAGGCTGACTACATGGCCAACGGAAAAGTATAATTACATCTGCTAACTATATTACCACCACAAGAAGTCAACTGATTGGTGCATATGACTCCACCAAAGAGCTCTGGGAGAAATTCCTGAAACTTCACGAAGGGACCTCGACGGCTAAGCTAGCGAGACGTGACTTGCTGAGAAATCAGCTGACAAACCTCCGGCTGAAAGGAGGAGAGTCAGTCGCTCAACTATACGCCAAACTGAAGGAGCTGATTACCGAACTCATAACTCTCGAAGAAATGGTAACGAACAAAGACTCCCTAATATATGCTCTTAATGCTTTTCCGAGGACCCTAGATTAGAAATCGATAATCGACTTCTACTACATCTCTAAAGATCTAGAGGTAATACGTTAGAAACCTTATTTTCTACATTAGAGCTTCACGAATCTAGATGTGCAGGACTAAGAAAGGAGCTGAGTCAAAACATTGCCCTAAAAGCAAAAATGGACGAATTAGACTCCGAAGCTTCTCTCGACAAAGATGAAGAAGCTTTTTTGGTAAGAAAGTTTTTAAAAATTTTAAAATCTAACAATTTTGACAAAAGACAAACAACAAAGCCTTTTCAGAGTAAAATGAAGGTTTGGTTCTATAACTGCTAAGAAAAAAGGCATTTCAAAGATAATTGCCCGAAGCTGAAAAGCAAAGGAAATGATAAAGGGCCAAGCAGATCCAAGCACAAGAACCTAAAAGCAACGTGAGACAAGTACTCATCTGAGTCCGAGCTAGAAGAATACGCTGGACTAGCACTGATGACAGATCACCAAGAAAATAATGAAAGCTCGTCTGAAATGGGCATCGATGAAGTGGGGATAGGTCAGAAGAAAGCAGTGATGAAGGGGAAGCACCAGACTACGAGAACAATACAGTAAGTGACGTACGTCCCTTATCTCCCAAAAAATTGTACGAGTTCATAAAAATACTTTCTAAAAGTTCATTCAAATTAAAAACAAAGCATGCACTATTAAAAAGAGAAAATGCCAAATTAAAGGTTAGTTTAGCAAAAAACATGTTTATGAGAAGATTCTGATAAATTGAAAATTAAAAATGACAAATTATAGGATAAAATAAAAACATTAGAAAAGAATTATGCAAGTTCAAATGTTCAGAACTTTAAAAATTTTTAAGAGCTAAATTGATATTTTAGATTTCACAAGGATCAAATTAAAAAATTGATATGAAAATATATTCTAAAAAATTATCTTGTTAATCCAGTAGGTAGAAATTTATTTTGAGTTCTAAAATACATTTTGACCTATTAGATAATTTTTAATTTTAAATACTACAAATTAAATTGTATTAAATTGTTCAAAATAGTAGCATTAGTATCAAAATCACTTTTCATATATTTTCGGTTTGAATTTTTTTATATTTTTCTAAGATTAAATTTTATGTTCAGCATGCTTCCTTCTTATGTTTTGTGTTAATTTTTTTTTCTGTAAAAAATAAAGATGTTATATACTTACAGAAAAAATTTAAACTTTTCCAACCGTTATATTATTTTTAATTTATTTTTTATAATAATAAATTTTAACGATTAAAGATGTTTCAAAAATTAATTTTTTAAAAATTTAATTTTTCTATGATAATGAAATTTGTTTTCAGTTAGATTAAATTTTTTGACGATTATATAATTTTTTTAAGAATTTATTTTATCGAAATATATAATTTAAAATTTAAATTTTTCAGAATTTAGTTTTAAAAAACTTGATTTTTCAAAAGACCATTATTTGTATGTATAGAAAATCAGCAAGATTTTTAGATGATAATATCTATTTTTAATGATCATATCTATTCAAAATTATTTATTACGGTTAAAATAAAAATTATCTATTTGTGAATATTTTTCTCTTGGTTCATATCCCTTATGCTTAATATTGACAAAAAATTTCAGGATTTTTCGACATCTAAAAATAGTTTTCAAATTATCTTTGTCAAATTTGATTTTAAATCCCACAAATTCGAATATTTGAAGAATAATTCTCTAAAAAATATTCAGACTTGTTCACTGGTTTAATCACCCTTAAAAAAATTAGATTTTTTTAATAATTAACCCTATTTTTTATGTAATCAAATAGGCAGAGTTGTTATTCAATTATTCAATCTAGGTGTGGAGTAATTAAAAGTGAATATTACTTGCATTTCTTTTATGCTTAAAATCTTCATGTTATAATTGTTTTTTAAATATTCTTTAAAACTATTTGTTTATTTAATCCTGATTTTAACTTGAGTTGATACACATCAAAAAGGGGAAAATTGTAAAGATCTTGGGTTGATTTTGATATGATCAATTACGTTAAATTGGGTTCTGTTTATTTTTAATGTCTTATGTCAAAATGTGCAGGAGCTTTGAAACACAAGAAGTTGAGTGGAAGACGCAGCAGACTAGAAGGATGACACAAAAAATGAGTCGATGGGTTTGGTACATCCGAGGGACAAGAAGTTGCGGAAGAGTATACTAGTGGAGCTAGAAGGACGTGCGTGGCGGTCTGTGAGATGAGAAATTAGGGAGAAAGTCTGTTTGAGGAGAAAGTCTAGAACCTTGGAATGAAGGATTCTGCCTTGAAGACCTGAAGCACCTCAGTTGACTGGAGGTGCCTCGGGTAGTCTAGATTGCCTCTGCAGTAGAGAGGTGTGGAGGCATCTCCGTAGACTGGAGACGCCTAAGCTGAAAAGGCGGGGAAGCGCCTCGGTTGAACTAAGGTGCCCCCACTCAAAACTCAGACATAGTAATGGCTACTCACAGTACGTGCCTCAAATAGAACTAAGGCACCTCCATACGCCCAGAGTCGTTGAATAGATCAACACTCATCGGACTAGTGTCAAGTCAACCAATGGTAAAAAGTGTTCTGAGCTCTATAAAAAGGGATGCCCTCTAGCTAAAAAACAACACTTGTATTCGATTTCCAAGTCTGTTTCGCTATTTTCTGAGCTGTAAATCGCTGTATGATGCCTCTCTACCTCTAACTTTGTCGAAGAAGGAGATTTTTGCTAGTGCTTACTTCTATCTTGGATTAGCAACCTCCTTGATTATGAACCAAGTAAATCGATAGTCATGTATTTCTTTTTCTGCATTTGTTTTATTTTAATTTACAAGTGTGTGTTAACTAAAGCCTAAAGATCGAGAAAGGTCCAACTTTATATTTCAGATAATTCATCCTCTTTTGTAGCCAACGAAGATCTAACAGAATTAACTGATTGAACTAACTGAAATTACAAATTCAGTTCGGTTAATTAAATTTTTTTTTAAAAAATACAAGTTATTTCAGTTTAATTGTTTCGGTTTTGATTTATAAAAAATTTAAAATCATGTTAAATCAATTAAACCAAACCGAACTAGGAGTTTAAAAAATAAAATCCCTAATTCCTTCGCAATCTCACTTGTTGGCCTTCTCTCTCCTAACTCTCCAATCCTCACTCTCACCGAAGCCCCACACTCTCCCATCGTCGCTCTCGCCAAAGCCAAGGCCCTCCCCTTCTTGTCACTCTCGTCGTTGGTGAGATTGCCGCCAGCAGCCCCTCCCTCACTCAGCCAAGGCCAGCGAGCAACCAGCACTTCGGTAGGAAGATGAGCTCGTACTTGTTTGTTTCTAGGGTTCTAAAGAGTTGGAATTCGTCAAAAGCAGAGCCGGTCCTGATTGTTGAAATGCCCTGGGCGAAATTATTAAGTATGCCCTAATTTTATCCTTCCATCAACTTAATTAATAATTATTTTAATCTATAAAATTTTATTTCCAAAAATACAATGAGAAAATTTTTTAGTTGTAAGAAGCTTTTGTATCTTATGATAACGGTTCCTTTTTTATTTATGTATAAATTTCTGTAATTCAAACCTAGAAATAAGAATGAGACATCAATTCCAAAACTATGAATATAATTTTTTTTCCTATTCCTATACTATTAAATTATCCAAGATTAATAATTCTATTTATAATCAATTTCATTCAGAAGACGAGGTGTTTTCATAGAACAATCACTTAAAATTCTTAGCAAAAGAACATTGACAATGGAGAAAATTTTAACTCAAGAATGTAAAAAAGATAAGCATAGTAATTTAACAAAAAATCCTGACACCAAACTGAGAAACAATAAAAAAGTGTAGTCTAGCTAGTTTACCTCTATAATCTTTATTTTCAACATCAGCATAGAAATCCAGAAGAATGAAGAGAACACCAAGAAGACCTATCATAAATATATTCACTTTGAGTTTGAGTAACTTAAACAATATATTCAACGGAGTAATTAAGAATTAAATATTTTTATCCTAAATAAGTAAAAACTCGATATAAATGAATTAAATTTTATGTATAACAATCCATGCAATAACAAAAATTAAAAATACTATAAATTTTTAAATTTTCATGATGATATATAATTATGAACAATAGTATAAACAAAGAACAATAAAACTTGATACAAAGAATGTTCGATTCAAAATCCACTTATATAAGACTTTACGTAGATATCATGCAAGTTTATAAAAAAGCAAAACTATTATATTCAATTAAGGTTCAAAAAAAAAAAAGATAATAGTAAAATAATTGATATTTTTTATGGTGAACCTACCAACTATCTCACAATAATATATGCATGTTTAGAATTATTACTCCAATTTATGAATATGAGCACTGCTCGTATTTTGAAATTTATGAAATTATACTCCAATATAGGCATGTTTTAGACTTGCCTATTACTCCATAAATATCTTTTATCAATTAGCACAGCTAGTATTTTGGAGCATTTTGTAAAGATAAAGCTAAACATGACTATGATGACTACGAGAACACTCAAATATTAGGAAACAAATAATACTCATCCTCACATAACCCAAATTTATGCCTAATAAGAAAAATACCAATTTATGCATAAATAAAACATGATTAATCATGTTAGGGTCAATTAAGACCTAAACATGAATGGAGCGGAAATTTCTAATTTATGCAAAAATAAAACATGATTAATCATGTTAGGGCCGATTAAGACCTAAAAATGAATGTAGCAGATACTTCAATTTATGCAGAAATAAAACATGATTAATAAGAAAAAGAAAGGCACAAGTGTATACCGGTTAGGGAGTTTCGTCGCGGGGGAGGGGGCAGAGCTTGAAACTAGTTCAGGAACTACAAAAAGGCGACAAAGAATGTAGAACAGCGGAACGGGCAAATGAGCACAAAGCTAGCATCAATCAGTGAGGGGTGAGCCGCTCCTCATAAGATCAATAAAAGGAATGGAACTCAGAAGGGAAGCGCAAACAACACAACAACCGATACAGAGGCAGGGGCAAGCATCCGAAGGGAGCGCAGGGGTCTCACTTTTCTGTCCAACACATTTTAAAGCAATTTGAATGAATAAAACGCACCTTACACCTTTGAGAAGGCAAGATCACAAAGAAATAAGAAGGAAAACAAAACCTAGGGCACAGTGGAATCCCCAATGGAGGGCTAGAGACGGCTTGTCTCGCCGATGGAGGGCGCCTTTGTGAGAGGCAAAACCGTCCCTGGTCCAGGGAGGGTTTCACCGTTTCAGCGACGAGAGAGGGAAGGCGCAGCGGCGGCGAGGGAGGGTGCGGCAACTGCGAGTCGAGTCTGCGAGGGAGAGTTTCGGCGATAAGGGAGGGAGCTGGGAAGGTGCGGCAAGGGAGGGTGCGACGTGGGAAGGTGCGGCGAGGGAGGGTTTCAACGACGGTGAGTAGAAATCGTGAGGTTAGGTTTCGCTGCTTGCTTCGATGAGGGAGGAAGTGAAAATTAGGCTTCGCTGCTTGCTTCGGTGAGGGAGGAAGTGAAAAAATAATAATTTGAAGGGAAAAAAAACTTATTATATATATATATAAATATAAATATAAATATAATATAATATGTGCCCCTTAAAATTTTGGGCCCTGGGCAGGGGCCCTGGTAGCCCTGGCCCAGGGCCGGCTCTGGTCAGAAGGAATCACGAGGGAACGCCGACTGAGAAGGAGACTTAGAAGTTGCTGAGGACATGGTGGATTGTAGGAGCACAATGTGAATGCCAGATCCGAAGCGATGTCTTCATCTGATACTTTGTCCACTTTCTCTTCCAGTCGGAGTCTGGAATGTCCTCTTGCTCAAACTTCCTAAAGACTTCTGAATTTCCTTTCCAAAGAGCAAATTTCCTCATCAGCAAAAAGCAAACAACTTCCGCTTTTAAGGAGTTCGAAATTAGGGGATTCGACCGGTCAGTTAATTTGAAAAAAAAAATCAATTTGTTCAATTTCGATTTGTCCGATTCAATCGGTTTAGATTTCAACTGAATGCTGACATTCTTTGATTACCCATGATCACTTGATTTCATCCTTAACAAACCAAATTAATTTTGGTCGATCCGAAGTCAATTGCATTACTAATCTCTCTGATAGATAACTTTCAAATTATTATAGTCATTTAAGGATATCAAAATTTTATAATTATTTTTTGAAAATATATGGAAACTTTGAGAGGTGAAATCTAATTTTCACTAACTTTTTTTACCGACGAATTTAATTAGAGGGTAAAATATAAATTATCAAATTTTGATTATAAATGACAAAATCGGAAAATATTCTCAAAAGCAGTAAATACGTGATCTCAAGCCATTGCCACTAGGGTTTCGGGAGAAGATCAAATCGGAAACTTCAAAGGAGGAGAGATCGATGAAGAGGCTACTTTACTTCTCCCTCTTCTCCAAAGCCGTGTCTTCCCCTCGTTTTCCTCTCTCCCACGACGCTGCCCTCCTCTTTGCCATCTTACCTTACTCGGCCTCCGCCACTGCCGCCACTGCCGCCGCCGCCGCCGCATCCACCACTGGGAAGCACATGTTCATGACCCAATACCTCGTCGACTCATGTGGTTTCGACCAGGATAAGGCCACCGAGGCCTCGAAGCTTCTCAAGGGCATTCAATCCCGGCAGCAGCCCGACTCCGTCCTTGCTTTCCTCAAAAGTTACGGCTTCGATGACGCATCAGTAAAAAAGATCCTACATCACTCCCCCAAATGTCTTCTTTTGGACGTAGAGAAGACACTTGCCCCAAAGTTCCGAGCTTTTGAAGATCTTGGTTTCTCCCCATCCGACATCGTCCACCTCGTCCGATCGAATCCCGACACCACCAAAATCAAACACGAACGCACTGTGCCTAGGATCGAATTTTGGCAAGGCCTTCTCGGATCCAGGGATGCGCTGGTGAAGTTGTTCAAGAGTAACAATTGGGTTCTTGGGTACAGCATCAAGAAGAGGATCCAGCCCAACCTTGAGATGCTTCGGGAATGCGGCGTGGATGGCCAAAAGCTCGACTTTATCTTGCGCTTTCACCCAATGTTCATATCGCAGAAAGCTGATACCTTGAAGTCGTTGATCAGTCGCGTGGAGGACTTGGGAGTGCCACAGACATCCGGGATGTTCCATTGCACTCTGTGTGCACTGTTCGTGGTCCACCCAAAGAAATTCAAGATGCTAATGGATATGTTCTGGAACTTTGGGTGGTCGCAGGGTGATTTTGTTGCAGCAATCCAAAAGGTTCCTAATCTGCCGCGAAGGTCTTTGAAGCATTTGCAGAGAAAAATGGAGTTCTTGATTAATGAAGCTGGATATGCTTCTTCTTACATCGCTGCACGTCCAGTACTATTGACACTGAGCTTGGAGAGAAGGTTGATTCCCAGACATCGGATCTTAGCAACCTTGAACTCTAGGGGGCACTGTGAAAGGAATTACAAAGTGGCAACATACATGGTGGTTTCCGACGCCAAATTCATAGAGAAGTACATCATCGTCTATAAGGACAGGTATCCAGATCTGAGTGAACTCTATGCAAGCTTAAAGCACACAATGGCTTCTGATTAGGGACTTCAATGAGGTAAATCAGTTTTCCCCCTGCAAGTTATGGTTCATGCACTGTATGACTTCTTTGTCAAACTCTAAAGCTAACATTTATGCCAACAAGCATGAATATAAGAATTTGAACAATCATGATCTTGTTTTGCATGTCAATATGCATGAAGATAAGAACAATTTGCAGGATTATGATCTTGATTTTGCATATCAATTGAGCTAAAAGATCACTGATTTGTCGCATATTATGTTAGATAATTGTTATTCTTGTATTCATGCAGCCCTTTATGAACATACAGAAATTTTTCCTTGTTTGAGTATTAGTTACCTAATATATTTTTTATAAAAGGGAGAGGAACCATTGCCACATGGATGAAATGATTGAATACTTTTTGAATTTTGTGTAAGATCAATTCAATGAACAAGTTTGACCAACTTATTAAATTAAACGAACAAGTTTGAACACATATGTGTTCAGCTTGTTAATATTTATAAACAATGTTCACCAATAAAACTTTTATCAATATGCTAAATAAACAATGAAAATTTCAAAATGAACAAATAAAATTGTATTATCAAACTCAATAACCAACCAAATAAGCTTAAAATATAAAAGTTTTAAATAAATCAAACAAACTTGATTTGAGGGTTCGGTAACATCTAATTGAATCAAGTTCAAGCCAAGGTTGAACCAAGCTCAAGCTTATAAAAAAGAAATCAAGCCAAGATTAAACAATTATTTCAATTATTTGATTGATTTTATGATCGACTTTGTTCATTTTAGGCTCGGTTTGGCTTGATTATTTTATCAAACAAACTTGAACACTACAAAACTTTGCTTGGCTTGGTTCATTTATAGGGATTGACATGGTATTACATGTTTGATACTGAATGTCTGTAATATTCTGAAACACTATAACACTGTGAGTTTGTGAGTAGAAACGTGAAACGCCACTTTTAACTTTTGGAGGCAATGCAAACTTTGGATGGTTGGGAATAAAGTAGGAATGAACAAGTTTAAGAAAAAACAAGTGAGACTAAAGCTTTTGTCGGTCTGGAATCAGAAGGCTTGGTCCCTATAATAAGTCAAAATAATGTAAGATATGCTTTCTAGGACAGTAAACGAACCAAGACAAGCTAAGTTTTGTGGTGTTGGATCTTGTTTGATAATGTCACCGAGCTAAGCCAAGTTAAGTCTAAAATGAACCAAACCGTTGAAATGATTATTCAAACTTGGTTTGGTTTCTTTTTATTGGCTTGAGTTTGGTTCAAGCTTGGCTTGAGCTTGGTTTAAGCTTGGCTTGAACTTGATTTGTTTATAAGTTATTAAGTTTTAAATTCAAGTTTGTTTGATTGCTTGAATTTTTTACATTTGAAGCTTGTTTAGTTGGTTATTGAACTTGATAGTACAAATTTATTTGTTCATTTTAAAAGTTTTATTTATTTATTTATTTAACATGTTGATGAGAGTTTTATTGATGAACATGGTTCAATAACATTGTTCATAAATATTTTTCATAAATGTTATTCACGAATATTAACGAGTTGAACATATGTGTGTTAAGCTTGCCCGTTTAGTTTAATGAGTTGTTCAAAAAAATATGATACTGCTACATTACCGACCCCCTTATGACTATCGCACGCCATTGAGAGGGAGTTCAGCAAAACCCAAATTAGCAAGTGCATAGGCAGGGGCCCGCAGAGGTGATGAAATCCTCTGTTGAGTTAAAACTATTAATTAGTTTAATGAATTGGTTAAATTTATTTAATTGATCTTGTGTGTATTGAACAAACAGAAACAAATTATTATCAAATTGAATATCAAATTTGTTCATAAATATTCAATTCACGGATGAATCCCTTAGGAATTAAGTGAAGGAATTAAAAGGGTAATTAGATGGACACGACAAGCACTCTTTCATTAAGCAATGTGGAAGTGTTTGGGAGAATAGGAAGTGATAGAACTTTGTCATGGTTCCTATTTCTCCATGTTTTGCACCTTATATTTGTAGACCTTTGTCATGGAATACGGGAGGATTGTTTGGGTTATAGAAAAAGAATGGGTCATGTTTTGCTGGGAATGATGATGAAGTTGATGAATTTTCAAGTGATAAAATACAAATCTAAGGAAATATAAATCTTAAAAAAAAAATTTAGATAATTTAACAAAAAAATGAATTTTAGTGCAATAATTTTACAATGTTCAATATAGTTTCATTAAGTATCATCTATGCAAAATTTATAGGAGTTGAAATATAATTTAGCATTGGCGTGTCAATTCTTTAAAATAAAAAAAATGATGAAATAATTGAAAGATAATTTGCGAACACCTGAAATAAGAAGACAACAAATACAATTAAGCTAAAGCTACCTTTTTTTCCTCCTCCTCCTCGCCTCCTTAATTAATTTTGTTTCTAAAGATTAAGAAAGGAAGATATTGCCCCCTGATCCAAAGATCCCTGCATCTTTCACAATAATCCTCACGCTTGTATTATTGTTACATGTGTGTTACTCATCAAAGACAATTTTTTTTTTTAAATTAAAGGGGCACGATTTTTTTTCATCAAAATTGCTATCGAATCAAATCTTAACGGATGTTTTTCTCCGTAATAACCTCATACGAATATGCAAGGAATGATAAGGTCGATGGAGTGGAAGGGTTTGATCAGGGGTTTCTTGCAATTGACTAAACCTATAACCAAGCAATAGATCAGGATTTATAATTAAAGACTCAGCTACGATGTATTTAATGGACCTGAGAATGTTGACTGTCAGAATGGAGCACGGATCCTCTCGACCACAAAGTGTGGTTTAGAGGATGAACCAACTCATTCATAGGTAGAGTTCTATGGATCCCACTTGCTATACAGGTGGGATCCATAAAATCCCACTTATGAATCACCTCTGGTCCAGGAGCGGACCAGGGGTTGCGGTCCAGAGGATCTGGACTGGTCAGGACAAGTTTCCATGTGTATTTCCCCGATTTATCTTGGTATTGGTGGAAAATTTTTATGAAACTAAATCGATTATCCCAGATTCATACTTGATTTGATTAATTATTTTTTATAACCAACCAAGATTAATAGTATATGAGAGGTGGCTTCAAGAACAATTAAGAATGGATAGCTCAATTGAGTAGAGGCTCTAGAACCAGAGGTTCTTAGGTGAAGAATCCAAGGTAAAATGAATTAAACTAGAGAAATTATTTTTATCATTTGGTTCAATGAGGATTTTATAGGGAAAAAGGAAATGAATATAAGATTTAATTTGGGTGCCCTTTTCATGAAAATATATATATATATATATATATATATAATTGTCTTTTGCGATGATTTTAATAATAAAGGGTATCCTTTTGCCTAATCTTGTTTCACCACTTACTAAGAATTGGCTTTGGCCTTCATATGTTACTTTCATTGTAAGCAAAAGAAGGCCCTTTATACCTAGGCAAGCCGCAACTACTATTTCGACTATTTTTATGTAATTATGAATGGAACAGAATGCAATGAGACAGAACAGACTTGATTTCATTGCAATATAATGAATGGAATAGAACATAATGAGCGAATCTACTGAACCAAATAATAGGGATAGGATCTTCTGGTTCAAAAAGTAGATTAGGGGATGGATCAGAATGTAATTATGGTCGAATCGTGATCTCGATTCAACCGTAATTGGTTGCTATTACTTTCTGAATTCATATTCCCATCAAGGTTGTAGTTTGGGTCGGGATGGACGACCGGAGGCCGCTAGCAGTAGGCGGGTGGCCGGGCTATTGGGCGCTGAGCGAGGGAGGTCTCTGGTCGCCTATCCTGACTCAAACTATAATCTAGATGAAAAAGTGAATTCAAAGAGAGATCAACAATCAATTGCGATCGAATTATGACCACGATTCAATTATAATTATATTATGGTCCATTCTCTGATGTATTTTTGGTGGATCAAAGGATCCTGGCTCCAAACAATCCAACTGATTCTTAAGATGTTTATTTTTTTTTTCCTCAGTTTCGCAACCTAAATTGAGAAGCAGTCAGAGCCAAGGGGCTAAGAGTGATAAAGCAAACACCAAATCTAGACTATTAGAAAACTAAATGCTTATGGGGAAAATAAACAAAATAACAAAAAATAGACGCAAGACTCTAATAGTGCTAACATATTTCTGCCAGGAGTAGTGGATGATCCTGTCTGAAAATCGATGTGATAGAAAGTTAGGGATATGGTGCTCTTGTTGATCGCTTGTAGACTTCGTTCGGACCTGCAACACAAATTACATCAGTGCCGAGCTAGGGAAGGGGTCCCTGCGTTGGTCTTCCGATGCTAAAGTCAGTCACTAGCGATGAAGTAAAAGATGGAGCAACAACAACAGTATATATCGTATACCTCCGCCGATGCTTGGACCCCTCTTTATATAGAGCTCTTATAGAGCGCGCACACACGTTTTTCGAAGTTTTCCCTTAAAAAACTTGTTAGTAAAGTGTCCCTGACATAATACCTTAACAAGCCGAGAATACCTTTGACGTGACAGTGGAAGCTTCCGCTGTATGATCTTCCTGTTGCCCATGTCGGATGTCAGCGTCACTAACTCCCAAAAGGATGTCGATAGATATCATAGGGAAGTAGTTGCTAGGTTGAGCGGGATAGTCGCTCGACCGGAGCTTCGTTGTTCCTGTGCACCGTCTGCTTGGCTGGAACTCCCCTGTTCTTGTACCACGCCTGCTCGGCCGAAGTTCCCCTGTGCTTATATTGAGTCTGCTCAGCCGGAACTCCCCTGTGCTTGTGCTACGTTCGCTCGGCCGAAGTTCCCCTTGCTTGTATTAAGTCCGCTCGGCCGAAGTTCCCTTCTGCCAACGTCGAGTCCTGCCGCCTGACCGAGTGAGGTAGCTGCTCGTCCCGATTTATGCAAATAGTCATCTCCTCGTCCGGCGTCCCATACACCATTGAGCGTTGGTCGTCTGACCTCCTTGTGTCCAAGACAGGGGCCTCCTCCCCGGTCGGGGCATGATCTCCCGACCGACCGATGATATTTGAGTGTCGACCTGCCAGCCCGATCAGCCTACGCTATCTGAGTGTTGACCTGCTCGTCCGATTGGCCTATGGTATCTCAGCGTTGACCGCCTTGACTTTGACCTCCATCGTGACAGCTATCCTCTGCGGGGTGGGGCTCCTCCTTACTACCGCATCACATTCCTCCCCCTCAATTCTAGTCGAAGGAGGCTGTAAGTCCGACTAACTGGACAAAATTGTTCACCCAATCGGCTTCGACACTCCTTGGCCTCTGATCGGACTAACGTGGCTCAACAGTCGGCTATGTGAGCACTCTTTGTCAGTCAGCCTGTTGAAGATTGTCGATTGGTCATAGGTCTGCTCCCTCAAGCCGATCAGCACAATGAACATTCATACTTTGGACACCTTTTCTTGGGCTTCTTTGGATGAGCGTGATCCGGGCTTACGTCACCCATATTTTTGGGAAATCGTGCAAATCCCTGCATATTATGGCTAAGCGCGCCCCTTGCCTTTTAATTGCCCTCATTAAACGTCGGCCTGTGGCGAGGTGCCATGTGTCCTGCTCGCTGCCGCCATACGCTTGATGTGACAGGCGGATATTTGCTGGCGATGTGACATTTGGCGGTTCAAATTCAACGGCCCGATCTCTGCCTGGGTTTCCACAACCTAGATCGGACGACTCCTGTCGGCCATTCCCAAGGCTTATAAGCCAATGTGCGTCGCCTTCTCTTTCACATCCCCATCTTCTAGCTCTTCAGCGATACTCCGTTGGGTCGGTATTAGGGGGGTCGCTAAGGTAGCGGATCTACCTTTCAGCGATACTCCGTCTCTGTGCTCCGACAATATTCTTCCTTCCCTGCTCCTCTAGCGACCTTCCAGTAAGCTTCCTTCCAATCGCATATCGCCTTCTTCCTCTACACTTCCCCGTCTTCGGGTTTTTCGGCGTCTCCCCGTCTGTGTTCCTCCAGTAGGCTTCACTCCCCTCGCATCTTTTCACAGCCTTTGTTTTTTGCGATGACGAGTTCCTCACAGCCGCCTGTCGGCGTCCCTGGGCTTTGGTACACCTCTACTGAGTTCAGGTTTGACACCGGTGACGTTGAGAGTTTGACAGCCGCCTTTGAGTTTCCTTCTGAATACGAAGTTGTTCTCCCTTCTCCTTTCAATAGGCCAAACTCTCCGCCGTCCGACTGTCTTTGCTTCTTTAGGGATCAGTTTACCCCCGGTCTGCGATTTCTTATTCACCCCTTCTTTTTTGCCGTTTGTAAATATTTTCGCATCTCCCTTCATCAACTAGTGTCGAACTCCTTTCAACTGCTTTGCGAGATATTGATTTTGTTCCGCCTGTACGACATTCTCTTACTCCCTGGATTTTTTATTACTTTTATTATCCCAAATTGTCTGAGTCGGGGAATTTTCTTTTCCAAGCCCGCGTGGGATTAGTTTTCTTTGACAAAATGCCAACCTCCAACAAGTATTGGAGGGAATATTTCCTTTTTGTACGCCTTCCCGAGCGACCAGACTTACCGACCCACTGGTAGCTTGAAGTGGCGAGTCAACTGCCCTTGAAACAGTACAAGAACCGATCGGACTACCTCAACGTAGCTTCAATATTGGTCTGTCAGAAGTATGACATTCACAAGTTGCTGTTGGAGGGTGTCCTTTATATCTTCGGCCTTAGTCCGATCCGCACCCGACTTCCGTCCAACCTATGTATGTGACCTCTTCACTCCTTCCTTTGATTCTAACTGATTTTTTTTCCTCTTTTACAGCCGAAATCATGCTACGTGCGCGTCTGGCCGGCAAGGCTAAACTTGCGGATGCCACAATCAATGCGGCAGCTGTGGAGGAGTTGGAGAGCCACGACCTGCAGTCGGTCGACTCTCAAGAAGACCCCCAAGATGAGAGCGAAGCGGCTACGGTCTTATTGAGTGGTTGAGTGGCTGGTCGGACGCCTAGTGACGGAGCGACTGGGGGATCACACCTTGCCTCCGAACGGCTTCCGGTCGTTCAGGTTAAGGGGGTGTCTGGCTCGGCCTCTTCAGCAGAGCCATTGATCATGCGCAAGAGGCCTCGAGCGGAGGCTTCCTCGCGCTCTGCTTCCTCGGCGGTGCGGACCGCCGAGCGGGTCGAAACTTCGACCCCAACTCCAATTCAAGGAATTGCGACCCCCACATCATCTGATTGGATGCCCTCACTATCCGATCTGCCTCAATGGGACTGTTTGCACGCCACCAGTGGCCTTCATGCCACCGTCGTCGAAGGCCAAGAAATTTGGCATCCGTCCGACATCCTAGTCCCGGTCGTCCGGCTGAGCGACCTCGCCCCAATCAGCTCTGAGCGACAGCATCACATAACGGTGGTGCTCCACCTCCCGTTTGAGGAATGGCGCGAGTCGACCAGCGCCGAATCTTGAGCCCCCGAGTACCAAATAATTATCCAGGGGTTGCTCGTATAGATATGGGTTGACACACGAGCCCGTGCAGCGATGATGCCTTATGTCTCCAGGGGCGCTCGTGGACAGCGACACCCAGATGTCCACTAGGGTAAGTGTAATGTTTTACTATATTTTCTCAAATTATCCCCGATCAACGCTCATATTTTGCTGACCATTCGTAGTATTGGGTAGAGAGTCTGGCCATGTGCCAAAAGCTCGCATTTTTGGAGGACGAAGTTAAGAAGTTGAAGGCATCGAGCGACCAGTCATCTACCTCCCAGGAGCAGACAAATGTTGAGGTGGCGAAGCTGAAGGCCGATCTAGCTAAGAGCACCGAGCTGTTCAAGGCCGAGCGGGGGGAGAGCACAGAGCAGACTTCTCTGCTGGCTCAGCTCAATAAGCAATTCAGCACCTTCGACGCCAAGATCGAATCAGCTAATGCGAGGAAGCTTCGGGCCATTGAAGAACTCGACCTGAAGAATAAAGAGGCTCGAGCTCTCGCCAAGAAGCTGAAGATTTTTTGGTCACCGAACGGAAAAGCCAGTGGGTCGAAGAAGCTGCCCTTCGAGGCTAACTCTCCGCCAAAGATAACAAGCTGTCCATCGCGAAGGACGAGCTGGAGGCCTCCGGATCGGCTTTGAAGACTTATCAAGATGCCGAGGTTGGCCGGTTCGAGACTATGAAGAAGAACTACATCTTCTCAGACGCTTTTAATGACAAGGTCACCGACTGAGCACTTCGCCTGTTTGACCTGGCCATTGAAGGGACGTTCGGCCAGCTCTAGGCAGGCGACTACATCTCTGCAAGTTTATCGAGTAAGGTCATCAGTCGGGACAAACTGATCGGATCGCTGTCTGATGATGCCTTAGATTTCCTTGAGTGAGGCCGAGAGTCCCGCCTTTGTAAAAATTTTGAAGTTTCAATGAATGCTTGCCCGTTCGGCTAAGCCTTATCTTCTTCTAGTATTTTAGTTTTTTCACCGTCTTTCAAACAATGCATAAACTCATGGTCTCATGATTCCTCTGATCGACCACGACTAGTCTATCAAGCCGATCGATCCGTTGCTTATTATGATTCTGCGACCTTTTGATCGGTGACGAATAGTCCCGAATGGTCACTATATTTCGTGGTCAGCCGTTTATCATTCTTGAGTTAAGATCGTCGCTTGCCCACTCATCGAGACGAGAGTTTAAAGTCGTCGCTCGACCGTTGATGTAGACCAGGATTTAAGGTCGCCACTTGACCGTTGATATAGATTAGGGTTTAAGGTCGTCACTCAACTGTTGGGGAAGACCAGGGTTTAAGGTCGCCGCTCGACCGTTAGAGAAGACCAGGATTTAAGGTCGTCCCTTGACCGTTGATGTAGACCAGGGTTTAAGGTCGCCGCTCGACCGTTGAAGTAAACCAAGGTTTAAGGTCGCCGCTCGACCGTTGGGGAAAACCAGAGTTTAAGGTCGCCGCTCAACCGTTGATGTAGACCAGGGTTTAAGGTCGCCGTTCGACTGTTGATATAGATCAGAGTTTAAGGTCATCGCTCGACCGTTGGGGAAGACCAGGATTTAAGGTCGCCGCTCGACCGTTGATGTAGACCAGGGTTTAAGGTCGTCACTCGACCGTTGGGGAAGACCAGAGTTTAAAGTCGTCGCTCAACCGTTGATGTAGACCAGGGTTTAAGGTCGCCGCTCGACCGTTTGGGAAGACCAGGGGTTAAGGTCACCGCTTGATCGTTGGGCAAGGCGCATCTCAAGAGGCATTCTTCGCTTTTATTCATATTTTGCCTTGCGCTCAGGAAACATACAAAAAAATACATGTATTTACTCGCGCACCTCTCATCCGGCCCTATTGGAGTCACCGCCGGTCTGCCCACCGGTGATCATGCCTATTTCTCCTTGGGCGGCGTTGCTTCTGTTTTCTTCTTCCCGAGCGGAGAGTCTATTTTGCTAGACCAGGACTCGGGCAGAATCAGCGTTATCCCTCCCTTGGTATCGATTATGTCGTTTGGGCGATCTTCTTTCGTCCTCTCGTCGCTCGGCATATCATTGTCTATGTCGTCGATCGAGAGTTGGAGATCGGCAACGACATCCTCTTAGCGCCGGTCAGTTATCGATCGGCGTCAGATCGTAGCAATTGCACGTGTTGTGCGTCGCCGACTGGTGAAAAGAGTAGAACATTGACGTCCATACCTTGCCTCTTGTCGTCTTTTGCCGACTGGAGGCCACATGCTGCATAGCATGTGTCCTAGCCTCCTAGTGTGGTCGCGCTCCCTCCGCTCTCGGCCCTTTGGGCAGTTGGTGGCTACTCGACGGTCGTCGCTCGGGCTCGGCCGGTGTCTCCTTCTTCCTTGCCGCCTAGGCTTCTTCCACATTTATACATTCATTGGCCTTCCTGAGCAGGTGGTCGAAGTCCCTAGGCGGCTTTCTGATGAGCGACCGGAAGAACTCTCCTTCAATCAGCCCTTGAGTGAAGGTGTTCATCATTGTCTTAGATGAGGCCGAGGGGATATCCAAGGCTACTTGATTGAAACGCTTGATGTATGCTCGGAGTGCTTCCTTAGGCCTCTGCTTTAGGGCAAAGAGGTCGACCCTCGTCTTCTGATAGCGTCAGCTGCTTGCAAAATGGTGCTGGAACGCAGCTCGGAAGTCCTTTAAGCTGCATATGGATCCGTCTGACAGTCTTCGAAACCAGCGCTGCGCCAAGCTAGAGAGAGTAGTGAGAAAGACTCGGTACTTCACCTCATCCGTGTTTTGGTGCAGCGTGGTCGCATTATCAAACTTATCTAAATGATCATCTGGATCAGTCGTTCCGTTGTATTCCCCGATCGCGGGTATAGTGTCGGGGTAGAGGGTCACACAAGATCACCTGGGAGAACTGCAAATTGATCCGCTCAGGCAAAGCGTGACTTCTGGGCGCCTTTCCTTTTCACGCATCCCGAACGGGAGCGTCGTCCAAAGATCCTCTTTCTTGGTTCGCCTGAGCTATCTCTGAAGGGGTTTGGAACAAGGCGCGATGAAATGGAATGGGTGCAGGAGGCGCTTCTTGTGTAAAATACCGAAAATAGGCAAATATTGATAAGGGAATTTTCTGGAATTTTTGGAAATTTTTCGGGAATTTTTCGGAGCTCGTACGGACGAGTTAACGGGGATAAAAATAGGGTCAGGAAAAGTCTGTTTAGGCTACCCCATTTAAGCGAGGAAATGTTTATTTTTTTTATTAATTATTTTTTCCTTTTCTTTTCATTTATTTTCTTTTCTCCCTGTGCCTAAACTTCCTTCTCACCCAACCCTTCTCGCGCCGATGCCTCCCCCTCGTGCTCGACTGTGCCCTGACCGCCGTCCCCGGCGGTTTCTTCCTCGCCGAAACCTGAAATCCCTCGGCCACTTCTCCTCTCCTCTGCCTTCCGAATCTTTTCTCCATCTCCACAACCAAGTGACCCCGAGCCCTAGCCGTGTCGCCGCCACTCCGACCCGACGTCGAGCCCTAGGTGCCGACGCCCTCTCCGATCTCCTCACGCGCGCCACCGGCGACGATCATCTTCCTCTTCTTCTTTCCGAGATACTGCCGAACCACCTCTGCCGGCCACCGGTTCGATCTAGCGCCGGCCAAACTCCTCTGCCCTAGTTTGTATTCGGCGCCACTGCCGTCTCTCGACCTAAACCAGCGCTGTTGTCGCTTGTGCCCTAGCGCCGGCGACCGAGTTCGTCCGTGCCCTAGAACCGATCTGCCCATCTCCGACTACTCAGGTCAGTGACTCCACCTAAGTTTTATTTTCAGCAACTTCATGGGTTGTGAGGCTACAAATGAGTGTTCGGGTTTGGTTTCGGACAGGAGCAAGTAGTGTCGAGTTCTTCCTCTGTTCCAGCCTGAAGAAAAGGGTCGATTGGGGGTAAGTGGTTGGTATAGTGGTTATGCATTAGTAACTTGATCTAATGTTTAGCTGTTGATGTATCGATGTTCTTTAGGGTATATTGTTTTGGAAATCCACAGCTCCAACCTCGCTCCAGTCAGGGCTACTGGTAGCAAGTGGTCTCCTGCTATGGATCACCGGCAGACCATCCGGATTTGGCTGAGTCTTGATGTTATTTCATTTTTATAAAGGATGATCATGTGTAGATTTGAATTAGGGTTATGTTTGAATTAAATTTAAAATGGAATATGTGATTCATCATGTTTTAGATGCATGGGTAAATGGACTTAGGTTTTAAATTTTTAATCAAATGGTGGATTGAGGATTAGGTAACTAACCCTAATTGATCGTCAAATTTGTTTAGACAAGATGATGGTCATATGATTTGGGTTTTTCCCTAATTTAGGATTAGAAATTTTTATTTAGCTATTTATAAGAATTATAACTAAATAAAGTATATTACATTGGTGGCACAGGACTTTGACGCGAGATGAGTATCTCGGAGTCAGATTTGGACCATTTTATCGGAGTCGGGTACTTTGACTTGTGACTTTTGATATGCATAATAATGTGTTTAACATATAGCAATGATTGTGTTTTCAATTTATTTCGGTTGGTCACTACATGATCTGATACATGTTTGCTTGTTTACTTATTATGCACTGCATGTTATTATTTACCTGATCATACATGCTCTAGAGGTAGTGACACAATCATTTTATACATTATGTTCAGGACCTAGGGTTTATTTGATGCCCTATCTGATTTGTGTACCTTCTATTTGATACATCGTCCTGTGGTACACACTTTGTATTTATTCATATGGTTATTGCTATGTTGCTCATGAGATTGTCATGTTTAGTGTCATGCATCATCTTGCATGATTGCATGCTGCGCGATTGTCTGCTCCATTATTGTCGAGCACTCGCCAGTTACATGTATCTATACACACCACCACTCATGGGTTAGTAGTATATCAGACAGGTGTGTGACAGTTCTGTTGTTAGGCTCCGCTGGTCTGGTGACTCAGCGTGGTAACCGGCAGACGGTTCTGCTCTGTTTGGTTTCGCTGGTTTATTCATCCGCGTGGTAGCCGGCAGGCAGTTGGACTTTGTTTGGCTCCGTTGGTCCGCTCATGGGTAGTGTGACGCAGCGTGGTAGCCGGCAGAGATTCCTCCCCGTCATCGTGTACCGGGAGATGAGAGCATTGCGCTCCCACATTTATGACTTGGGGTAGGAGTATGTGTGTACTCCGACAGCATCCCGTCCACTCGGTCACTCATCAGGGGTAGTGATGTCAGAGTGTACGGTTGTCACAGCCCTACCCACTCATACTCACCATTGTGTGTGAGATGGTTGACTGGCGTCAGGGGTGACCATAACATTGGCATTATATGCATGATGCATTTATTGCTTGTGTTTATTGCATTTACTTGCTGCATTTATATAGATGCATATGATTGACATGCATACAGGATTATGACACTTTCGGTCTGACGACATACTATCATTATACTTGGTTCTGGTTAGTATAGTTTTCTCCTGTATTTTTCAGTTGCATTTTATCTTTCTTGTATCTGTAGACTGTACGCATGATTAGTGCTAGTTGTTATATTCTTTATTATGCATATCAGTTGTACCTGTTGAGTGTTGGACTCACACCCTCCTCCGTTGATATTTCCATGTTAAGGCTGTCCGGAACAGTTCCAGTCGCTAGTCCCCATTGCACGTAGTGCTAGTCCTCTGCTGATCTCGAGTTGTTACTTTTTTATCTCTATCAGACTATGTCTTAGTCTTGTATTGGTTTTACTTATGGATCTTGTATGAATTCTTATCGTAAATGGATTTTGGTATGATTTGGTGTTGTTCTACTACATGCCTGCCTGGACGGCAGAAGAGGTGAGTTCGTCGGATTTGTGTTTTATGAGTGTAGTGAAATAGGAAAAAACGGATTTGAGCTTTATGAGTGTAGTTGATTAGGGTTATTTTCGAGTCATGGTATTACTGATTTCTTTATTTCTTATTAAACTGCGTGGAATGCCTGTGTGTTGTATTTTATTATCGTTGTTATTCCAGTCGCATGTGACTGAGGTATATGAATATGTAGAAAGTTTCAAATTGTCCGCCGTACAGGGGAGATGTTGTCGAAATTTCTTCGAGCAGGGTCTCCTCCGGGGCGTGACAATTTAGTGGTATCAGAGTCAGGTTTTACGATATTTGTTTTCATATTTTGGATATTTGGGATAACTTGATACCAATTTATATGGTATCAGAGCACCAAGTTTGGCGATACTGGTTTGATTTTCGTGTTACGGATTTTGAAATTTATCTGATACTAATTTATTGGAATTGGTATCAGAGCAGGGTTATGATACCTGCTTTAGGTATTCTGGATATTTGGATATCTACTTCGGTTTGTACGGATTTCCGTTATGTTATGTTTCGGACTTTCGTTTCGGATTTATATGGATTTCCGACGATTTTCGTGTTCGGAACTTTGAGGTCAGAAGTTAGGGACTGGATAGTGATGGAACATCTCCAGACGGCATATAGGTATGATGTTTATTTTATGATAGTTATGACATGTATTAGTACTTTATCTTTAGTACCTGTCTGGTTGTTGTAGCCCATATTACATGTGATGGGTTAGCTACTGATCTTGGTCGACCCTAATAGAGATCAAGGATTATAGTCTTTGGTGATTTTTCATATCATACCATCAGTAGTTTTAGCTTCTGTTACTACTAGTAGGAGATGGAGGCACATACCAACCTCTGCTATTGTTAGCTGGGTAATGGATGATACCTATATATTCCTGTTGACTTAGCCAGTAGAGTTTTTATACTCATATCTTTTGGATATTAAGGTACCCGATACGATGAAATTGGTCATTGGAGAGTTATCATGTTTGATCATTGTTGAGAATGGTTTGAGGTTGAGGGATATTGTGAGATCAGATATTGTGATATGTTGATTTATAATGATTTATGAGAGTAAATGTTATGTGGTTGTCTGATGATCTATTACTAGATATTTGTTTTGATGATCTATTGGTGAATAACTATTTTGATGATATATTATTTGGGTTGTCATTGATGGTGACATAGTGAGTGTCATGTATAATAGTTGATGATCAGATTATAAATCGGGTGCTAGAGAGTTTACGGTTGAGTGTGCCTATGAGATTTTAATAAATTTGGTTAGTTAACAGGATGATAAAATTGATATTTGCTTCTTCTGATATTGGACTATGTGGATAAATAATGATTTGATGTTTTGAATGCTAACTTACTCTCATGGGAAGTAGAGACTTATTCATCTGATATTATGTGGGCTGATATTTTTGAGGATAAAAAATGAGAGTGTCTTGATGTTCTTGAATTCTGACTTTTTCTTTTGGGTCGTACACATTTATACATATGATTATTGTGGGTTTCTAGTAGATTATACCCGAGTGGTTAGACATACATGTCTGATTGTTTATTGGAGGTATTTTGTCAATTAAAAAAACTATGTTGTGGAATGTACACATATGTTTGAGTGTTTTATTGGATGTATCTTATCGATTTAATCTGAGTTGTGATATGTGCAGATGTGTTCGGTGTAATATTTGAGGTATCTTGTTTATTATATGATTGTTCTGAGTGTATACTCGTGTCGATTATGATTTGTTGGAAGTATTACGTTGATTATACTCTTGGCATAGTGTATATATGTCATGTGTGTGTTGTTTGAGGTGTATTGTTGATTATACCTATGTTGATATATGCACACGGGGTCGGTATGCATTGTTGGAGGTATCACGATGAATTATACCTATGTTGTGAGTATGTGTGGTGTGTACAAATTGGAGGATTATGTCGATCATACATATGTTGTGTGAGCAAGTGTGTCAGGTGTATTGTTGTAGCAGCATGATGATTTTACTTATGTTGAATGCAGGATGTGAAGTGTTTGCATTATGTCATTTGTGGGATTACCCTGTCAACTCATATTCTTATCAGTGGGTGACTCACTACGATGTTGATAGATTTGACGATAAGTTTGATTTGATTGCTGGATTGTTATACCTTTGGCTGCCCATAGTGATATGTGGTTGAGTGATCTCGTGCAGCCTCTAGTTGGATAGTTAGGTGCCTTAGACACTTATGGATCGTTTGTGGTGGAGCAGAGCTCCCACATATTATTGTTGGTTTGTGATAGAGCGTTGCTCTTACATATTTTAGATTGTTGTGGTGGAGCGTTGCTCCCACATATTACGGATTGTTTGTGGTAGAGCGTTGCTCCCACATATGTGGTATTTCTTGTGATGGAGCATTGCTCTCACACTGGAGGATTTATTCTTTAGTGATTTATGTTGTTGGTGATCAGATTTCCGACTTATTATCGGAGATCTTATGGTTAGGAATGTCTGTGATACAAACATTATGTATTTTGGTTTTACCATTAGGGCTTGCAGAGCCTTAGATGTTTGCAGGGGTTCGATGATTCTGGTATTTCGAGGATGTTTGGATCGGTTGTCATTGTCTTTGTTGACGATGTTGTGATCTATTTAAGATCCACGGTGAGTTACGCACATCATCTTTGCATAGCTCTAGAGATATTTCGATGGGAACATTTATATGCGAAGATCAGTAGTGCGAATTTTGGTTGTCTTCTGTGAGATGTTTGAGACACACGGTCACCAGTAGGAGTATACCGTGGTTCCACAAGAGATCGAGGTTGTTACCGTTGGGAGTAGACGAAGTCTATAGAAGAGGCTCGCAACTTCCTTTGTTTGGCTCGATATTTCCGGAGATACGTTGAGGGTTTCTCACGGATTGCTATGCTACTTACACGCCTGACCAGGAAAGGCGTGAAGTTCACTTGGACTGAGGATGGAAAGACCAGCTTCTAGGAGCTGAAGCGGAGACTAGTGTCGGCTCCGATTTTTGGTTTTACCTACTGGAGAGGACGGATATGTCCTCTACACCGACGCATCTATTCAGGGTTTGAGCGCTGTTCTGATGCAGCACGATATGGTAGTCTCTTATGCTTCTCGTCGGTTGAAGGAGCATGAGAAGAACTACCCTGTACATGATCTGGAGCAAGTCGCCAATATTTTTGCCATGAAGATTTGGTGACATTATTTATACGGTATTACATTTGAGATTCTCGCTGATCATAAGAGTCTCAAATATATTTTCACTCAGAAGGAGCTTAATCTCCGACAGAGGAGATGGATAAAGTTCCTGAAGGATTATGATTGTACCATTAGCTACCACCCAGGGAGAGCTAATGTGGTTGCCGATGCGCTTAGCAGGAAGTCTGCTTGCCACCGAGTTGTGGTCACAGACTTGATTTAAGGTTCCTCCGATTTGGGCCTTGAGGGGTAAGGACAGACAGAGCAGGGTACTCTGGTTACCATGGTTGCTCAGTCGTTGATCGTGACGAGGATACGAGAGCCCTAGGCTACTGATTAGTATTTGTAATTTATTTGCAGCCAGATAGCTTCTGGGTATCAGACCGAGTTCACACGAGACGAGGAGGGTATTATATATTTCCGAGACAGATTATGCGTACCTCAGTCTCATCCGATTTTACAGGAGCTACTTCAGGAAGCTCATCGCTCTCGATTTGCGATCCACCCAAGCGGGACCTGCATGTATTGAGATTTGAGGCGTTCCTACTGGTGGAACGGTATGAAGAAAGACATCGCAGAATTTATAGCTAGATGTCTTGTCTGTTAGCAGGTGAAGGCTGAGCACCAGTGACCTGCCGGATTACTTCAGCGGATTCCTATTCCTGAGTGGAAATGGGAACATATTACTATGGACTTTGTGGTGGGATTGCCGAGGACACGACGACGCCCTGACGCGATTTGGGTAATCGTTGATCGATTAACTAAATCACATTTAGCGATCCGGAGGACCAACCTGGATCGATCATGCATCTATATTGCCGAGATTATCGATACATGGTGTTCCTTTGACTATCATTCGGATAGAGACCCCTTCACGCCTCGCTTTTTCGACAGAGTCTGCAGAAGCCTTGGGCACGCAATTGCTTCAGACAACTTTCCATCCGCATGTATGGACCGTTAGAGCGGACCATTTAGACTCTAGAGGACTTGTTGAGGTCTTGTGTATTGGATTTTAGGCGCTGAGGACCATTTGCCATTGAGAGTTCGCCACAACAACGGTTTGCATTCGCTATCCAAATGCCACCGTGAAGCTGCCAGGGGTAAGCCTTGTCTGACACCCACCTCCGGATGAGGTGGGAGGCCCAGCTGTTGGGACCTTATAGAGCTCAGCTGAGGCGAGTTGGTCCGCACTATTAGACGGAGAGTGTCGAGGCACAGGATTGCCGAAGAGTTATGCTGACCGGAGTCGGAGACTTTTAGAGTTCTCCATTTGCGACCGTGTATTTCTGCTAGTTTCATCCACGAAAGGTGAAGAGATTGGCCTCGAGGTAAGCCACCCGATACATTGGACCTTCCGGATCTTGAGAGGATTGAGCGAGCTACTAGCCAGCACTACCACCGTCCTGGTAGGCGTGTACTATGTATTCCACGATCTATGCCGAGAAGATACGACCAACCCGACGCATTGTGTTGAGATATATCGCTTCCCTGCTCACCGACGTCACTTATGAGGAGGTTCCGCACTGATTTTGGACCGGAAAGAGCCAACAATGAACAAGACTATCCTACCGTTAAGTCGGACGGATCATTCGGATGAGGAGGCTACTTGGGAGCTCGAGGATACTATTCGAGCTCGATACTCCCATCTTTTCCCTTGAGGTATGTGATTTAATTTACCGTTCAGCATTTATACGCTTTACCTGTTGTCAGTGTTTGCTGATGGTAGATAACGAAATTTGGGGACCAAATTTTTATTTGTGGGGGAGAATGTAAAATACTGAAAATAGGCAAATATTGATAAGAGAATTTTCTGGAATTTTTGGAATTTTTTGGGGAATTTTTCAGAGCTCGTACGGACGAGTTAACAGGGATAAAAACGGGGCCCGGAAAAGCTTGTTTAGGCTACCCCATTTAAGCGAGGAAATGTTTATTTTTTTTATTAATTCCTTTTTCCTTTCCTTTTCATTTATTTTCTTTTCTCCCTGTGCCTAAACTTCCTTCTCACCCAACCCTTCTCGCGCCGACGCCTCCCCCTCGCGCTCAACTGTGCCCTAATCGCCGGCCCCGGCGGTTTCTTCCCCGCCGAAACCTGAAATCCCTCGGCCACTTCTCCTCTCCTCTGCCTCCCGAATCTTTTCTCCCTCTCCACAGCCGAGTGACCCCGAGCCCTAGCCGCGTCGCCGCCACTCCGACCCGACGTCGAGCCCTAGGTGTCGACGCCCTCTCCAATCTCCTCACGCGCACCACCGGCGACGGTCATCTTCCTCTTCTTCTTTCCGAGATACTGCCAAACCACCTCTGCCGGCCACCAGTCCGATCTAGCGCCGGCCAAACTCCTCTGCCCTAGTTTGTATTCGGCGCCACTGCCGTCTCTCGACCTGAACCAGCGCTGTTGTCGCCTGTGCCCTAGCGCCGGTGGCCGAGTTCGTCTGTGCCCTAGAACCGATCTACCCATCTCCGGCTACTCAAGTCAGTGACTCCACCTGAGTTTTATTTTCAGCAACTTTATGGGTTGTGAGGCTACAAATGAGTGTTCAGGTTTGGTTTCGGACAGGAGCAAGTAGTGCCGAGTTCTTCCTCTGTTCCAGCCTGAAGAAAAGGGTCAATTGGGGGTAAGTGGTTGGTATAGTGGTTATGCATTAGTAACTGGATCTAATGTTTAGCTGTTGATGTATCGTTGTTCTTTAGGGTATATTGTTTTGAAAATCCACAGCTCCAACCTCGCTCCAGTCAGGGCTACTGCTATGGATCACCAGCAGACCATCCAGATTTGGGTGAGTCTTGATGTTATTTCATTTTTATAAAGGATGATCATGTGTAGATTTGAATTAGGGTTATGTATGAATTAAATTCAAAATGGAATATGTGATTCATCATGTTTTAGATGCATGGGTAATTGGACTTAGGTTTTGGATTTTTAATCAAATAGTGGATTGAGGATTAGGTAACTAACCTAATTGATCGTCAAATTTGTTTAGACAGGATGATGGTCATATGATTTGGGTTTTTCCCTAATTTAGGGTTAGAGATTTTTATTTAGCTATTTATGATAATTGTAGTTAAATAAAATATATTACATTGGTGGCACAGGACTTTGACGCGAGACGAGTATCTTGGAGTCAGATTTGGACCATTTTATCTGAGGCGGGTACTTTGACTTATGTCTTTTGATATGCATAATAATGTGTTTAACATATAGCAATGATTGTGTTTTTCATTTATTTCGGTTGGTCACTACATGATTTGATACATGTTTGCTTGTTTACTTATTATGCACTGCATGTTATTATTTACCTGATCATACATGCTCTAGAGGTAGTGACACAACCATTTTATACATTATGTTCAGGACCTAGGGTTTATTTGATGCCCTATCTGATTTGTGTACCTTCTATTTGATACATCGTCCTGTGGTACACACTTTGTATTTATTCATATGGTTATTGCTATGTTGTTCATGAGATTGCCATGTTTAGTGTCATGCATCATCTTGCATGATTGCATGCTGTGCGATTGTCTGCTCCATTATTGTCGAGCACTCGCCAGTTACATGTATCTATACACACCACCACTCATGGGTTAGTGGTATATCAGACAGGTGTGTGGGAGTTCTGTTGTTAGGCTACCGGTCCGTGACTCAGCCAGCCGGCACGGCTCGCCTCGCTTCGCTCACCGGGTTTATTCATCCGCGTGGTAGCCGCAGTGCTGACTTTGTTTGGCCCGTTGGTCCACCATGGTAATGACGCAGCATGCGGGTACAGAGATTCCTCCCCGTAATCGTACCGGAGATGAGGCATCAGGCCCCCATTTATGACTTGGGTAGGAGTATATCCGACAAGATCCCGCCCACTCCCACCATCGAGGTAGTGATGTCGAGTGCACGCTGTCACTTACCCACTGACTCACCATTGTGTGAGATGGTCGATCGACGGGGTGATCATGTCATTGGCATTATATGCATGATGCATTTATTGCTTGTATTTGCCGCATTTACTTGTTGCATTTATATGGATGCATATGATTGACATGTGATTATGACACTTTGGTCCGACGACCACCGCTATCATTATACTTGGTCCCGGATGCTTTCTCCGTATTCTTCGATTGCATTTTATCTTTCTTGTATCAAGAGACGCATGATTAGTGCTAGTTGTTATATTCTTTATTATGCATTACTCGCTGAGTGTTGGATTCACACCCTCTTCCATTGATATTTTCAGTTGAGGTCAGTCCGAGCAGTTGCTAGTCCCCATTGCACGTAGTGCTATCTCTCTGCTGATCTCGAGTTGTTATTTTTTTTATCTCTATCAGACTATGTATTAGTCTTGTATTAATTTTACTTATGGATCTTGTATGGATTCTTATCGTAAATGGATTTTGGTATGATTTGGTTTTGTTCTACTACATGCCTGCCTGGACGGCAGAAGAGGTGAGTTCGTCGGATTTGTGTTTTTATGAGTGTAGTGAAGTAGGAAAAATCGGATTTGAGCTTTACAAGTGTAGTTGAGTATGGTGATTTTTGAGTCATGGTATTACTGATTTGTTTATTTCTTATTAAACTGCATGGAATGCCTGTGTGTTGTATTTTATTATCGTTGTTATTCCAGCCGCATATTGCTGAGGTATATGGATATGTAGAAAGTTTCAGATTATCCGCCGTACAGGGGAGATGTTACCGAAATTTCTTCGGACAGGGTCTCCTCCGGGACGTGATATCTTGCGTGCTAGTCAAACCTCTATTCTGCCCCCATATGGAAACTGGTTCTGGTCAGTCTTCCAATTCTGCTCGCCCTCCTGCTGCCGACGTGGCTGGTTGTTATACTAGCCGATCAGCTAGTGCCTGCTCAAACATCTTCACCGCTCGGGCTTGTACGAGCATGTTGAGGTCCTCTTTGGTGAGAGTCACAGTGATAAGTCGTCCAACGTCCTCCATCTTCTCAACTCGGATGCAGGTTAAGTCCCCACAGACGGCGCCAAATATGATCTTATTCGAAAGTCGATGAGATGGAAAGCTGGGGATGTGGCGCTCCCACCGATCGCCTATAGACTTCGCTCTGACCTGTAACACAAATTACATCAGTGCCGAGCTAGGGAAGGGGTCCCCGGCGTTGGCCCTTCGATGCTTAAGTCAGTCACCGACGATGAAGTAGAATGTGGAGCAACAATAAGAATGAACAGTAGCAACAACAGTGTATAACGCATACATCCGCCGATGCTTGGATCCCCCTTTATATAGAGCTCTTGTAAAGTGTGCACACGCTTCCCCAGGAAGGCACGCTTTTCGAAGTTTTTCCTGAAAAGACTTGTCAGTAAAGTGTCCCTGACACAATACTTTAACGAGTCAAGCATATCTATGACGTGACAGTGGAAGCTTCGGTCATACGATCTTCCTGTTGCCCATGTCGGATGTCAGCGACAGTAACTCCCAAAAGGATGTCGATGGATATCACAAGGAAGTAGTTGCTAGGCCGAGCGGGATAGCCGCTCGGCCTGGGCTTCGCTGTTCCTATGCATCGTCCGCTTGGCCGGAACTCCCCTGTGCTTGTACCACACCCGCTCGACCGAAGTTCCCCTGTGCTTGTATTGAGTCCGCTCGGCCGGAACTCCCCTGTTCTTGTGCTACGTCTGCTCGGTCGAAGTTCCCCTGTGCTTGTATTAAGTCCGCTCAGCCGAAGTTCCCCTGTGCTTATATTAAGTCCGCTCAACTGAAGTTCCCCTGTGCTTGTATTAAGTCCGCTCGGCCGAAGTTCCCTTCTGCCAACGTCGAGTCCTGCCACCTGGCCGAACAGGGTAGTTGCTCAGCTCGGTTTCTGCATATCGTCATCCCCCGTCCGACGTCCCATACGTCATTGATCGTCGGTCGTCTGACCTCTCCGTGTCTAAGACCGGGACCTCCTCCCCGATCGGGGCATGATTGCCCAACCGGCCGATGATATTTAAGCATCGACCTGCTAGCCCGATCGACCTACTATATTTGAGCGTTGACCTGCTCGCCCAATCGGCCTACGATATTTGAGCGTTGACCGCCTTGACTTTGACGCCCATCGTGGCAGCTATCCTCCGTGGGGTGGGGCCCCTCCTTACTACCACATCAGTGGATAAAACAAAGTCAATTTTATCTATAAGATACTAATACTAGTTATAGCGAGTGGATTCAGGAGATGACGAGGAGATCGAATCAAGATGAAGTGGTGGTCAAAGTGGAGACAGAGTGGTATTCGTTATTTGGTTCTGTTGATCGCGTTGCCTCGGAATCCTTAAATCTCGTCCGCATAGTTCCAAAATAGAACCCTCATATAGGGCCGACCGATTGCAAGCCTGGTAAGATATAAGAATTCTAAGGCTTTATAATGAAAACGAGAAATAAGGCGCTTGGTCAGTTAATGGTTGGTCGAGCTTAAAAGAATTCGGCCGGGCGAAAGGTCGTTTAGGCTCAATATACCTAAGTCTTATATGAAGCTCTTAACCTTATATATATATAGTTCTCGATACGCGTTCGGTCGAGTAAAAGCTGAACGAGCATAAGGTTCTCTGTGAACACCCGGTCGGGCAAAGCCCGGACGGACCCAGAGATACTTGACCTTCTATAGAATTCTGAATACGTGTTAGGCCGGGTAAAGGCTGAACGAATATAAGGTTCTCTGTGAACACCTAGCCGGGCAAAGCTCGGACGGACCTAGAGATACTTAACTATATATATGTATATACATATATAGTTCTCAATACGCGTTTGGTCGGGTAAAGGCTGAACGAACATAAGGTTCTCTGTGAATACCCGATCGAGCAAAGCCCGGATGGACCCAGAGATACTTAACCTTATATATATAGTTCTCGATACGCGTTTGGTCGGGTAAAGGCTGAACGCACATAAGGTTCTCTGTGAACACCCGGCCGGGCAAAGCCCGGACGGACCCAGAGATACTTAACCTTACATATATAGTTCTCGATACGCATTCAGTCGGGTAAAGGTTGAACGAACATAAGGTTTTCTATTAACACCCGGTCGAGCAAAATCCAGACGGACCCAGAGAAACTTGACCTTCTATAGAATTCTTAATACGCGTTCGGTCAAGTAAAGGCTGAACAAACATAAGGTTTACTGTGAACACCCGGCGGGGTAAATCCCGAACGGACCTAGAGATACTTAACCTTATATATATAGTTCTCGATACGTGTTCAACTGGGTAAAGGTTGAATGAATATAAGGTTTTCTGTAAACACCCGGCCGAGCAAAGGCCAGACGGACCCAGAGATACTTGACCTTTTATAGAGTTCTCGATACGCGTTCGGTCGGGTAAAGGCGAACGAACATAAGGTTCTCTGTATATGTCTAGCCTATTAAAGGTCGGACGAGTTTAAATTATCTGAAGGTATAGTACTCATAAAATATAATTCTAACATACATGCTTTATTATACGACTTCTCAAGTGAACTTATAACATAATAAGAGTATTATATTAGTTTTTGAATAAGTTATTACATTATTTAATGTATAGTCGAGCAGATTAATACAATAATAAGTAGTGTGGTCGGCCCGGTGGAGTGACTGAAATGCATCCAACAAGTAAACAACATATAACATTTTAACAGTTTATCATTATTGTCGGGGAATATTCTTTTGGAATCTCCTTTGAAAACTAATTGGTTTCCCATTTATGAGTCAATTATAACAGCGTGTTCTTTTAATTGTTAGAATGTTTACTAAAAGTCTAGCTTTTTGTATAAACATTTATTTTGAAATAAGAATCACATTGGTCAAATATTTACATTTTATATTGAAGATAACATGGTGTGTGGTGTCACACAGAAGATCATGTTATCAGTTCCTTATAAATTATAAATGGTTGCTCACAATCAAGATGGAATGAGACAAACTATTGGAATGGTTGTAGTGTAATTTGATATTAATTTATCTTGACTATAAAATTATATTAGTACACTCTGAGTGTATTGAGCAGGACCATTTGAGGTTGTTCTTTTTATACTGACTGTTAAAAAGAACAGAACCTCTGTTATTGTAGAAGTGTGTACTCTTAATCATGATATAATAACAAGCACGTATATTTAATATTTATTTCTTTAATTTATCAAAGGGTGAAATTTAGTTCGTTAAATCAATAGGCCCGATAAGTTGGGAAATGATATTATTTATATGTTGTATTGTTGATTATAGAATGAAACCGTGTCCTAATGATCTAGGTTGATGATGCCCCGTTGAGGAACTTATAAGGATTGTCATGTAAATCTTGCAGGTGGACTTAGTCCGACATGACAATAAGGTTGAGTGGTACTACTCTTGGAGCTAAATATTAATTAAGTGAGTTGTCAGTAACTCATTTAATTAGTGGATATTCAATATCTTAAACACAGAGAGACTAATGCACTCATGATAAGAAGAAGCCCATGTTGTAATTTGAGATTGGTGCGGGAGTGCAATAATAACTCTTTAGTGATATGAGTTATTATTGATGAACTTGAGTTGGGTGTTCAGGGCGAACACGGGAAGCTCAAGCTCATCGGGAGACCAAAGTCAATTCCCCCTCTAGGTCCCTATTGTAGCCTTTTATATAAAGCTTTATATCCACCCAAAGCCTAGCTTCTTAAAGCCCAAGCTAGGGTCGGCCAAGCCTTACTTGGACACCAAGCAAGGGGTCGGCGAAACTAAGCTTGGAGCCCAAGCTAGGGTCGTATAAGCCTTGCTTGGTGCCCAAGCAAGGGGTCAACCACATACACATAGAGAAGGAAGTTTTATTTTTTGTAAAATCTTTCCTTTTATAGAGATACATAAAAAGGATTTAAAAGGATGATTTTAATTATAAAACTTTCCTTTTTTAAATTGGTCACAAAAGGAAATAAAAGGAAGTTTTTTATTTTGTTAAAAATTTTCCTTTTATGATGTTTTCCACATGGTTTTAAAAGAGAGTTTTAAATTTTAAAATCTTTCCTTTTATAGTTTTCTACAAAGGATTAAAGAGAGAGATTTGAAATCTTTCCTTATTTGTAGTTATCTATAATGATTAAAAGAAAGATTTTATTTTTAAATTTTTCTTTTTTGTAACCATGATATAAAAGGAGTTTAATTTTAAATCTTTTCTTTTATAGATATCCACAAAATAATTTAAAAGAGAAAATTTTAATTTTATAAAATATTCCTTTTATAACTATTCACAAAAGGGATATTAAAATAGAGATTTTAATTTTTGTTTAAAATCTTTTCTTGTTTGATGGACATGATGTGGCCGGCCATGATAAGAGATTAAAGGAAGTTTTTATTTTAAAACTTTCCTTTTTTTGCTATCACCAAGAATTATAAAAGAAAGGGAGATGATGCCTTATGGTGATAGAACACATCTTCTATTCTCCTCTTCTCTTCCTTGGTGGTCGACCCTTTTCGTCATCTTCTTCCTTTCTTCTTTTTCCTTGTGGCCGGCGGCACCTAGCTTGGAGTTCCAATTGGTGGCCGGATTCTTGGAGGTGAAGAAGAAGAGAAAGGAAGCTTCTACTTGTGACATCCATTTGGTGGCCGAAAGCTTGGAAGGAGGAAGAAGTCTTGGGTGGATTTCATCTTGGTAGATCGTCACTCACACGACGTCCAAGAGAATGAGAGGAATACAATAGAAGACCAAGAGGTCTATAAGTTACAAAAGGTATAACTAGTTTTTGTTTCCGCATCATAACTAGTTCATCTTTTTGTATAGATCTTGAAAAACCAAACACAAGAGGTTATCAGTTTTAGATTATCGTTTTGTTATCAATTTTTATTGTTTGATTTCATGTTTCGATATTGTGCTTTTATTGAAGTCTCTGTAGTTAAACATAGTTTACTGTAAGAAGTTAAATATCCAATTTCTTTGAAAGGCTTTGTCTAGGAAGTGGTGGATGATCTCATACCCAAGAAGGTCTAGTGCTCTGCCATGTTTAACCTGGAAGCCGATCTTTGAAATAGATAATTAATTAACTTCTGTAATATGGTTTAACTTAGGAAGATCATATCGGTTATACTTGGAGTAAAAATGTTAAGTATTGTTTCCAATCCAAGTTTAACTTCTGAAGGACAATTTGGATTAATAATGTTAGGCATCGTTTGCAATCCAAATTTAACTTCAGTAGAGCACATGGGTAGCTAGGATAATTCTATCCTTGTACAAATTTTGTACAGGGGAACTAGAACAGTATTACGAGTAGCAACCAACAATTGATATCAGAGCTAGGTTATACCTCTGTGTGTTTGGTTTTTAGTTTAATTATGCACATGTCATACATATTTTAGGCAGAATAATAGTAGGATGTGCAAATAGATTAACTCTGTGGTTGCAGACTCCAACTATTATGGCCTATTGTGATTGTCGAGGGAATTTTATCCGTGTGCATGATTGTATTTATTAAATACAACAGGAGTTGTATTAGTTTAAGGATTTTACATTTTGTTCAATCTAGACTTTATGTACATTCCTTTGTGGAATATAGGATCAATATATGTAAAATTTATTTTTTTGTCGTGGATCATATCCTTGCGAGGCGTGGTGCTATTTGAGGACCAAAGGCACAGCGGAAAAGGAAGCTCGATGAATGCGACGACATGAGCCCTAGGGCTGGCAGCTAGGTTTAACAACTGCTAGGGCTGGCGGCACACGGAGGACAATGATGGAAGAGGACATAATAGTTGGAAAATTATTTTTCCATATTTATTGCTTTTTATTTGCTCTGTGATGTGTGTGTGTGTGCATATGATGTGTGCTTGCATGTTAAAATTCCTCATCTTAAATAACTAAGTGGGAGAGGGATTTTTAAATAAATTCCATGGTCTCCATTACAGGTTTGTAAGTGATG